>NW_026606681.1:0-445000 GCF_029890125.1 Rhinichthys klamathensis goyatoka
AAGAACCCTCCCTCTATATGACACCCGGGGGAGAATCCATCTCCACTTCTGTAAGCGACCAGCCACCTTTTCGTAAAAGCCTTCCCAATTTTTCTGCATGTATTGCTCTGTTCCAAGGAAAACCCCCAGCACTTTAAACCCCTCTGAACTCCAGGGGCAGCGCTGAGGAAGTTTGGGAATAGGCCTACCTTCTTCCTCCCATTGGCCTAATAACAAAGATGTGCTTTTTTTCCAGTTGACTCGAGCTGAGGAGGCTTTTTGATAAATCTCAAGAGCCGCTTCCAGATTGCACACATCTTCATTTGATCTTATTATTACAGTGACATCGTCAGCATAAGCGCTGAGTTTAACAGTTACCATCTCTGATGTAAAATGGCCCACAGTTGAAATTCCACAAAGTTGACGCCTCAGAGCAGTTAGCAATGGTTCAATGGCCATGGCATATAAAATGCCTGACATACTACATCCTTGCCGTATGCCTCTGCCTACACAAAAAGGTCTTGTGAGTGAACCACTTATTTTTAAGAAACTATAAATATCAGTATACAACAGTTTAACATAAAAAATAAACGAAGAACCAAATCCAAATGCTTCAAAACATTTAAAAAGAAACTCATGGTCCACACGATCAAAAGCCTTTTCCTGATCCAACGATAAAAACCCCACATTAACATTATTGTCTCTGGCAAATGAAATCAAATCACGAAGCAGAAACAAATTATCAAATATTGTACGTTTTGGAATACAGTATGACTGGTCTGCGTGAATTATTGTTGATATGTAGAGTTTTAATCTATTAGTTAACGCTTTAGACAGTATCTTATAATCCACTCCAAGCAAAGACACTGGACGCCAGTTTCTTATATCCGCAAGGTCCCCCTTCTTGGGTAGCAAAGTGATAAGTGCTCTTCGTAGACTCAGCGGTAAGGTGCCTCTTTCAAAGCACTCTAAAAAAACTGAGAACAAGTCTTCTCCAATCACTGACCAAAACTGTTTATAAAATTCTGCCGTTAAGCCATCCAAACCCGGAGCCTTGCCTGAGGATAAATCATTAATAGCAGCAGTCAACTCGTTCATGTGCAATGGCTGATCCAGCTTGGCCTTATCACTCTCCATCAGCTGAGGAAGATCCTGGAGAAGTGTTTCTGTTACCTCTCCATCACATGGTTCTGCACTATAAAGATCTTCATAAAAAAGCAGTGCTTGAGTAATTATTTCATGCTCATCAGTTGTTTCACCTCCTCCTGGAAGTTTCAGACGACTTAAAATTTTCCTGTCAACAACTTTCTTCTCCAAATTGAAAAAAAAAGATGTTGGAGCATCCATGCAATTAAAAGATGTAAACCTTGCACGAATCAGAGTCTCTTTGGCTTTCTCTTCCAAGAGATTGTGGAGAAGAATTTTCCTTGTTTCCAACGCTTCAACAGTACTTCCATCATATTGTTCGATGTTCAGCTGCAGAATATCTTGTTCAAGTTGTCTCATTTTGTTTTCAAGAGTATTCTTGTTGTGGGCAGTATACTTCTGACAAAACATCTTGACTTGAACTTTACTAATGTCCCACCACTGACTCAGGGACTTGTACTGAGATTTACTCTCTCTCCACACCTCCCAGAAAAGTGTAAAAGAGTGCACAAAGTTGTGATCCTGCAAAAGCTTATTGCTAAAGCGCCAATAGGGACATTTAAATGTGCTCTGTGCAGATGTGACATTGACAGACATATAATGGTGATCTGAGAAAGGAGTAGGAATAATACAACTATCAAAAAACTTATCACAAACACTTCTTTGTACATAAATTCTGTCAAGTCTTGCTGCCGAAACCCTATTCGAACTTACTCTTATCCACGTATATTGTTTTACATCAGGGAAAGCTTCCCTCCAAACATCCACAAGGTCATGATAAACTATTAAATTTCTAAAAACATCTGCTGACGGACTATGAGGTTCTTCATGATTCCTGTCCACTGTGTGATCTAAAGTGCAATTAAAATCTCCAGCCAAAACAATAATCCTACCCAGTGGGACACTGCTTAATGCTGTATGAAGTTTTCCGAAGAAAAGTATACGTTCAGTCCCAATATTAGGGGCATATACATTGAAGAGTGAAAAATTGAGCCCATGTAAAGCAACATCTACTCTATGCATTCTACCTGGAAGAACATCAAAAACGCTCACATTCTGTTCCTTAAACTCAACTCCAAGAAGAATAGCCACTCCTGCACTGTTACTTGAACCATGACTCAAAACCACCTGTCCATCCCATTCACTCTGCCACTGGATTTGATTTATAACATCTGTGTGAGTTTCCTGTAGAAAAACAACACTACTTTTTTTCATAAAAATATAATCAAAAAGACTAGTCCTTTTCAAAGCCTCACGACACCCATTAATATTTAAAGAACTAAATCTCAAAGGTGCCATGAAAAAAAGTAAAAAATAACAAGACAATAAAAAAACTCCACAAGGGTTATTTGACAAACAAACTATACTCATTTTTTACTTTGCAAATTCAACGAACTTCTAACGTTACTCAGAAGTTTCTTGAGACGGTACCGTTTAGGTTTATCAAGCTCATCAAAGGAAGCTTTTCTCATAACCATGGTGCCGGACAATAAAAACAATTTTACATCTGGAAAATATGACTCAATTTTCGGTTTACGAAGTCCTTTAGTGGTATCCAAAAAGTGATTGATCTGCTGAAGCGAGTAGAGTTTGGTCTTACCTCCAGAGATGAGCTCCGAATCCGCTGCGTAATCTCTCATTAACTCCGTGTCATCATGTTCATTGTCAGAGTCATCCACTAAATCCACAGGGTCCTGAGATAAAATGTCATCTTTACTGTGTTTAGACGCTTCCTCAGTCGTAGTATCACTCACAATTTTATCAGGCTGCGCCTGTCCTCCATCGCAAATCAACTCAGTTTCAGGCATGGGCTGCAAACACACCTGTCCCGGGCTCGTCTCCGGCTGCGTTACAGCGGGGACATGACTCGGGCCGGCTTCCTCCTCAACAGCCCCCGCCAGGCCGTCTCCAGAGGCCTCCAGCACCGGTCTCCCCTCGGGCAAAACACCAGGCGCAGAAAGCGCTCCGTCCGGCTGCGGTTCTGACGCCACAGCGGTCGCAACAACATCCGCGCCGGCCGCCCCTCTCGCTGTTCTCTGCACCTGCAGCCGGAGCTGGCCTATCACGCCTCGGGCAAGTTTGTCTGACATGTCCAAACTCACCACACACAAAGCATTTCATTGACTCTGAACTTATAAAAACAGTGTAATCCTTTCCCTCAATACTCAACTTCACTGACAGATTTAATGGATCACTCTGAGAGTTCAGAATCATTAAAGCCTGACGCCGAAAAGACATCACGTGTCTAATCTCGGGATTTTTACATCCAAGAGGAATCATTCTAATAGGACTTACTATTTTACCATACCTCTGGAGTATTTGCTCTAATTTTTCATTTTGAACAAACGGCGGTATGTTTGATAAAATGACTTTCTTGGCTGGGCTTGACAAAGGCAAAACAGGCACAAAAATGTTTTTGATTATCAACCCGGTTTCAATTAAATCGTCCACCATTTGGCTTTCACTAAGAAAAAACACAATGGCTTTGTTCATACGGGAGGCAGATTTTATATTTCCACCACCGATCGCCGCACTCACGGCTATCAGGCAATCCTCCACTGACACCGCGGCCTCAGGCATACACTTACAACCATGCTTGATGGTTAACCCTGAGAGATCCGCCATATCCAACCCCAAAATCCTCACTCTCTGACCGAAGTCAGGGGAAAAAACCTAAAACCTATTAACTATAAATAAGTTTAAATAAATAAATAAATAAATAAAGTAAAGAAATCTCTCTCAAACAAGGAGACACTTTCACTCCCAACAACCGGCTCCTTCCACACTCACTCCGCACATGCGCACAGAGAGAGAGAGAGGAGAGGAGAGAGAGAGAGAGAGAGAGAGAGAGAGAGAGAGAGAGAGAGAGAGAGAGAGAGAGAGAGGAGTGAGTTAGAGAGAGAGAGAGAGAGAGAGAGAGAGAGAGTGAGAGAGTGAGTTAGAGAGAGAGTGAGTTAGATTGATTGATTTTGAAAAAAACTTTATTTACAAAATCACCTCACAATTAACTTACAACAGAAAAATTAAAAACACAATACTAAATCATCATCGACAATTTTACACAAAACATCACAAACACACCATTTCAAAACAAAAGTATCAAGATCACACATAGCTCTGTAAAATCTGAAATCTATCAAAATTCTTGCTCTAATTAGAGACTTAAAAACAATAATAACATCATCATTGCTTTTTTGTTCTATTTTGCTTTTTCTACTCATATAAATCGCCATTTTCGCTTGCCCAAGAATAAAATTCAACAACTGAAACGTAACACGCTTTGTCTGTGTATATTTAAAACCAAAAATAAAAGTTTCATGACAACAATGCTCGTTAAACTTATTGCACAACTCTTTCACCATTACAAGCAATTTTTTTAGTCTGATGCATTGCATAAATGCATGAAACACAGTCTCTTTTTGAGAACAAAAAGGGCAACCTGAGTCATTCTTTGAATCCAAAATTGAAACAAAAGAATTCACCGCAATTGCCCCATGCAGGATTCTCCACTGCAAGTCCCCTGTTCTTTTCGATAATGGTGGCTTGTACAAAACTCTCCATTCGGGTCTTACCTCATCACCTATTTTTAAGACCGAACGCCAAGGAGTATCAACTCTCTTATCAAGTGTCTTTTTGTTGAGAAAGAGCACACACATTCTATACAACTCTTTCCGCCCACATGAGAAAAAATCAACAGATGAGAACCTATTTTGTTGAAAGAAACACCCAGAATATTCTTCAACATTTGGTTGAATCAACAAACAAGGAAAAAGATCTTCACTGTCAGTGACACAAGTCCCTGAAAAGAAATCCTCTAACATCATTGTTTCTTCATCCGTAAAGCATTCTTTTAACTTATTCACAAATCGAGTTACTGAACGAACAGATCTGATTCCCAATTTTACAGTGGCAGCTTCTACATTCTTAAAATGAGGTCCAGTTAAACCCATTAAATGTTTTAAAACAAAAATTCCTGAGTTTTGTAAAGTCTTATTAAATCCTGGTAAAAAATTGGATGCAGACAGATCCAGTCTTGCATTACAAATCAAGGGTTCATTAAGCAACCAGTAAATGGAATGAAAATTTTCAGTCCTTTGAATATGAAAAAAACTCCAGATCTTGAAAAGCTGCTGATAAAATGATGACAATTTCGAAAGATCCAAGCACTTCGGGTCCATTAAAAAAAGAGATTTATCCATTCCAAGGTTTCCAACAGTCCTTAATAAAACACCACTGATCGCCCTCCAACTGACATTCATCGGTCCATCAAGAAGTCTTTGAAGAAAATGCAGCCGAAAAGCTGCAATCCTGCTCTGGAGATGTACCAATCCTTGGCCCCCCTCTTCTTTGGGCAAAAATAAAATACTCTGCGGAACCCAATGAAGCTTGTCCCAAAAAAAATCAACAAAAACCGCTTGAATTTCAGCCATCAATTTTGATGGAGGATCAATACAAACCAATCTGTGCCATAAAAGTGAAGCAACCAAATTATTTACAATAAGTGTTCTTCCCCTATAAGACAAGTTGGGTAGAATCCACTTCCATTTGTCTAGACGACCTTTCACTTTTTGTAATAACCCATCCCAATTTTTTTGAATGACATTATCATCTCCTAAAAAAACTCCAAGATATTTCAAACCCCACCTATTCCAACACAGACCTTCAGGAAGAATTGGTTTCTTATCATTCCAGTCCCCCAGTAGAAATGCCTCACTTTTTTTCCAATTTACTTTTGCTGAGGACCATTTTCCAAAGTCTTCAATCAATGTAAATAAAACATGAATATCACTTTGTTTATTAATCATTATTATTAGGTCGTCAGCATAAGCTGATATACAGAACTTAACATCACACAATGGTACCCTTAAACCATCTAAATTCTTCCTGATTGTTTGTAGAAGTGGTTCAATAGCAAGAGAATATAGCATTCCAGATAATGAACAACCTTGTCTAATACCTCTACTGACCTCGAATGGAGCACATAAGCCACCATTAAACTTAATTACACTCTCAATGTCACCATAAAGAATTTTAATCATGTTTGAAAACTTCTCATTAAAACCAAAAGCCTTTAAAACGTCCCATAAATAAGCATGCTCAACCCGGTCGAAAGCTTTCTCTTGGTCTAAAGACAACAAACCACAATTGATATTAAATAATTTGGAAACCTGTATAATATCTCTAATTAAAGAAATATTGTCAAAGATTGACCTGTTTGGTATACAGTAAGATTGATCTAGATGAATCACCTGTCCCATTACTTTAGTCAATCTATTAGCTAAAGTTTTAGACAGTAACTTATAATCACTGCACAGAAGTGATACCGGCCTCCAGTTCTTGATTTCAGTAAGATCTCCTTTTTTCGGAAGGAGAGTGACCACTGCCCTTCGGCAGCTCAAAGGCAGCCGACCCTTTAGCAAGCTGTCATTGAACACCTCTAGCATGTCAACTCCCAACTCCGACCAGAAAGCTTTGAAGAAGTCCACTGGAAGCCCATCTACTCCCGGAGCTTTCCCAGACTCCATATCATGAAGTGCTTTATACAGCTCTCCCAGAGTTAGGCCACATTCCAGTTCTTCATTGGACTCTTCTGATATCTTAGGTAGATCCTCCAAGAAAGGGCATTTTCCCTCCTTTTCCGGCTCAAGTTCACTTCTGTACAGGGACTGATAGAACTGTCTTGTTATCTCACGCATCTGTCTGGGATTGGATAACAAAATACCATCCTCAGAACGCAGAGCATGAATTAAACGTTTCTGCCCATTTTTTTTTTCATGACCAAAGAAATATTTGGAAGGCGCATCCATTTGATCAATATTTAGAAAATGAGCACGAACTAATGCTCCTTGTGCTTTATGTTCTAATAGCTCTTTAAGTTCAGTTTTTTTCTTTAAAAAGGTTTCCATAAAATTACTATCACTTGAGGTCTGAGACAACTTTTGTAAATCCATCAAATCTTTTTCAAGCATTATTAAAGAACGATTCAATTCTTTTGTGACATTTTGAGTATATTGTTGTGTGAATTGTTTTATTTGCACCTTGCCATAATCCCACCATTGTTGTATAGATTTAAAAGAAGATTTATCTTCTTTAAAAACCTTCCAAAAAAATTTAAATGATTCAGTAAATAATTTATCATTTAAAAGACTTGTATTAAAATGCCAATATGCACTCTTAGATTTCACTGAATTTAAAATAAATTTACAACTGACCATTTGATGATCAGTAAAAGACAAAGGTGTGATAAAACATTTGTTAAACACATTCAAATGATGTTTAACAATATAAAATCTATCTAACCTAGCCAATGATATATGATTATCGCGTACATGAGCCCATGTATATTGCTTTTCATTATCATTCATAGTTCTCCAAATGTCACATAAATCAAATTTCTCAATCAAATGAATTAAACGTTTGCGCGAAGCCATATGAGGTTCAACATGATTACGGTCTATATCAAGTTCAGTGCAATTAAAATCACCACCCACAAATAGAAAATCTTCAGTACAGCAGTTTTCAAGCGTTGAACAAAGAGTATCTAAAAACAGTAACCTTTCTATAGGTGCTGTTGGAGTATAAACACAAATAAAAACAAATACAAAAGTTTCATAAATAGCTCTGACTTTTAACAATCTACCTTTCATAATTTCATCTACATCAAACGAGATCGGTTTAAAATTTTTACTAAATAGAATAGCAACTCCACCACTCACATTTGAATAATGACTTAATACAGATATACCATTAAATTCCTTCATCCAGTCAACCACATTATCTATACTACTATGAGTTTCTTGTAAAAAAGCTATATCTATGTTTTTCTGTACCATTTCTTCAAAAATCTGTGCTCTTTTTTTAGGATTCCTTGCCCCATTAACATTCATAGACGCAATATGTACTTCACTCATAATGAAGAAAAAGAAAAAGAACAACCTCAATTTACCACAAAAAAAGAAATTATTTTTCTTCATCTTAAACCGCATCATTTTCAAGGGTGCTGTTTATGTTTCTCACAATTTTCTTCAACCTATATACTTCTTTGTTGGTAAAGGAATCACTAGCCATCCCACTTTTTGCTTGATCAGCAAATTGTTTCAAGTCAGGAAAAAATTCTTTTATTTTTACACCCCTTTTATTTTTTGTTGCCCTGAGGAACAATTTTATGTCCTCAAGACCATAACTTCGATCAGTAACGTTAGTTTCACCTTGTGAAAAACTCATACTGCATTCTGACGAGTCACTGTCACTTTCCGTATCTTGCATTTCCTCATTTTGTAGACCAACGGTCTTACTTACTTTAGCGTCTAACAACTTATTTTCCATTTTTCTTTTTTGGGGAGTCTTGAAAAAAAAATTGCTCTTGTTCCGAAAGTAACTGTGCACCTTCACAAGCTACCCTAATCTCATCATCATTTGCACCTTCCTCTTTACCTTCTGAAGAGGAAGCCACCGTGTCTAAGACGCTTGAATCATTTACTGTAGTAGGTAGAACATTAGGATTACTATTCCCTTGCTCAATCTGAGAAGGAACTGGTTCAGCCTCAAATTCTAACGTGCGATCTACAACATTATTATTTTCCAAAGCCAAGCCTATTACCTGCGCTTCCGCCTCAGACTCCTTTCCATCCTTTTCTTCAAGTTCAACTGTTCCATTTTTTCCCCCTTTTTCTCCCTCAGTATTTTTGTTGGGACAATTCCGAATTAAATGCCCTGTATTACCACATCCAAAGCATTTGACTTTTCCAGTCGTGACGTAAATAGCATAGTTAAAATCGTCACTTCGAAAATTCAGTGTAAGATCTAAATCTGCATCGTCCGGAATAACCATGTACACAAACCGCCTAAAAGAAACAATATGTTTCAATAAAGGCGAGTCGCTACTAATCGGAATCTTTTTTATTGCAGACACCAACTTTCCGTAACGTGTCAAAGCCTCCGTTAGAAAACCATCACTGACAAAAGGTGGCACATTAGATAATATAACCTTTTTCGCTGGTAAGGAAAGAGGGAGAATTGAAATGAATTCACCATCAATGACAATTCCTCGTTCAACCAACTCATTTGCTTTGTCCACACTATCCAGAAAAACCACTGTTGCATTGTTCATTCGGGAAGCGGACAAAACGCTCGCGTGACCCACCACTTCCCCAATGGCCAAGCAACATTCTTCAACGCTCACCGCCGACGCCACCTTAATCGCATGGCGTCTCGTGAGTGAACTCAAACCCTGCGTTTGACGGGCCGACATGCCTCCAAAAAACGGATCACACACGGCCCTCAAACTAGACTAACAAAAACCTAATAACAACCAACCATCAAAAACAAAAACAAAAACAACAAAACTAATAAAATAAAGAAAAATAAGCAGAAAAAGAAGAGAGAGAAAAAAGAAAACTTCACTCACATCAGTCTGCACCACGCTCACACCGCTCCGCACACACTCACTCACCAATCGCACCGGAAGTGAGAGAGAGAGAGAGAGAGAGAGAGAGAGAGAGAGAGAGGGGGGAAGAGGAAGAGAAATAAGGGAGGCGCACTGAAAATGTGCTGCTGTTTTTCTAACGCCATTTTAGCTCACTTTAAACGATATAGGCCTTGTTTATCTTTTATTTGTGTTACGTAAATGGTTTAAAACTAAACGGGATAGATTGTTTGTGTGCATGTTAAATGTAATTAGGGCCCAAGCCTTGAAAAGGCGAAGGCCCTATTGTTTTCCTAAGGATTATTATTTATTATTAGGGCCCAAGCCTTGAAAAGGCGAAGGCCCTATTGTTTTCCTTAGGATTATTATTATTATTATTATTATTATTATTATTATTATTATTATTATTTTATCGACTATTCGGGCACTTTTGGGGCTCTTAACGTGCACGAAAACTCCTGAAACTTTGCACACTGGTCAGAACCCGCGGCCATCAGGGCCGGGCTGAAGCTGGTACCCGGGCGTGGCAGGGGGGCTCGACAGCGCCCCCTGGAACGGGGTCCGAAAACTTGGTCCATAAATCAAACACGCTTCCATGTAATAATATGAAACTCGGTACACATATAGATCTCATCGGTTCATATATCCTTTGTACTTTTACTTTTTACCCCAGCCCAACAGGAAGTCGGCTATTATGGTTTGTTTGGAAGCGTATGCCCCTGGAATTCGATATACTCCTCCTAGAGAATTCAACCAATCGCAAGGAAACTCGGTCAGCATGATGTCAAGACATTGAGGATGAAAAATTGCCAGGGGATTTTTCATATCTCGAACGGTTTGGCCGTGGCGAGGAAACAAATTTATGGCGAATAATGGAAACAGGAAGTGTGTTATAACTTCTGCATACATTAACTGATCTTGATGAAACTTCAACAGTATGTTCGCTGTAAGAGGCCGATCACATGGATGTGACTATTGTGAGTCAAAGTTATAGCGCCACCAACTGGCAGCAGGAAGTGTGTCACTTTCTAAATGCTTTTGACAAAAGTGGGGGGGTTAGTTTTATCTACAGTTACAAAACTCAGCGTGTATATTCTTCTCCTCAAGCCAAACAACTTTCTAATTTAAAGTAATTAGCTCCGACCCTCAGAAAGTCAGATATTGTGGTTTGAATAGGGTCATTTTCTCTCTCTCTCTCTCTGAGCCAATATGGCAAGCCGCTTTAACATTTAATCATTTTAACCTACTAGTCTCTATTTTCATGCTACTAGTACTTATTTTTAGATACTAGTATCTATTCCATTAAGTACTGGTACTTATTCATTAGCGACTAGTGCTTATTCTTTAGTACTAGTGCCTATTCTTTAGATACTAGTGCTTATTCTTTAGATATTCTTTTGAATACGTATTAGTAGCTAATGAATAAGTACTGGTATCTATTTAATAGGTACTAGTATCTAATGACTTAGTACTAGTATTTATTGAATAAATACTAGTATCTATTAATAGGTACTAGTATCTAAAAGGTCATTTTCTCTTTCTCTCTCTCTGAGCCAATATGGCAAGCCGTTTTAACATTTAATCATTTTAACCTACTAGTCTCTATTTTCATGCTACTAGTACTTATTTTTTAGATACTAGTATCTATTCCATTAAGTACTAGTACTTATTCATTAGCGACTAGTGCTTATTCTGTTTAGAATATTCAAAGTGCTTATTCAATTTTTTTGCTTATTTATATTTTCAGAGCAGAAAATCCGATTTTTCTGCTTATTCAATATTGCATCTAAAAATATAAGTGACTTGACGTGTGTGTGTGTGTGTGTGTGTGAGAGAGAGAGATGTGTCTGTTACAGTGACAAGAGTTTAACCCTTTAAGGCCTTGTCTTTTTGGATATATATTTTTTTTATTAAAAAAAATGTGCATACAACCCATATATTTTAAATTTATTGTTTGCTTTAAATTAAATTAAGATTGTATGTTTGGTAATTGAACCTAAATAAATTTTTAATTAATGTGCTATATTTCAGATCAATATATTTGTTTTCCTTCATTTTAATCAACACTAACTTTATTCTCATCTGAATTATAAAGAATTTATTTCTGTATAAAATAAAAAATCCCGAATAATCCAGACCAACCAGAGCGCACTATTTCTACAACATCATCAGTGCTGAAGCGAAACTACCAGAGCCGTTCGGCAGATAGCAAGCAGATATTTTGTGTCACGTCGTGCACAATAACCCTAAAGGCACCAGGGTGGCGGTGCCACCGGCTTTATATATATATATATATATATATATATATATATATATATATATATAAATATAGCTGCGAGCAGCGATGAAGGGCCCAAGCCGGCGGCACCGCCACCCTGGTGCCTTTAGGTAACTAAAGGCACCGGGGTTGCGTTGCCACCGGCTTGGGCCCGTAATCGCTGCTCGCAGCTATATTTATTATTATTATTTTACTACCTTTTGGGCACTTTTGGGGGCCTTAACGTGCTCGAAAACTCTTGAAACTTTGCACACATCTCAGAACCCGCGGCCATCAGGGCCGGGCTGAAGCTGGTACCCGGGCGTGGCAGGGGGGCTCGACAGCGCCCCCTGGAACGTGGTTTGAACACTTGGTCCATAAATCAAACACGCTTGCATGTAATAATATGAAACTCAGTACACATATAGATCTCATCGGTTCATATATACTTCATGCTCTTACTTTTTACCCCAGCCCAACAGGAAGTCGGCTATTAAGGGTTGTTTGGAAAACACATGCAATGGAATGTGAAATACTCCTCCTAGAGAATTCAAACACACGGCACGAAACTCGGTCAGCATGAAGTCAAGACACTGAGGATGAAAAATTGCCAGGGGATTTTTGATATCTCGAACGGTTTGGCCGTGGCGAGTAAACGAAATTATGGCGAGAAACGTGAAACAGGAAGTGTGTTATAACTACTGCATACATTAACTAATCTTGATGAAACTTCAGCAGTGTGTTCGTTGTAAGAGCCCGATCACATGGATGTGACTATTGTGAGTCAAAGTTATAGCGCCACCAACTGGCAGCAGGAAGTGTGTCACTTTCAAAATGCTTTTAAATCACCCTCTTATTTTTACCCGATTTGCTTCAAACTTCATGTGCATAATGTAGACACACGCCAGATGTAGACCTGTGAAAGGATTATTGATATCTTAGATACTGTTGCCATGGCAATGCATCAAACATTAATATTCCTTTTTTTAAGCTTTTTCATGCTTTTTTATGCTTTCGGGCACTTTTGGGGTTCTTAACGTGCTCGAAAACTCTTGAAACTTTGCACACGGGACAAAACCCGCGGCCATCAGGGCCAGGCTGAAGCTGGTACCCGGGCGTGGCAGGGGGGCTCGACAGCGCCCCCTTGAACGGGTCAGACAATTTGGTCCATATATCCAACACGCTTTACCCTATTTGCTTCAAACTTGATGTGTATAATGTAGACACAAGCCAGATGTAGACCTGTGAAAGGATTGTTGATATCTTAGATGCTGTTGCCGTGACAACGCATCAAACTTTAATATTCTTTTTGGATACTTTTGAGATTCTTAGCGCACTTTTGGGGCCCTTAACATGCTCAAAAACTCTTGAAACTTTGCACACGGGTCAGAAACCGCGGCCATCAGGGCCGGGCTGAAGCTGGTACCCGGGCGTGGCAGGGGGGCTCGACAGCGCCCCCTGGAACGGGGTCCGAAAACTTGGTCCATTAATCAAACAGGCTTTACCCGATTTGCTTCAAACTTGATGTGTATAATGTAGACACACGCCAGATGTAGACCTGTGAAAGGATTGTTGATATCTTAGATGCTGTTGCCGTGACAACGCATCAAACTTTAATATTCTTTTTGGATACTTTTGAGACTCTCAGCGCACTTTTGGGGCCCTTAACATGCTCAAAAACTCTTGAAACTTTGCACACGGGTCAGAACCCGCGGCCATCAGGGCCGGGCTGAAGCTGGTACCCGGGCGTGGCAGGGGGGCTCGACAGCGCCCCCTGGAACAGGGTCCGAAAACTTGGTCCATAAATCAAACACGCTTGAATGTAATAATATGAAACTCGGTACACATATAGATCTCATCGATTCATATATCCTTTGTACTTTTACTTTTTACCCCAGCCCAACAGGAAGTCGGCTATTATGGTTTGTTTGGAAGCGTATGCCCCTGGAATTCGATATACTCCTCCTAGAGAATTCAACCAATCGCCACGAAACTCGGTCAGCATGAAGTCAAGACATTGAGGATGAAAAGTTGCCAGGGGATTTTTGATATCTCGAACGGTTTGGCCGTGGCGAGGAAACGAATTTATGGCGAATAAAGGAAACAGGAAGTGTGTTATAACTTCTGCATACATTAACTGATCTTGATGAAACTTCAGCAGTGTGTTCGCTGTAAGAGTCCGATCACATGGATGTGACTATTGTGAGTCAAAGTTATAGCGCCACCAACTGGCAGCAGGAAGTGTGTCACTTCCTAAAGGCTTTGAAATCACCCTCTTATTTTTACCCAATTTGCTTCAAACTTTATGTGTATAATGTAGACACACGGCAGATGTAGACCTGAGAAAGGATTATTGATATCTTAGATACTGTTGCCGTGGCAACGCATCAAACTTTATTATTCTTTGTTGATGCTTTTGAGACTCTTAACATACTTGAAATTGCATGAAACCCGACAGACACATCACATTTATTAGACAGTAGACATGTGCAGAGTTTCAGAAACGGGCATGGTGAGAGCAATTAGAGAATAATGTTTAAGTTTAAAAACAGCCAGAATGGTTGTTTAGTCAAAAAAAATTTTTTTCCAAATCATACATAGTGTTATACTGCCCTCTTGTGTTCAAAATCAGGTAAAAAGCGAAAGTAAAATAAGGACGTCTGCACAATTCATTAATAATGGTGCAGAGTAGAGTGAGCTTTTTCAATTAATTCCTATGGAAGTAGGAATGAACTAAACAACGTTCGCTCTGTTCTGCTCGTCCCTCACCGTGGGCGCGCAGAGTTATGAATGCCCGTGCAGCCGTGAGCATTTTAGTTTCATTTTAAAATTAGCGCCATTTCGGGGGACGTATTACTTTAATTTATTTAACAAAAACACAATGTTGTGTTTTATTGCGAGTGTACACAAATATAAGTAAACACTTTGACGTTTGAATGATGTCCTGTATGAAGAAAATGACGGAGTATGTTTCACTGTTCAATCGCGCTGAGCCACCCAGACCCCCACACACACACTGACACACACACACACACACACACACACACACAAACACACACACACACACACACACACACACACACAATAATAAAACATTCAACCTAACATATACAAATTACACTGCTATGTTGAAATAGTCAGTAGTACAATTTGTATCATTCACAGTAAGCACCGCTCCACTGTGATTTTTCCAAGCACATTTTTGCACAAGTGAAGAGGATGATTTTTTCCGTCGATATTGGAACGTGAGTGAAGTACAAAGCCTGTAATAAAGAATAGTTTAGCATCCAAATACATCGCAAATGTTGCAACATTTAGATTCTAAAGAGAGATTTACGTGAGCCTAACACCACTTACTTTTACTTTTGTTTTAAATTATTTCGTTTTGGCTTTATTATAGTTATTTTTTTATTCGTGTTCTGTTCTGAATATCATTAAATTTAAAGGATTTGTTGTGGAATATTTTGAGTGTATAATCAAATAACACTAAACCGTCACTAGGTGTCGCCAGGCGACCGTCTTAATGAGCGGGTCATTGATTCATTCGTTCAAACGATTCGTTTGAACGACTGAGTCATTCATGAATGAGACAGATGTTTATGGATTGGTCATTGAATCTTTGAGTCAACCAATTTGTTCAAAATGCTGAATCATTCAGTAATGAGAAAACACGTTGCTGTGAGATGCAATGGTTCTGCTGTGATCTTTGTTTAACTATTTTCGCTGCTGAAACAGAAGAACAGTCAATATTGCATCTAAAATGTAAGTGACTTGACACGTGTGTGTGTGTGTGTGTGTGCGTGTGAGTGCGTGCGTGCATGCGTGTGTGTGTGTGTGTGTGTGTGTGTGTGCAATCAATCCCAGGTAAGAGGCATGAATAATGAGAATTGGACTTCTAGGAGTGAGGTTAATATTCCGGAGACGGTTCCCTCGGATTGTGAAAAGGAGGCGGCGCGGGAGTGGCCAGGCATTGCGCTACTTCTATTTCAAAGTTTAAAACAATGCTAATATCATTTTTTTGAACGATTTCATTACAAATGTTTATTTTATATATTTATAAAATATTATAAAATATAATAACTATGTTTTGTCCTATTAACAAAAGACAGGCAATGTACTATTAACAAATGTTAATAGTTTTTTAAAAGTTAAAATGATACTTTATGCATTTGTTTTGTGTCAGATGATTAACAATATAAATTAAACAAAGCTTAAAACAAACAAAATAATAAAACGAAAACAAAGCTTGAACATTTTATTTAATTGAAAAGCCTTTTTGAAATAAAATGTGTTTTTTTCCCTCTGAAATAGCAAAAGCATCGCACACTTAGCTGTACCTGCTCTAAATAAATAATAGTATTTAAATAAAAATACAAAATCGAAATAAATAAATTATATAAAACAAAATCAAATCAAAGAAAATAAATCTTATTAAAGTTATGCAGGCACACATTTAACAATAATTTTCAAGTGACAAATAAAATCAATCAAAATTCCTTACACATGGAGTTAATCCTGACGATTCCTGAGGCGCCTTTCCTCATGACACTCGCTTTTTTTTTCGAAGATATATTTTCTTTGGTTTGATTTTGTTTTTGTAATAATTTATTTTATTTAGTTCGATTTTGTATTTTTATTGAATTACTATTTTTTATTTAGAGCAGGTACAGCTAGTGTGTGATGCTTTTGCTATTTCAGAGGAAAACAATAATTTTATTTAATTAATAATTTTTGTTTCAGTCCACCATATAATTATGTTGTGTTTGATCTATGGAAAAAAGTTAGTTGTGAAATGGTTGAATATTAACAAAAGTTAATAGTTTTTTACAAGTTAGAAGAATACGATATATATATATAAACAAGCCGGTGGCACCGCCACCCCGGTGCCTTTAGGGTTACTGTGCATGACGGGCAATATCGTAACTCCGCTTTGACCTTTGAGAAGATGTGTGCTATAGAGCTTGCATTGGTGTGGGCTCTGCAAAAGTGTGTGTGTGTGTGTGAGGCGTGATTGAACAATGTAGACATATATATATATATATAAAGGCACCGGGGTGGCGGTGCCACCGGCTTGTTTATATATATATATATATATATATATATATATATATATGAATATAGCTGCGAGCAGCGATGAAGGGCCAAAGCCGGCGGCACCGCCACTCCGGTGCCTTTAGGTAACTAAAGGCACCGGGGTTGCGGTGCCACCGGCTTGGGCCCGTAATCGCTGCTCGCAGCTATATTCATATATTTTAGTCTTGATCATGTCACTGTAAACTGTAAAGCATAGAGTTTCTCTGTTTCGACCTGTGGAGTTCGAGCCGGTGTATCGAGCTTCTCCGGTTTCATCATGGAAGTTTATTAGGACGCCAAACACACAAGAGCTTCAGGACTGCAAGGTTGGTCTAGTGTTAATGGTGAGAATGTGTGTGTTTGCTTGTGTGTGCTGCTATGCAATAAGTTGCGAGTAAAGTGACCATAGACTGTAAAAAAGGGGGCATGGTCAACATTTACGATGTGAAGGGGAAGAATGTGACCTTTATCCACTTTATAGGTACCAGAGAATGCACAAACTGATTAAATGTATTGCTATTTTAAATTTTTATATTGTCTTAGTCTTATTTTTTTCTGCAAAAAAAGCTACACAATATGATTTAATCACAAGTACAGGGAACAGACAAACAGAGTTTAAAAAAAAAAAACAGTCTATGAACACATCGCATGCAGTTTGAACTACTACCTCTAATATTTACTTTTATCGGAGTGTCTATTTACACTCAGCCTGGTTGGCAGAGGCTCTTTACATTAACTCATACGCCAAGCGTTATGACAAGTCTCCACCCACAGATGTCTGGTTTGGCCAGACAATATCACAGAAGAAGCTGGACTGTGAAAACACATGACAGAAAGATTTGATGCAAAGTGATCCAAGTTCAAATCTGTCTTTTGCCGAGCTTGCTCTTCTCCCTTTTCCCATCACATATCAGATCGGAAAGGCATTTATTTTTAATAAAAATTAAGAAAATATTCGGAAAGAGTTGACAGTGTGTTTTATACTGGGGTCCTGATTTAAATTTAAGGAAAATTGTCCATTTATCTAGATGGGGATAATATGAACAGAAATTTAAAACCGATCTCCAAATAGTATGCATTTGTACTTTAGTATGTTTTTTTTTTTTTTTTTGCATTTAAAATAAACATCTGAAACGTTTTTTTCCCCACCAGCAAAAGAAGACTGATGCCAAATCTGCGCCAGAATGACACTTCACTGCTGACTTCAGGTCATTTACTACACACTATCCTGGTAAGGTCATAGTTGCCGAAAACATTATCTATACATTATTAAAATGTTAATAATGTTTTTCTCATGATGACACATTCATAATTATTACGTTTGTCGGTGCGCTGTGGCAAGCTTTATGCGTGCGCTTAAAGGCGGATTATGCTATGTATTATATAAAGGCATTTAATATAAATGCACGATTAGTCGACTAATCACTTAATTGAACGCCTACTAGTCGACTATAAAAATCTCTAGTCGAGGGCAGCCGTAGTTATGACACAGAATGGTGTTGAGGTTTTCACAGCAGGGGCTCATCATGCTAACCAGACGAACTGAACACTTTGGCTGTTTAAATAATACAAATTGCTCAGCACACAAAAGAGCAATTCAGAATAAAAATACTGGCATACGAATTACTTAACTAAAGAGTTTCTCAGTTTGGATGTCGTTGTAGACCTGGCAGACAAGACTGAAACTAATCTCTAATACCAGGGCTGTAATAAACAGTCTCATTCCAGCATAAATTGACAAAACCATTGACAAAAAAGAGTGAAATTACATATAAATATTGTTAATTGATCACACAACTCATTTTTTTATATTTTCCTAATAGTTGTTTTATGTGATTAACGGGTATACAAACATATAATATATTCACTTGTGTTTTCTTAATCACAGCAACAATGTCATCATTTCTGCACCCCCACCGGCGAAACAGCATGGATGAACCTCTCTCTATGACGTAAGAATTTGTTCTTATTCATTTGCTCACTTAAATACAATTGGTATTTTTCACTATATTGGTGTTGACTCGTCAGTCTTTGATGGCAAGAGAAGGGAACGAGATGCTGCGTCACGGTGTTGACGCTGTGGGAACGCTTCAGTGTGAGCCGGTGTCTGAAGCTTGCCCAACAAGGCTATGTAAAAACACAGGCAATTGTAAGCAATTGTTGAGCAGAGACTGGGCTTTGGGACAAACCAATACACGTCTAAACTGTAGAACCTGATAAATGTGTGCAGAGAAGACAAACCTTCCACTATACATACATAGGCCTACATCATGTAAGGGTGCAAAATAACTCTGACATCAGCTGGAGCAAAGTCTAAGCAGGAGGAGGCTACTCACAGGGCCTGAAGATTTATAAAGCCACTTTGAGAGTCAGCATTTTTTTCTGAGACTGAGGGCTCACATAGGGCTTCTGTTAAAGCTTCTAAGACCAATGATAGGTCACATGAGGGAACTCACAACTGGCAGATAGGCCTCAACCGTCTGCCACCACGCAAGAACTGAGACACCAGGTTGTGCCTCCCAACAGAAGCTCTGGCTAAGGGTTTGTTGGTAGTAGAAATAGCGGCCACATTAACCTTTAAGGTAGCAAGAGCCAGCCCTGCTGAGAGACACTCTTGAAGGAACTCCAACACGAGACCAACAGGGCGGTCAAAGAGGTAGGAATGACAAAAATGTATGTCATCAGACAACAATATAAAAAGTTGCCAATTCAGAAGATTTCTCTGGATTAGGATCTCCCAGGGGAGGCCATCCAGGAGAGACAATACATCTCGGGCTGACCAGACTGAAGCCACCAGAATGAGGTGGACTCGGTCCTGGCGAACTCTAACCAGAACTCCAGAATATGGATCGACTGTACTTGCCTGAAAAAGAGGCGCGAACATAGTCCACCCTGATGATTGATGATCACCATCAATCACCGTAGAGAATACCGTAGTGTTGTCTGCGTGGACCAACACATGATAGCACCTCAGCTGTGAGATGAAGTGTTTCAGAGAGATCTAGAAACACTGCCCTCATCCCCACCTTGGAATCACAAACAAGTCAGCCATCGAGATCTGCACAGCACCCATTAGAGATGCGTTCACTGTGAGAGACTTGTGACCGCAACATGCTTCTTGTACCAAGCCCCTGTTGAGGAAACCTGGCCTCTTCCAGAGCTGAAGTACATGTATCGCATGATACGTGACTCTTATGACCCTGGAAGGACGATTCAGAGGATGAAAACCCCTGCTCTTGAGCTAGAACTGAAACAGTCTCATGTGCAATAGGTTCAATGGTATAACGTTGGCCGCTGCTGCCATGAAACCTAAAAGCTCCTGGCCTAGCTCGATGTGTTTCACAGAGGTTAGCATTGAATCTGCCTGTGCTAGACAGATGTGCCTGCATCTTGGTCAAGCACGCCTAGAAAAGTGGTTCTCTGTTTGGAAGAAAACACAATATTTCTTGAGGATTAACCTGAGTCTCAGATGCTTGATACTAGCCTGACTGGGCAAAGAGCACAATCAGCCAAACCTTGCATGCTCCTCTTCCATACACATTACATATTTGTGCTAATGGTCCACCGTAATGAAGCGGGGGCACAGATTCACACATTCTTATTTCCTGACATTTTCACAGACTGATCCTTTCTAATGATTACACACACACAACACACACGCTCAACAAACATGTGGGTTCTGGAGACAAAGAAGCTGATGACATGCATTTCAGGCATCTATTTATGGTCTCTGTAATGTGCCACACTAAATCACCACGTCCATGTGTTCGGCTAATTTAATAGGTGTGTTTAGACACATGCTTCAGACACTGGTTCATGCAGAAGTGCATGTTCCCATAGAGTTTATGCCATAGCTCAGCATCAAAGTTCCTCTTTGAAGGGCAACTCAACCGCCTCATGGCAGAGAAATAAACAAGAATTATATATTTGCTTAAAATAATAATTCAAACAAATGTATTTGTTCATGACTAAATCACCACTGCCAGTAATAAACTGTCACAATCCTGTCACTGCAGATCATCGGTCCCTTTACAGGCAATGTAGACTATTAAATAACAGATTGAGATCATCACATGTTAATGTCATGTTAATTCTCTCTATTGCAGATCACATCATGATGCCACACTAATGAATCCAGGTCCACCAGCGCTTTACCAACTAAAAACTGAAAGAAAATATATTCATGGGACTAATAGAAAGGTCAGACGATGGACATATGGCCAAAGAGACAGAAACAAACAGAATAAACTCATTCTGATGGTGGGAGAAACCGGCGCTGGGAAAACCACCATCATCAACACCATGATCAACTACTTACTGGGAGTGAAGTTTGAGGATCAAGAGTTTTATCAAATCACAGAAGATGAAGAAGATATAGATGAAACACAATCCCAGACATCTGAGATCACTGTTTATGAGGCGTTTGTTGAAGAAAACCCAACATCTCTGACCATCATTGACACTCCAGGATTCGGACACACTGAAGGATTCGAGAAAGACAGAGAGATTGCTGAGTATCTGACCAGATTATTTTCTGATGAGGATGGGATTCATTACATTGATGCAGTGTGTTTTGTGATGAAGGCGTCTCAGAATCGAATCTCTGGAAAAGAGCTTTACATATTTCACTCAGTTCTGTCTCTGTTTGGTAGAGATATAGAGGAGAACATAGTGTTTCTGCTCACACAGTCAGATGGGCGACGTTCAACAGATGCTCTCAAACTCATTAAAAAAGCACAGATTCCCTGCAGAAGAGAAGTGAAAAAACGAACTGTTCACTTCTTATTCAATAACCAGCAGAAAGAAAAGAGAGACAAACAATATGAGGAAACACTCAGATCATCATGGGAAATGGCAGAGCAAAGCATGAATGACTTCCTCAAACTCCTGGAAGAAAAGAACAGAAAAAGTGTTGAGATGACATTAGATGTTCTGAAAGAGCGAAGACGACTCGAGGCCTGTGTCTCTAATCTGACGCAGCGAATCTCTGAGAAGGAGTCAACAATGAAAGAACTGACTGAGATTCAGGAAGCTGTCAAAGAGAACAGAGACAAGATTGAGCAATGCGAAAAATTTCAGTTTACAGTCACAACAGCTGTCAAAGAAAAAGTCCCCCTTGTAAATGAATGGTTGTGGAACAGCTACGCAACCTGTTGCTCCGTCTGTGAGGAAAACTGTCATGAGTGGGAGTGCTGGGTGCCGAAAGATCCCTCATGGTGTGCAGTCATGAAAAACAACCACTGCACTGTGTGTACTGGAAAGTGTCATTACAGCAAACATGTCAGAGAAAATAAAAAATATGTGATAGAAACAAAGACAGTCACTATGACATTTATTGAGCTTAAAAAGGAGTATGAACGCACTGGTAAAAAGCCTAAAACCAGATTTGATAAAAGAATATTTGAAAATATTACAAAGGAACATAAAAGAAACATGAAAGAGTCTGAGAATAAAAGAAAAACAGAAGATAAACTGAAGAGCGATCTCGAGAAGATTCAAAATGAAACATCCAGACTGCTGCATGAAGCTTATACGGCCATCATGAGTCTGTGTAAGATCGCACTGAAAGCCGACAGCGCTTTCACTCTTCTACATCTGGATTTCCTGATTCCCAGACTGAAGGAGGAGGGAAAAGATGAATGGATGAAGAACCTGGAGGATCTGAGGAAAGCTGGAGAAGAAAGGAAAAACAAGGGGGCTTTACGCTATGTGATGAATTTCACTGGGCAAAAATTTAAGCAACTTGACAATCGTGTAACTGGTAAAAATGAATACATGATAATTCAATAACAAAATTACCATTATGACATCACTGAATATATTATATTTCTAATTTTAACTTTCAAAAATCCATTTGGTATAAAATAAAGAATCCAGAATCCTAAGAATATATTACAATGAAACTGACAAATTAATATAATTTATATAGGCAACTATATATATTTTGTTTACATATGTGGAAATTACACTGATAGACAACAGCAGCACTCACCTGAAACAATAGCAGCATCAATATCAATGTTTTCATAATGTGATTCCGCTTGAACATAACTGTGTAAAAAGCATATTGTTATTAAAAAAAAAAACCTTTCTTTTATGTATTTTTATATAGTTACATTTTGGGATAATCTGACGCAAACAGATAATGTATTTACTTGTGTTTATAATTGCAGGAGCAATGGCATCGTCCACTCGTCACCACCGGCGCAAAAGCTTGGATGAACCTCCCGAAATAATGTGAGAGAACATTGTTATGCATTCATTCAGAAGATTGCCATAATTGGGTGTTAAAAATGCAATATTAAAACATATACTGAAATTAAGTAATATGTGTAGAATAAAGACATAATATCAACAAAGCCTACTACATATCAACTAATGTGGTTACTATTAATTAAAACATTTGTATTCCAAATTGTATTATAATTATAAACTCTTGATATTTCTTTTCTCTAGAGCTGGAGTTATTCGTCTCAAAGATGAGTTTATCGACCTCTATGAGAGAGATTATCCTCAACTCCAGCAGTGCACAGAGAGACTGCATAGTGTTATCGAAACATTTGAGAAGGGTTACAGACGTGCAACTGAAGGATCCAGAGACGCAGGACGGTTTGGAATAGCTGGAGTTGCTGCAATGATTGTGGGATTACTGGCCCTGTTTACTCTAGGGACTTCTCTTCTTTCTACTGCTGTTACTGTCATAGGTGCTTTGAATATCATAGGCAGTGGAATATCAAGCATAACATGCAGCTCTGAGAAAAAGCGGCAGATGACACAATTAACACAAGACGCTGAAGCTGAACTGGAGGAATTTCAGGATAAAATCACCCCTATGGCTGAAAAGATGACAGACATTCAGAAGCGTACTGAGAAAATACTGAACGAGCAAGATGCCATACGGATAGAAGACATTGCTGAATTGACTGCGCAGATTTCTGAAACTACACATTTGATTGCATCAGTAACAGCAGTTTATGGCAGGTTTGGCCTTGTGCTTGACATGTTCTCAGTTTTTAAAAATACCAGTGTGCTCAATGACATGAACAGACTTGCAGAAACAGCCATACCTGGACACATAGACGAAAGTGAGATGACATCAAAGGCTGGGAAACTCATGGTTGAAATGAGGAAATTAATTCATCAGCTACAGAACATCGTTGATAAACTTGAGAAAACAAAAGACAAAATAGTAATTTACTAGGATAAAAGTTACAACCTGACAAACCAAAACAATATGAAGGACTGAGACAAAAGCTGTTACCCGATCCAGCTGACAGAAGACAAGTCAAGTCACCTTCATTTATAAAGTGCTTTTACAGTAACAGTATGGACTGTTTCAAAGCAGCTTTACAGTGATAATAGAAATTACTGTAACAGATTGTTTAGGGTTTACAACAGCATTAGGATAAAGTTATTGTCCAGCTAAAGTTAGTATTGATTGATCCACTTCCGTTGCGATGATCATTAATTATTATCTTAGGGGCCGCTAACACGAAACCGTTCTAACAGAAAACCCTTAACACGCTCCGACCACCCATCCGCACAACAACAGTGCCTGTGTCTCGAGAACGCAGTCCCTGAAATAGCTTTGAAGGTGCAAACGATTATCCGTTATCTCTGCTCAAACCTCAAAAACGCAGACGGCGTGCACATGCGCATCATGTGTTTAGTCCATAGGTCTACGCGTTTAAATATATATGTGCGCAGGCGTGCAGTCCTTCTTCACAAATCAACCCTCAACAAACTACTTGTCTGGTCTTAAACATTTATAACACAGAATTTTTTGTCGAGTCTGCGTAGCCACGTGAACCGGAATTATCCCGACAACGTTTTATCTGTACAGAGGTAAAGGGAAGGAGGCCTTCACAGGGAGAGACTAGTTGACACTTCAGGACTGTGTTTTTGCAGTATTATTAACTGGCAGGATTTTTGAGATCGCAATAGACGTGAAGGACTATAATGCGTTAAAGGGTAATTCTACCGGTGGAGACATGAATATGTATTGAAAGTGGGTCATATATGTAGTAGAATATTAGCATAAATTTCTAATTTGGGTCCTTCTTGGCCGATAAAAGGCAGAAAATGACTTTTTAGTGCTTGTGGATTGTAGACAACACTCCCCATAGTGCATTGCAATGCTCAGCTCCGCAGGCCACTCCCACTACTCCGCCCATCAATCTAGACTAGAGTTGAGCTCCACGCTACCGCCTGGAAATCATTTCACACAATTTCTAGTGAAGAGTTACTTTGCAAACTAATTATTGAATTACTCCTCGTTTTTGTTTCGAAATGGTGTGCACTTGCATAGTACAGGCATGTTCAGCCAGCACAAGGAAAATACACGGAGTAAGTTTTCATAGATTACCCAAAGATTTGGACTTGTGCAAAAAGTGGCTACGGGCTATCA
This sequence comes from Rhinichthys klamathensis goyatoka, assembly GCF_029890125.1. NCBI lineage: Eukaryota > Metazoa > Chordata > Actinopteri > Cypriniformes > Leuciscidae > Rhinichthys > Rhinichthys klamathensis. The sequence goes on from NW_026606681.1 coordinate 25,288, forward strand.
ATAACCTGAAGTCCGGAGAGGACACAGCCATTGAAGCACTAAAACATCTGACGGTGTACAGTCTACATTTCAATCCAGAAGATTTCGAACCCAACCCCTTAGGATTGAAGAGACCCGCGCTTGTGAAAACCACAATTCCGTCGATATTTACCTTGCCAGATGATGACGACGAACAGCCAGGAACATCTGGAACTAGCAGTGCTAGCAGCGCTAAACGCATTTGCCTGGAGGTAACTTCTTCAAAATCCCAATCCTCCATAATGCATCCGTCTGCGTATTCAGTGCCTTCGTCCATATTTTCAACAAGTTTCTGCCGGTGAAATCAAACGCACTGCCACTGATCTGTGATAGGTCTGTTAGCACATTAGGTCCAACCCCCTATGGGCGGGTTTGAAAGGGTGGGAACTACACTCAAAAAAGGACGTTTTTTGTCCAATAATTAGAATCTTTTTTTTTTTTTTTTTTTTTTCAGAATTTAGTAGGAAATTTCTAGTCATCATGTTTTTATATCAGCTATGTATTCCCTTAATTTTGTGAATTGTGAAGTGTTATGTGTTAGCCAGTGACCAACATTAAGATGGGGTGTTTTTAGAGTTTTTTTTTACTAAAGAGAATGTATATATTTGACATTCAGAGAGTGTATTTACGTTGCTTTTTTCTGCATAATTGATTTAAGTTATTTTGTGAATGTACTTTATACTATTAGCTTCTTTCACAAAATGCATGTTCCATAAATACAAAGATGGATTTTATGTTGTACAAACAAAATGTATGTGATTACAGTGTGAATAATTCAAAAATAAAAAATTAATAAAAAAATTCAATAGTAAGTTCATGAAGTCTACACAATTATTTCAATAATCAAAATATTGCAAATTATTGGGTGTCCACCAACTTTTTGCCCATACATTGTATTTCCCAGAAGTTATTGATCATGAAAACAATGAACATGATGACTAATGAATATGAAATAATGCATGATGTGACTTTTTACTGAATTTGAAATTCTGCACAAATATGTCAAAAAAGCGCTTCATTTTTACGTCATCAGTCGGCAGTCGAAGAACAGACTGTTGAATTTCAAAGAACATTTTTCAAATATAAAGTCATTGTGACCTGACAGCACCTTAAAGTGCAATGGGCATTGTTCAGAAAGAAAAAAAAGAAAACAGGGAGACATGATGCAGCAGCCCAAGACGTCCATCTAATGCTTGTGTGCATTAACCAAAAAATTAAACTCATACCAGTACAGACATCAAACTATGGTGTGAGCCATTACCTCCAACTGGAAAACAAAGAGTATGTTTAATATTTACAGTACAGACAAACCGGTGTTTATATACAGCTCTAGAAAAAAATTAAGAGACAGCAAAAGTAAATGTTTCACTGGATTGTTTTTGTGTAAATAGAACATTTTTGTTTCATTAATAAGCCACTGATAACATTTCTTCTAAATTTCACATACAATTTTTGTCATTTAGAGCATTCAGAAAATGGATATGTAATAACACTGATTTCCAGTGACTGATTTCTCCTGAAGCGACTAAAAAATAACTTTGTTTTGTCCTGATTTCATTTGAAATGACGTCACACCAGTTTGTTCTTCTATTTAGCTTGAAGTATATTGTAGCTTTAAGAGTCTGTACATGGCAAAACCCACAGCTCACTAAACACCATGAGAAAGACCAAAAGGGCTCTGATTAGTGCTGGGCACTTTCCAAACCTTTGCGGATCATTTGTTCTGAACTATTGATCAAAACTATTGATGCGTATCAAACCGGATTCAATAGTGTGGCACCATGACATGATCTATTAATTTATGTATATTCAGGTGAAACTTGAAAAATTTGAATATTGTGCAAAAGTTAATGTATTTCAGTAGTTCAAATTAAAAGGTGAAACTAATATATTTAGTATATATAACTATTAGGGCTGGGAAAAAATTAATCGTAATTAATCGCATCCAAAATAAAAGTTTTGTTTACATAATATATGTGTGTGTAGTGTGTATAATTATTTTGTATATATAAATACACACATATGCATGTATATATTTAAGAAATATTTGCATGTATATACTGTATATATATTTATACATCATTTATATTATATATAAATATACATATTTTAATATGAATAACACATTTTTCTTAAATATATACATGCATGTGTGTGTATTTATATATACAAAATAATTATACACACTACACACACATATTTTATGTAAACAAAACTTTTATTTTGGATGCGATTAATCACGATTAATTTTTTCCCAGCCCTAATAACTATATATGCATGAATATACTTTTCAGAGGGCCGACATTTTTGTATTTAATTTTTTTTTATATATATTGATTTCATGTAATATTCTAATTTTCTGAGATTTTGAATTTGGGGTTTCCATAAGCCATAATCATCAAAATTATAAATTTTGCACGATATTCTAATTTTTCGAGTATATAATACTATTAAAGTCTGACAAAACAGCTTCAGCTGAAAGCATAATTACACACAGATTACATCATTTGTGTAAAGTCTTATTCTGTCATTCAGAAACTACATTTAAGCAGTGTTTGTTCAGTGGACTTCAGTTATTGACTTTGGCTTCTGTTTGCTCATGAAGTGTGATTATACTCTGCCCATGTTGGTCAACGTAAGATTTGTGCAATATGGCTGGACTTAACAACAATGTTTAAGCGATAATAATACTCTAATGAGCAATAACAGTTTATTGATTTTGAAATACTACATTTTTGTGCAAATTTGATGATATCTGACAGAGACATCTGCAATGTTTAACACGAGAGTAAAGTGAGTCTTAGAATATGAGCAGATTGAAGATCTACATGAACATTTCAACAGGTTTGCCTCATAATGGAAATAAAATCCAAATCTATGAGCATTTATATTTGTAACATATATTCAATGAATTTGGAAATGTCACGGCCGGCTCAGTGACGGGACAACTGAGGAAGGTGATGAGAACAAAAGCCAATCAAAAAGTATTTATTAACAAAAATAAAGTTTACAACTCATAACTAAATAAGAAAAAATTCTCTATCTAAAACATTACGCTTGGAAAATTAACATAAATAAAGAATGAGCTACATAATTTACATAAGAACAAAATATTAAAGACACATTCCCACAAACACACATACAGGTCTGCAAACATAAATCCACAAATCAAACTAATACATGAATCAACAAATGATAAACAAATAACAGAAGAGAGGGAAGTCAGAGAAGTAAAAGAACAGGTGAACAGAGGCACGTCACATAAAACGATAAAACATCATCACCACCTCCTTCACTACATTTCCCAGCATCCTCCTTGGCCCACACCTGCACCTGTCATCTCCCTCCTCATCTTCACTATTAAACCACTCACCAGGGGTCTCATTTATAAAACTGTGCATAGAATCCTTACTAAAAGTGTACGTGCGTCCGAAAGCCAAAAATGGCATACGCAAACAAATATTCCGACTTATAAAACCGTGCGTACCCCAGAACCTGCGCAGAATTCACTTTATAAATCTCAGTCAGCGGAAGATTGTGCGCACATGCGTCTCCACCCCGAAATAACCATATATGGAGCTTACAACACCTAGTTTTACTATGCATATCCTCATCTGCATATCATTTGCATATGATTATTCATCCACGTGATAACATGTTTAACGGTACAAGACATTTGGAAAATATGAAATACGGATGTGCAGTCACATTAGTTACATTAATAAAAAATAATTTAGTAGCCTATATCCTTACCTTGTTTTTGAACCTTGTTTTCCTCCAGGCCAGCACGCGCTACTCCCTCTAACCCCTGGTTATCTGAGGTTCTTCGTGAACACCGGACCAAACTCAGGGCAATGGAGAGGAAATGGCGCAAATAAAAAGACACGTCTGACCTGAGTAGGTATCAATCTCTGCTCTCTTCCTTTTCTGCTGATGTTCACGCTGCAAAATCTTCATTTTCCACAGCAAGATCAACAGCGCCTCTAACACACGAACACTTTTCAAGACATTCAACTCTCTCCTCTGTCCACCTCCACCATCACCCACCTCCTCTTTAACTGCTGATGACTTTGCTAACATCTTCACCAACAAAACAACCTCTATCAGCAGTCAGTTCTCAGCTTCACACACACAGGAACCCAAACCATCCTCTCCCACTACCAGAAACCTTCTCTTTACCTTCTCTCCGCTAACCGAAGAAGAAGTATCTAAACTTCTCCTCTCCAGTCATCCTACCACCTGCCCTCTAGACCCCATCCCCTCACACCTTCTACAAGCCATCTCTCCCACACTTCTACCAGCACTCACACACATCATCAACTCATCCCTCCATACTGGCATTTTCCCTACAGCATTTAAGCAGGCTCGGGTAACTCCACTGCTTAAAAAATCAACATTAAACACATCACTTCTAGAGAACTACAGACCTGTCTCTCTCCTACCATTCATTGCGAAAACACTTGAACGAGTTGCTTTCAACCAAGTATCATCTTTCCTGTCTCTGACCAACCAGCTGGATGTCAACCAATCTGGCTTCAACAAAGGCCATTCAACCGAGACTGCATTGCTGTCGGTCACCGAAGCCCTGCGGATCGCAAAAGCTGCTTCCAAATCATCAGTTCTCATTCTCCTGGATCTGTCTGCTGCCTTCAACACTGTGAATCATCAGATCCTTATGTCCACTCTCTCATCACTGGGCATCACTGGAACTGCCCTCCACTGGTTTGAGTCCTATCTCACAGGTCTTCAGGGTCACATGGAGAGGTGAGGTATCCAAAGCACATCAACTGACCACAGGCGTTCCTCAGGGTTCAGCTCTTGGACCGCTCCTCTTCTCCATCTACACCACATCATTGGGATCCATCATACAGGCACATGGTTTCTCTTACCATTGCTATGCTGATGACACACAGCTCCACCTCTCATTTCAATTTCATTTCAGATGATCCCACAGTAGCTGTATGGATCTCAAGCTGTCTGGCGGACATCTCGGCATGGATGAAGGAACATCATCTGCAGCTCAACCTGGCAAAGACTGAGCTTCTCGTCCTCCCTGCCAATCCGTCTCTTCAGCACGACCTCACTATCCAGCTAGAGTCATCCTCAATCACCCCATCAAGGTCAGTCAGAAATCTTGGAGTAATCTTTGATGATCAGCTGACCTTCACAGACCACACTACAAAGACAGCTCGATCATGCAGGTTTGCAATGTATAACATTAGGAAGATCAGGCCTTTCCTAACTGAGCATGCAACACAACTTCTCGTCCAGGCCTTGGTCATTTCTAGGCTTGATTACTGCAATGCTCTTCTGGCTGGACTTCCATCATGTACAACTAAACCTCTACAAATGATCCAGAATGATGCAGCTCGTCTTGTCTTCAACGAGCCCAAAAGAGCCCACGTCACTCCTCTGTTCATCTCTCTGCACTGGCTACCACTCGCTGCTCGCATCAAATTCAATGCTTTGACGGTTGCTTACAGATCTACCACAGACTCAGCTCCGTCCTACTTTCACTCACTACTACGAGTCTACATCCCTACCAGAAGCCTACGATCGGCCAAGGAGCGACGGCTCGTGGTACCATCACAGCGGGGCACAAAATCACTCTCCAGAACATTCTCATTCACGGCTCCATGCTGGTGGAATGATCTCCCCACCCTCATCCGGAATGCAGAATCCCTGACAACATTCAAAAGACAACTGAAAACTCATCTCTTCCGGGAGCTCTTAACTAAAAAAAAAAAAAAAAAAAAAAAAAAAAAAAAAAATCTCTTTTAAATCTTCCATTGTCTGGCTTTTGCTACTCTGAGCAATGCCTGAACTTTGTATTTTGAGCACTTCTTGCGTTGTTTTTGTCTCTTCACGATGACTCGCTTGCTTTAGTCCTCAGTTGTAAGTCGCTTTGGATAAAAGCGTCTGCTAAATGACTAAATGTAAATGTAAATGAATAAATAAATCAAATAGTGTAAAATACATTTCAGAGAAAGTTTTTCTCAATCTTTTCCACTGGCCAAAGAGTATTTTTAATTGATTTATGTTTGTAATAGAAACAGATAGACCTTGTAGTGCATTATTTGCACGCAACTATTTTCTCAGACAATCTGCTATTATCATGATAAGCAATTATCTCTGTAGTTAAAACATTAAAACACAGCATGACAGAGGAAAAGTGTTTGAAAGCATTGCATCCACAACAAATATTTCTATTTATTGAATATAAAAAAATGTTGTAACTTCTCAGTAATGATTTCATGTAATTTAAAGGAGCTGTATGTAAGATTGTGGCCAAAACTAGTACTGCAATCACTTTCAAATTACTGTAGAGTGGTGTATCCCCTCCCCCTCCCCCCTGACTCGAGGTTGCCAGATCGGCTGCAGGATCCAGCAGGAACGTGACGAGCTGCAGCTGTGGTAACTAGAGCAGAGCTGGCAACCCGGATGCCGCAACACTACTGACTTCGTGATTGGTAGATAGGTGGAGGGTGGAGCATCAGACCAAAACACAACATGACAACATCAACATCAGTTGAGGGCTGCAACTGCACTTTTTAAATGACAACATCCTGGCTGGACTACTGTTGTCAGTGATATAAGTATTTGAAATGTACATGATTTCTTAATGTCTAGTGACATTTCAGGGCCATTTTATGATTAATTGAAATACATTTCTTACATACAGCTCCTTTAAGTGTCTAACTCCATTCATCAGAATGGCATATTTAATCTAAATGTTGATATCAGAAGTAAAACATAGTTTTCTTTATTTAAACTGTTATTGTGAACATATTTCACAGAACACTGTATTTATGATTATAATGAAGATTTACGGTTTTAGATAGGCTGCGTCAGTTTCACTAAAGAACAAAGGGATGGATATTTAACAAAGGGATGGACATTTAAAAAGGGATGGATGTTTGCTTCATCTGATAGGCTTGGTGAGATTATATTTGTATTATCTTTCTGTATACTGTATGTATAATTTTCTTTAGATTGTCTGTCTAAAAGTGACCAGAAAGACATTTAGCTCCAGCTCACCATCGGTGTCGCCAAACTGCTCCGTCTCCAAAACGTGCGTACGCACGGCTCAAAGTTTGCTTAAAGGTGCACACATTCTCCCGTCAAGTTTGTTTTTTTATAGATCACAACCTTTGCGTGGAAACTGCCGTACGTACGTTTCCAGCCCCGTTTTGTGCGTACGCATGCTTTATAAATGAGACCCCAGCTGGTGTGTGTGAAACCTGAGGACCGATATCACCCGTGATCATCTTCCTTCTTCAGCGTCTGTGTCCTGTGCTCTCCTCTTCCTTGTGTTCACCATATTCCTGTTGTCTACACATAGCTACTAAATAAACACCGTTTCCGGGTCCTCTGTTTCGTAACAGTATTTTTTCTCTTTTTTTCCAGAAAATTGCATTATGATGCTTATTTATTTAGGCTACTGATGTAATATTCACAGTGAACTTTTGCAGGCAACCTGTAACCCGTGTTTTCCAACCTTATACCCATGAAAGTGCACTGGAACGGCAGTCAAACCCGTGACTTCGTGACTTCCTACCCGTGAACTCGTACTAGATCGATGTACTCCCCAGTTACGAGCTCTGACGTCACATAGCCCGCAAAACCATACAAAACATCAATGGCAGCCCCCACGGATGCAGTGTTTCTTCAGGCGGTACACGGTGAGAATACACTTTAGGACAATAACGTTGCAGTCAAATTAATAATAATAATGATAATAATACACACACGATTATGTATTACAATGTTATGTGTCTGAAACAATAAGTATGTCGTGAAAGTGTATTGCTGCATGAAAATTTTTGGCGTGACTGGCCTGGAATGCTACAAAGTCGTGAGTCGTGGTTTGAAGTCGTGATTTATGTGCTCAAAAACCTCCCTGGAACGCAGCATTACACACTTCTCGCGTGTGTTTGACTTTCCAGAAAGAGTGGTCGGCGATTCTTTCCAGTGTAAAGTCATGTAATGTGAAACCCCCTGTCGCCGGTCCATCGTGTGAACAGAGCAGACACTGAGCGTTACCCAGAGAGTCGAGCCGTGTAAAGAACAGTGAACTGAGGAGGACTTTACAATCCTGCAGTGTGTGAACTCTGGCTCTTCCTGTATGACTGTTGAGTGCATGATAATGGTGTCCAGCAGAGGGCGCAGCCGAACCTCCTCTTCTACAAGTGTAATATTTCAGTTTCAGTTTGGGGGAGAGAATTTATACAAATTAAAAATAAAACATTTCCACAGCCTCAAAAAAAGTGGCAGTTGAAAAGAGACTTTCTTAGTTTATTGTGCAAAGTAAATATATGGTAAGCTTGTCAATGCTTCTTTCTTAAACAAAATTCTGGTAGCCTACTGTTTTAGCTCAGTTTTTTTATATTTCATTCTATGTTGTAACATATTTATCAGAGTGCTGAGTCTGACGTCACTGAATTCTTTTGTTACTATATTTTTTAGCTAATTTAATATTCCATTTTAAACTTTTTTTCTTCACAGCACTGTCATCACTGCTATGTACACAGTTCTTCATGGCCTTCCTCTCAATTTTGAAAAATAAACCTTTTTTTTTTTTTTTTTTTTTTTTACAAATGTTTACAGGTAACTTTCTCTGTATATTTCATTATAGGCATTCAATATGCTTTATTCAACTCGTTTATCTTGGATCCGACATGCAAACTCTGCATTTGTTTAATTTCTTTTCTTTTTTTTTAATCCAACATTTTGTCGAATGCAAGTTCTTAATTATTATACTGTTATTTTTTATTTTTTAGTCTGTTTCAGACAATATGTTGACCTGATACTTTGTTATATGGATTTAACACCCAAGACATCAATCAGGATTCTGACCGTGACGAGGGAAGACAGCCAGGATTCTTCCTCCACAAGCACTATCTGGAGGCTTCTTGCACACCATTATTCTAGACGAAGCCATAGTCATGGATGATCTTGAAAACTTTCCAGGTGCCATATGCCTAATGTTTAGGCTGATTTATGCGGTAAAGTTTTTCTTTCCCTTGGACACAAAACTCTAAAACCAAAACTACATTCACTTAAAAACCTTATGTTGATGTAAGCGAAGGCTGTTATAGTTCACCTAAAAATTTAAATTCTGTCAGTTTGTCACTCTCATGTTATTCTTAACCCATAAGACTTTGGTTATTCTTTGAAACACATTAAATATTTTTAAAGAAAACCAGAGAGGTTTCTGACCCTACATTAAAAGTCCAGTTAACCAAAACTTAAAAGATCCAAGGAGGTCATTAATATGCTAAAATTGATTCATTTTACAATGCTTTTTATAACCTTTTTGGATATTTTAAGTTTTGTTTACCTGGACTTTCAATGGAGGGACAGAAATCACCTAGATTTCATTAAAAAAATATATTAATTTGTGTTTCAAAGTCTAACTAAAGTCGTATGGGTTTGGAACATCATGAGGGTGAGTTACTGACAAAATTGTAATTTTTGGGTCAACTAACCCTTCAACTAACCTTGTAAATGATGAAAGCATTTACATTTTGAAAAATGAAAATTCTGTCAATAATTTCTCGCCCTCAAACCCATACGACTTTGGTTCATCTTCGGAACACAAATTAAGATATTTTTGATTAAATCTGAAAGCTTTCTCACTCCTCAATAGGCTTCTACAGTATGTTATTGAAACTTGCCGGCTCAGAAAGTTAGTAAAGACAATGTTTAAAATAGTCCAAGTGACTAGTGGCTCAACCACAAGTTTATCAAGCGACGAGAATACTTTTTGTGCGCTTTTATAAAGGGCACCGTTTTACTTATTTCTGTTAAATATGTTTTTCTAAGTGTCAAAATTAAGCAAACATTGATTTTTACAGGGTCAGCTATTCAGTTTCTTGTCAAAAGATTGTCAGTATTCTTTGTTTATTCATCAGGATATTAATGAAAAATGTTTCAAATGTAAGGGGTGCCAGAATGGCATTGTTTGATACATTGTAATGCCTGATGAAAATGTATGAGTAATAAATAATGTTTTGCCTAAGATCTGTTGTTACTTTTTGTCTTAACACATTTTTTTTTAGTTCAGCTTACTTGAAAATGTTAAGGCAATTGGTTTCCTAAGATTTCCCTAATAATGTGAACACTAACAATAAGTTAACACAACTAATGATTTGGAGTTAAAGGGATACTCCACCAGTTTTTCTTATTAAACTATGTTATTCCCTTAACTAAGACGAGTTGATACATACCTCTCTCGTCTCAGTGCGTGCACTATATCGCTCTGTATTGCCGCAAAACTATGTTAGCACTTAGCTTAGCCCATGCATTAAATATGGGCCAAGCAGAGAAGCGACCAAACACTTCCACGTTTTCCCTATGTAAACACAGTTACTCGAGTAGTGTAACTTGACCTGGGCTGGTGATACAAAATAAACCGTTGCGCTTTTCTAAGCGTTTAAAATTGATGACTATATTGTATGGCGGAATACCATAACAAGTGCTTTTGAGCACTTCGACTTGGCGCAATAATATCTTCACTCGTGAAAAGTCCTTACCGGCTCCCGCTTCCTCTCCCCCTCCCTCTGACATTTCCGTCAATACAACCAACGTGACATGCGCCGGTAACGTTAGTAGTAGTTCGAGCGGAGTTGACGAAGTAACAGGTTGTTGGAAGCTAGTTTGTGTACAATAATGGTTAAAGCGTGCATCGTAAAGGGTTGTGAAAATAAGGAGAATGTACATAGTGCTGTCATTTTTCACCGAATTCCAACACACCACATACAGCGGAGAGGTTAACTGCTTTGAACAAGAATCCCAAAACACCATTGATGACTCTGAAGAAGTGGCGTGTTTGCTCCGAACATTTCACAAAGGAGGACTATACCTGCACAGGAACACGCCTAAAGGATGAGGCTACACCAACAATATTCAGATCACTTACAGAAAGCCCGTGGTCTTTCGCCAGCTCCGGTCTGTTCTGGATCATATCTTTCTTGCCTCTCACGGTCCATAAGAGCTAATTCCTCCTCCGTGTACTCGGGTTCAAACAGATATGGCTCTGGGTCTTCAACAAAGAAGTCATAATCATCTACAAAGTCCGCCATTGCAAATGATCTGCAGTTTGCTAATAGCACAGGTAGTAAAAGTCACGTTGGTTGTATTGACGGAAATGTCAGAGGGAGGGGGAGAGGAAGCGGGAGCCGGTAAGAGGACTTTTCACGAGTGAAGATATTATTGCGCCAAGTCGAAGTGCTCAAAAGCACTTGTTATGGTATTCCGCCATACAATATAGTCATCAATTTTAAACGCTTAGAAAAGCGCAACGGTTTATTTTGTGTCACCAGCCCAGGTCAAGTTACACTACTCGAGTAACTGTGTTTACATAGGGAAAACGTGGAAGTGTTTGGTCGCTTCTCTGCTTGGCCCATATTTAATGCATGGGCTAAGCTAAGTGCTAACATAGTTTTGCGGCAATACAGAGCGATATAGTGCACGCACTGAGACGAGAGAGGTATGTATCAACTCATCTTAGTTAAGGGAATAACATAGTTTAATAAGAAAAACTGGTGGAGTATCCCTTTAACAGTACTTGACCAAAAAGTTTTCTTTACTAAATTAATTACGTTTTGCCAACTAGAAGTATGGGATTATTATTATTATTTATTCATTTATTACAAATAAGGGTTAGTTTATATATATTATAGTTTAGCATGGTAATCTAAGACCAAATGTTTCCTATAGTATTTAATCAAATCAGAGCACAGTACCATCTTGTTATTTGTAGCAATTTATTCTGTTTAAACCTTTCCCATCTTTCCACACACGCCAGCATGACGAGATTATTGACTAGTTGGCGTATCAACAATATAGAGAAAATTGCGCTAAATTGAAAAATCTTTGGAAGATATCACTGAACAGTTAATTAACCATAGCTAAAGTAAATTTCTTAAGTTAATTAAGTTATTCATTTTATATTCCATTTTAATCGTATATCTGTTATTTAACATTTGAGATAGTTCTCATGTTGATCTAACTCGCAGAAGACACTGGCCGGGTTTAGATCCCATTGCTCAGGCGGGGCATGTTGTCACACTGCGTTACAATGAGCCTCTATGAGAACTATGATATTCTATTCTATACTTTTATATTGAGAAACCGTGAGAAAAAGGTCAAATAAAAGGAAAAATAAAGACTGAGAGTCAATGTTCAGAAATTATTCATTATTATTATGTTTTGAACTATGATGTATAGCTGTGTGTTTGTTGTCTAACTCAAACATTTGTTTATTTTTAATTATTAAAAAAATGCCATTATTTTATATGAAAAAGTATATAATTGTATTTTATTGACAAAAATATTTTAGTTTGTCTTGTACATTCGTTTTATTAGATCAGATAACATATTAATAAAACAATGTATGCATGAACTACGATGGAAACACATTTACAGAATGAATTCCTCAATGTGTATCAAGATTGCCGAGTGACTTTGCCTGAACAGATCCTCTGATTGGATTACTGAACTAATGTGGAGATGTTTCCTCTACGCACCTGACTTATGTTGAGCCGCATGTCCCTGACATCTGAAAATATTAAACTCAGTTGAGTTACCTCTGAACGCCTGGATAGAGTGGATATTCTTACCGCATTAATAAAATGACCAAGAGTTATAGTTACCAGACCGCAATCTGTCCCGTTTCAACACTATCACTCGGCAATAAGGTCTTTAGTGTCTCACTAACCTGTAACTTGTTCCACTAACTAACACACTCTATCACTTGAGAATGGAAGTAAGATCTCTAGTGATTTACTAAACTAAGGGCGCTTTCACACTTGGTTCGATTGCCTGTTCCGAACCCGAGTTCGATTGCTCCCCCCCTGCCCCTGCCCTGCCCCTGCCCTGCCCTGCCCTGCCCTGCCCTGCCCTGCCCTGCCCATGCCCCTGCCCCTGCCCCTGCCCTGCCCATGCCCCTGCCCCTGCCCCTGCCCTGCCCCTGCCCCTGATGGACTGTGTTCACATTATATTATTTCTATCCGAGCCGCGGTACGCTTGCGTCATCAGGCTGCAGCTTGCGTAATGGTGTTGCTTGGTAACCGCGAATGAAAAGGCGCCCAAAATGGATAGACATATGCATTTAGTGTGTATAAAAACTATATATTATATAATGACATTATAATTATACATGTGCATTAATGTTTTAAATAGAATTACGATTACTGTAGGCTAATATATGTAGCAGGGCATTCAGTTACTTTTGAAAGGACAATAATAAAGTGTCAGTGTATTTCATTAGACTTTAACTTTGCCAGCTATAAAAAAATCTAGAATTTCCTCACGTTTTACCACTGCTTTTTAGTGACAGTTGATATGCATGGGACACTGGCTTGACAATGATGGCCACACCACACCACACCCACTCCCTCCCTTCTCACAGCTATCCACGCCCATTTAAGTTGCATTTTTCAAAAAGATTGTGAGCTAGACTTGAGCTGAAAGAGGGGGGTTTCATGACCCTTTAATATACTTCTCACTCATTTCCTTCACTTCTGCAGTTCTCTTTCTCTAGTTGCATTCACTCATTTCCCAAAGTCATCTTGAATGTTAAATTGTCAATACAACTGGAAAATTTGAGAGAACACATAAGCATCACATAAGCTGACTTCTCGCCATTATGGTGATCAGTATTATATTTGGTTGGGCACTTGGAACTTCATTTCTATTATTGTAATCACAGAAATCACAGTTATTTTGTTTCAAAAAAGGGAAGTAATAAATAGTGTGCTTTTAAAAGGTGACCTAACTTCCAATTAAATCACTAACTAGTCTATTTTTCATGTGGAAGAATGATTTTTTTATAATTTTATTGGCAACTCTTATGTCATAAACACTGAATGAAACTTTGAATTGGGTCGATATAATCCCTCTATATTTGTGACAATATCATGCAATTGATCATGTTTCAGTCACACACAGACTTCAACATTCAGCATACAAAACACAACAATGGTAGCAATTACAATTTATATATAATTTATTATTTTTTAGTTACTATAACTCTTGTTTAAGTGAACTATACCAACTAAGCATTTGTCAGTAAAACATACTATTTCTATTTCACTTTACTTGGTTTGTTTAAGGCAATCGGTTTGCATGTTTTTTTAAGTAAGTCTATAACTAATTAGATTTTGCAGTGCAGTTATATTCATATATCAGGTGTTCAGGGTTAAAACATTTTTACAGTCATGGTCATATTTTAGTTGTACTGGATGTACTGGATAAATATACAGTAGCCTACAGTTTAGTAAAATCACTCTTGAACAGGATACCTCCACAGTCCAAGTTAAAGGAACACTCCGACTTTTTGGGACTTTAGCCTATTCACCTTATCCCCCAGAGTTAGATAAGTCCATACATACCTTTTTCATCTCCGTGCGTGCTATAAGTCTGTTTGACGCACCCACCGCTAGCCTAGCTTAGCACAAAGACTGGATGGTTGCAGCTAGCATACTAATCCAAATAAGTGACAAAATAACGCAAAATTTTTCCTATTTACATGTTGTGATTTGTAAAGTCACAGAGTGTACAAAAAACAAAGTCACATGAGACACAGACATATTTTAACCGTATAAATACTTGGAACTATATTCTCTGAAGGCGAAGCACTGCTACTTGGGCGGAGTGATAACCGCAGCACCTGAGACGCGCTCTCTGCTCCTCACCACGGCGCGTCTCAGGTGCTGCGGTTATCACTCCGCAACGAGTAGCAGTGCTTCGCCTTTTGCGTTATTTTGTCACTTATTTGGATTAGTATGCTAGCTGCAACCATTTACATCCAGTCTTTGTGCTAAGCTAGGCTAGCGGTGGGTGCGTCAAACAGACTTATATAATAGCACGCACGGAGATGAAAAAGGTATGTATGGACTTATCTAACTCTGGGGGATAAGGTGAATAGGCTAAAGTCCCAAAAAGTCGGAGTGTTCCTTTAAATAAAATATACTGTATGTATTGTCTGCAGTTATCATTGAATGACAATAATTTGAATTATCCTTCATTGATAAAATGACCAGGTGTTCATTAATAAAGTGAAACTATAATGCCCAAACACGTACACAGATAAGTTTAGCTAATTACTTATGCATATTTATATGGAATGATTCATCTAATTATATAAAACATGTCAGGATAAGGATTTTAAAACACTAACAATTAGATAAATCGATCAATTGAAGAATAAAAAGTATCTGCTTGAAAGATTCAGTCTGTGTATCCAGATTAATGTTCATCAGTACAAAACCTGTAAATAAAACATAAATATTGATTAAATCATATATACAGTGCACTGTTAACCCTTGATGTAAAAAAAGGCCAAATTCTGACAATATCATACCATTTTCCATTAAAACAGTAATATACCGTAGAAAACAAAACTAGCCTACAGGAATATACTGTGAATTAACAGCTCTCAAAGTCGACACTCAGAGGCTGTTTTCACAATCACACCCTATCATTCACTATTCCCTACATTAGTTATCTAATATGGTCCACTTGAATGAAAATAAGTGAGTGAATGAGACACTGATGAGCATCTGATAAGCAGAATCACTGAAGGACAGAGAAACAAGAACTGAAAAAGAGAAACACAAAAACTACAACTGACTTCCAGCAAAACTGAGTGTGAAAACAGTTTACAAACCAGTTTACGATTATTTCTTTCATACATGTACAAAAGTTCTTATTGAGAATTAACAGAGATTTAGTTAATAATAAAGTTTGTTGTCACCATAATGGAGATCAGTATTTCATTTAGTTGGTCTCTTGTCCCAGGACTTCCTACCATTCATCTCTCTCTGACTGCTGTAACAGTGAGTTTAAAAAGCACATTTGTTGTGGCAAGAAAAAGTCAAGCGAAAGTTGATCTGGTGTTTTTGGCTTTTGTGATGATGTCATAATCATCCTGGACATGTCTGAATTTCAGATTTTTCCTGTATATAATCTTACAATTTATGGGTATTTCATATTTAACATGTGAATCTAATTTTTTAACTCCTGCTTGACTTAGACACACACACATCAACAATCATTATATGAATCTCAACAATGGTGACAATCAAAAGTTTGCATGCTGGGTTCCAGGATAATATAAAACTCCCAGCATGCACTGCTGCATGAATCACTGTGTTTCTACAAGACAGTGTAGCTCTGTTTTTTTTCTGTTTATACATGATGTGTTAAAAAAAAAAGAGTCATTGTAATTTATTGCTGTTGTTTCACGGCGGTGGTAATTCAACACTTTTGGTTGAGGATTAAACTTTGAATGAGTGAGAATGGATTTCTTAGTGAATGAACAGGCAATATGATGATTTTGTCATCATAATCATTCAGTCCAGGAGAAGATCTAGAAACATTGATGATACGCTGCATGTTGCTTTATTTAAAAGGCATTGACTGTGTAGTTGCTGGTCCAGTGGAAATCTCTTTATTTACAAAAGTTTTTTTTTGTGGTTTCAAATTAAATAAGTTCACAGTAATACTTTGCTCACATTATTAATGCATTCAATTTTTTTGTCAATACATTTAAATGACAGTTGGTCAATTTAAGACAGTCGGTTTCTGCAAGTAAAATTAGTTAACTCGAGTTTTAGAGCATTTTTACTGTAACATACTGTAGATTACAGTAAGGAACTGTACAATTAACAGTAAATTACTGGCAACATTTACTGTAGAAATCCTGGTATGGTCTAACAGTGTATGTAGAATTTTTAAAATATGTTTTCTATGTAAAAATATTTACATCATCCAACATATTGTGCATTAACATATCATGTATTTTAAGATATGAAATGTATTGTCTTGCCCATCAAAGAACATATATTTTGGCATTTAAATGCTTAAAAAGATTTTCAATTTGAAAAATATATTTGCTCAAGCTTTGCATATTTTTTAGCAACTTTATAGTTTTTGTTGTTGTCTACATAGGAAAATATGAACAGTAAAAAGTGTGACAGGTTTACCTTGTTGGTTTTTTTGGCTTGTGGGTCTCTTCCTGGTACGGGAGTCTCGTCCAGGACAGTTTAACGTCAGAAACCAAACTCAACCCGAGAGCGGACTGCAGCTAAAACACACCAAAACGTCTCGGTTACGTATGTAACCCTAGTTCCCTGATAGGGAACGAGACGCTGCGTCAAACGCTGCGGGAACGCCCCTGCGTTGTGCGTCATGAAGCACGTATGGAATCAGCCCAATGGAGAGATGAAACGTCATAGGCGGGTGACGTCATCGACCAGGAAACTATAAAGCACCCCAAAAACACAAGCGCATTAGCTTCTGATAGGCTTGAAGGAAGCGCTAACGGGAGTGCCGGGAGTATGGCGGAGCGACGCAGCGTCTCGTTCCCTATCAGGGAACTAGGGTTACATACGTTACCGAGACGTTCCCTTTCAAGGGAACTTCGAGCTGCGTCAAACGCTGCGGGAACGCGAATACCCACGTCGCCATAGGACCAAATGACCGTCATGTGAGACTAGCGCACAGAGGACGAGAGCACCTGTGCCCCAGGGGTAGAGCTTAAGTCTAGGTCATAGAACTTAATAAAAGTATGCGGTGAAGACCATCCAGCCGCATCACAAACATCACTCAGGGAAACCCCCGACAAAAGAGCTTTAGAAGCAGCCATACTCCTGGTAGAGTGAGCTCGGACAACCAAAGGTGAAGGCTGGCCAGCCGACTCATAAGCAAGTGAGATAGCCTCAACCACCCACTTGCTCATTCTCTGTTTAGACGCAGGACACCCTTTCCTGGGTGGCCCGAAACATACAAAAAGTTGTTCTGATTTCCTCCACAGGGCAGCTCTGTGGACATAAGCGTCTAATGCCCTAACAGGGCAGAGTGAATTAAGTTTCTCCTGGTCCGATGACATAAATGGAGGAGGACAGAAAGCCTGCAGAACCGTAGGTCTAACAATATTAGTAGGAACCTTAGGAACGTAACCTGGTCTAGGATGCAGAAAAGCTTTAACCATGCCAGGTGCAAATTCCAGGCACGAGGGTGAAACCGACAGAGCCTGCAAATCTCCGATTCTTTTTAGTGAAGAGATAGCAAGCAAAAAGATAGTCTTAAAAGTAAGAAACTTCTCGGGAACTTCTTCGATAGGTTCAAAAGGAGCTAGGGAAAGACCTTCTAATACAATGGCCAGATCCCAAGTCGGCACCCTCGTACGAACTGCTGGCCTCAGCCTCAAAGTGCCACGGAGGAAACGAGTTATAAGCGGGTGTCTCCCAAGAGAAACTCCACTGAAAGGGACGTGGTAAGCAGCTAGTGCCGCCACATACACCTTTAGTGTGGAGGGGGATAACCCTGTGGAGAAGCGCTCCTGCAGGAATTCCAGCACTGCACCCACTGGGCAGTTAACTGGGTCCTGCAGGTGTTCTCCACACCAAGAAGTGAAAAGTTTCCACTTCAAGGCATAAAGCTTCCTCGTGGATGGAGCTCTGGAGTTAAGAATGGTCTCAACAACCTCGGTTGAGAGACCGGAGTCTATGAGCTGGGCCCCCTCAGAGGCCAAGCCCACAGTTTCCACAATTCTGGGCGGGGGTGAAGTATCGTGCCCCCCGCCTGGGAGAGTAGATCCCTCCTGACCGGGAGCTCCAAAGGAGAACCGTCCAGGAGAGAAATCAGGTCCGCAAACCATACTCGGGCCGGCCAGAACGGGGCTACTAGTAGTAGACTGACCCCGTCCCGGCGGACCCTCTCCAGAACTCCTGGTAACAGAGCAATCGGGGGAAAGGCGTACAGACGTGACCTCGGCCACGGCTGCACCATAGCATCCAACCCCAGGGGGGCTGGAAGAGTGATGGAGAACCACCGATGACAATGAGTGGTCTCCTTGGAAGCGAATAGGTCCACCTCGGCGCGACCGAAACTCAACCAAAGGAGCTCCACCACCTCGGGGTGGAGTCTCCATTCCCCTGGCCTCGGCCCCTGCCTCGACAGGGAGTCTGCTACCACATTCAAATACCCAGGGAGATACATTGCTCTCAGAGATAGTAGCTTCCCTTGGGACCACAGGAGGATCTGACGGGCCAACTTGTAAAGCCGGCGAGACCGCAGGCCCCCCTGATGATTTATATAAGAGACCACCGACGTGTTGTCTGATTGAACTAACACATGATGGCCTCTCAGGTCTGTTAGGAAGTGTTTCAGAGCCTGAAACACAGCCAACATCTCTAGACAATTTATGTGCCACGAAAGATGATGATCCTGCCACCGACCTCGGGCTGGGCGACCACTCATGACCGCCCCCCACCCTGTGAGGGAAGCATCCGTCGTTAGCGTTATGCGACGACAAAGAGCCCCCAGCACAGGACCTTTGGATAGGAACCAAGTTTCTCTCCACATGACCAGAGCACGAAGGCAGCGCCGCGTGACTTTGAACGTGCGGAGCGGATTTCCCCTCGGGGAGAATCCCTTGGTCCTGAGCCACCACTGTAGCGGTCTCATGTACAACAGGCCGCAAGGTATAACGTTGGACGCTGCTGCCATCAGACCCAACAGTCTCTGAAACTGCTTGACAGTGAGTAGCTGGCCTAGCTTCACTTGTTTCACAGCTGAGAGAATCGAAGCGATGCGGGTCGGAGAGAGTCGCGCCCGCATCGATACCGAATCCCAAACGACACCCAGAAAAGTGGTCTTCTGGGAAGGAGATAATACACTTTTCTTTGCGTTCAGCCTCAACCCCAACTTTCTGATATGAGCGAGGACGACATCTCGATGCCGAACCGCCATCTGCTCGGTCTGAGCTAAAATCAACCAATCGTCGATGTAATTGAGAATCCGAATGCCCTGAAGCCTCAGAGGCACTAGTGCTGCATCCATGCATTTCGTGAAAGTGCGGGGAGATAAAGCTAGGCCAAACGGAAGAACCCTGTACTGGTACGCCTCGCCCCCGAAGGCGAACCTCAGGAACTTCCTGTGTTGTGGAAGGATGGACACATGGAAGTATGCGTCCTTCAGATCTATCGTGACAAACCAGTCCTCGGACCTGATTTGAGACACGATCTGCTTGATAGTGAGCATCTTGAATTTTAGCTTCCCTACCGAGCGATTCAATATGCGCAGGTCTAAAATTGGACGCAACCCCCCATCCTTCTTTGGAACGATGAAATATCGGCTGTAATAACCTGACTCCAAACTGGGAGGAGGAACCCGTTCTATAGCCTCTTTTTGAAGGAGCGTTTTCACCTCTTGTTCCAATACCAGAGCCTGCTCGGGGCCCACCACTGTGTGCAGAACCCCTCTGAATTTTGGTGGACGACACCTGAACTGGATAGCATAACCCTTTTCTACTGTCTGCAGGACCCAATGAGATATTTTTGGAAGGCTTTTCCACTCTGCCAGAAATTCTACTAAGGGTACCAGCCTCTCGAGACTGGCCTCTGGTGTAACTTGAGCAGCAGACGCAGCGCCCTGTAACGGCGCACCGGCAGGGAACAACTGGTCTGACCGCTCTGAGACCCTCCTCAGAGGGAGCGAGCGTCCCTCGGGAAAGCGCTCGCTGGGATCGTCTGTGCCCCGGCATAAAGGCGGGGTTGGCAGAACGAGCCCCTGAGGGCACCGAGGAGGAATGGGCACCGTAAAAAGAGGTGAACACCTTTCCGCCTCGGTGGGGACCACCCTCAGCATCCTGAACGGCTTGGCGTCAGGACTTCTTCTTAGCCGAAGCCTTCTTAGCCAATATAACTGTCCTCAGATCAGTTCTACTGGGAGAAGGCTTCGGCTGAGAGTGTCGCGGCTGAGCCCACTGTCCAGCAGGGGGAGCACGAGACGCGACACTCTGCCTCTGCTGCGCTCTATGTGATGAGCTCGTAGACGGCCGGGGCTGCTCCCGCCCAGCAGCCCCAGGGACATGAACTTTAAGGGGAAGAAACTTTTTAAAAGCTGCAGTTTGTTTCTTTTCTTCTTGGAATTTATCGATAACTGAATTCACAGCATCACCAAACAACCCCATGGGAGAAAGAGGAGCATCTAAAAGAAAAGCTTTTTCTCTCTCTTTAATATTAGTCTGATTTAACCACAAATGTCTTTCTGCGGCCACCAGAGCTGCCATAGAACGACCCATTAATTTGGCCGATTCTCTGGTGGCACGCAGGGATAAATCAGCAGCCTGACGCAGTTCGCGAACTACGTCAGTACTGACCTCCTCACTCTCACTCATGTCCCTTAGCAGATCAGCCTGGTATGCCTGCAAGATTGACATAGTATGCAGACATGACGCAGCCTGACCTGCTGCCGAATATGCTTTACCCACCAAAGCCGAAGTGTTTCTTAAAGGCTTGGTGGGTAATGCCGGTGCCTTAAAAGATGATGCTGCTTCGGGGGAGAGATGGCTCGCAAGCGTCTCTTCCACACGAGGCAAAGCACCATAACCATGAGCCTTGGCTCCCATAATATTAGCGTATGTAGAAGTCTGGGGACTAAACACTCTATATGACACCGGTTTTCTCCATGATTTCGACACCTCGGTGTGGAGATCATGGAAAAACGGCAGGCACCGGCGTGGAGGCTGCACACGTGACGGCAAAAATCTCTCATCCAACTTTGATTTAGAAACAGACTCCTGTCTAGTCACTGGCCATTCAATATTAAGTTTTTCAACAGCTCTTGTTAACACCTCCATAAGCTCATCACTCTCAGGAGTGTGGGGTGGCGAATCCTCCACATCTCCCTCAACACTAACAACATCAAGTTCCTCAGAACTGGATAGCTGCAGCATTGGTGCCTCAGCCCGAGCGGAAGAAACCGCAGCGCGTGCTTCCGAACCCGGGACTGAGGCACTGGATCTCACAGGTGAAGGGAGAGATAAGGCAGAGCCCGTCTCAAACCCCGCTGTGAGATCCATCTGCGATCCCCACGATAAGCGCCGCCGCTCTGCCTCGGCAGAAGCGGGACCCGAACCGCGGGGAGCGCGCACCGAACCGCTCTCCTCAAAGAGCGATCGGCGGGAGCGGAGCGTCCTTAACGGCAAACGCTCGCAATGCTCACAGTCTGCTCCCTCGAGAGCAAACTGGGCATGCTGAACTCCCAAACAAACAACACAAAGATCATGTGTATCCCCGCTCGTTAAATAACGCGAGCAGGGAGGAACACACTTTCTAAACTGCTGTTCGTCCGCCATAATCTCTCAATATATATATATAGGGATAAATTGTTTGTGTGGTGCAGGGTATGTAAGACAGACAATATCACACAGGGACAGATTCACATGTAGCGCGACTGAAAGCACAGAAGCTAATGCGCTTGTGTTTTTGGGGTGCTTTATAGTTTCCTGGTCGATGACATCACCCGCCTATGACGTTTCATCTCTCCATTGGGCTGATTCCATACGTGCTTCATGACGCACAACGCAGGGGCGTTCCCGCAGCGTTTGACGCAGCTCGAAGTTCCCTTGAAAGGGAACCAGGTTTTGTTTAGCCTTTCAGGAACCAGGAAGGAACAGCACCAGACGAAAACAAAAAATGTCTATCGGACTTGACAAAGACTGAATTGCAAATTTGAGTTTTCGTTTTGTTTTCATCGTTGTATGTTCAATTCAATTCAATTCAATTCACGTTTATTTGTATAGCGCTTTTCACAATACACAATTTCAAAGCAGCTTTACAGAAAATGCATGAGTCCATATTACAATTTACAGTGATCTGTTATCAGAGGAAACTGTCTAAGTTAAGTATTTCAGAAATGTACATAAATAAAGTAATACTTTGTTTAAATTAATACATGTTTAGCTATGTAATAATTTAATGCAGAAACAATGAGCTCATTGAAGTAAGGAATACTTGTTTGTTAACAAATGATTATGACATTTAGAAAATATAGCATTGGCACATGTAGATTGGAATTCAACATCAACAACAACAACAACAGGACGT
The DNA here is from genome assembly GCF_029890125.1 of Rhinichthys klamathensis goyatoka. Taxonomy (NCBI): domain Eukaryota; kingdom Metazoa; phylum Chordata; class Actinopteri; order Cypriniformes; family Leuciscidae; genus Rhinichthys; species Rhinichthys klamathensis. Next base: position 48,207 of record NW_026606681.1, read on the forward strand.
GTCATCATAATTTCCAAAACTGACTCTATATTTGATTTTCTCTCTAATTCTTCAATCTGCTTGTTTTCTTACCCGATAGAGAAATGTGTTCACTGCAGCTGTATCAAGACTGGAGGATAATTCCATCCTCAGAAATGTTTGTTTCCTATGAACTGAAAAACGCAAAATAACAACACTGGTTTAAAAACAAAATTATTCTGTGGTGAAGTAAATACTACAAAAAAAATAATAAAAAAAAATTGTAATTTCTACCTGAATAAAGTTAGTTTAAGCAAGAACTTTAAAAACAAAGTCAATTCTATATTAGTACCATACTCGATTTAAGCCCAACGTTAAATGTTAACGTTATAAAATTAGGCAAAATCTTCTCAAATCTCTGATACTGGTGTTCCCATCATGCACTGGGGCATGAATAATTAATAAGGAATTCTATTAAAAATATAATTTGTTTCACTGTTTTCCAGCTGTATTTGCATTGTTTTAACATTTGTTTTTGTTGTTAGGTTTAGTACCTTGCTGTTTTGGAGTTCATTTTCTACTCGAAATGACACATTCATGCTAAAAAATGATCCAAGGAAAGTAGAACTAGTAGAAACTTTTAGGGAGTTAAAGTTACTTATTATCTTTGTTAATCATATCTAACTTAATTGAGTAGATTTTTACTTAATTCTATATGTGAGTTTTTTTTTTAAACTAAGCATAATTAACTTAGTTCAGTTCTCAGCTCAGTTTAACACATTTGACCTTCAGTTAACTAATCATTCAACTAATCATTTCCTTCTCTGTTCCGACGTGATAGTTCACGTAGTGAAACTACGCAAAGCTTCTAGGTTGTACGTCACGCATCACACACATGACCAGCGTTGGCCAATAGTCAGCCTACGTGTGACGTGCAACACAGAAGCTTTGCGTAGTTTCACTATGTGAAATATCACAGCCGTACAGAGAAGGAAATGATTAGTTGAATAAAGTCGTTATTTTTGTTTGTTTTTTTGCGCACAAAAAGTATTATTGTCGCTTGATAAACTTAAGGTTGAGCCACTGTAGTCACTCGAACTATTTTAACGATATCTTTCATAACTTTTGGGCCGGCCAGTTTCGATCCCTTAAGAAGCCTATGGAGGAGTGATCCAGCTCTCAGATTTAATCAAAAATATCTTAATTTGTGTTCCGAAGATGAACGAAAGTCTTACGGGGTTGAACAACATGAGGGTGAGTAATTACTGACAGAATTTTTGGGTGAATTAACCCTTTAAGTTTAGTCAACTTGAAATGTGAAATTGTACAACTTAGATTTTTGAGTTGACTAAACTTTATGTTATTTTTTTTTTTTTTACAGTGCATCTTTATTCCTCAAAGTGGCGATGTCTGATACACAAAAAATACACAATATCATCAGCAAAAGTTGAAATGCTGAGCAGAGCAAGTATTTTATCGCAATTAAGTATTAGTGTCACTGTCACTTGATGGTGGATCTGGTGAAGAATATGAGCCAATACTGGGGGAATGAGCTCTGATGAGGACGGTGATGATGGGAAAAAGCATCTGCTCAAATTGAACCCTTAAAATATCAGGACAGTTTTATACTATTGCGGCAGTTAGAGATCCACCCGAGTCGCTAAAGACCCACATATGTGTAATAATGATTGACAAAACATTCATGCATTTTAGGAACAATGTACAATTAAGTCAGAATTGACCTGTTTCATAAACCTCCACCTCACACAGTGTGAGAAAGGTATTGATATTAGGAAGGAACATGTTGACGTAACGGCCGCCCATTCCACCGCACGAGAAACTGACCGTGCCACCTGCTGGAACGGCCGAAGAAACGACAGCACATCTGGAGAGAGAGAGAGAGAGAGAGAGAGAGAGAGAGAGAGAGAGAGAGAGAGAGAGAGAGAGAGAGAGAGAGAGAGAGAGAGAGAGAGAGAGAGAGAGAGAGAGAGAGAGAGAGAAACCATGAGACATCAGGCGACCTGTTCAAATCCAGTTCTGAAGACGCGCTCAGCGAGTAACTTACCTTACCGCCCCTAAACCTACCCCTCATGCGTGAGCATGCGTCAAGGCTGAGCAGATCGGGAGAACGCCAATCTCAGACAAATATGTGAAAATACTGGTAATTAAAAGTCTTTTTTGATTAATAACGATGGTCAGTCAAGTATAAAGGTCGACGTGATCGGATGAGAGAGCTGGGATATGTCTAAGAAGAAAACGAGGTCGCAAACAAAGCTAAGTGGACTTGGCCACGTTGAACAGGTGCCGGAGATTGATATGGCAGCAGGAAAGGATATCAACATGCAGGAGCTGTCTGAGCTTATTCGAAATATAATAAGGGAAGAAATCAATGCGGCTGTTGATAAACTTCAACCGCAACTTGATGTCGTTAAAAAAGACATGTTTGATTGTTCCAATAAAGTTGCTGCTATTGAGGAAACGCTTGACCATATGGAGATCAGGGTCACGGCGCTGGAGTGTGCAAACGAGAGCTTGCGTAAAGAGAACACGGACTTGAAAGAAAAAGCTGATCGTTTGGAGAATCATAGTCGGAAATATAACATCCGTATTCTCGGCTTGGTTCGAGATATTGAGAAGGGGAATCCAACGAGTTTTGTGTCCGCTTTGCTTAATGATCTGTTTAAGGATAAACTCCATCGCGCACCTGAAATGGAAAATGCCCATCGCGTCGGTTCTGCAGCTAAATCTGGTCAGCGCGCAATGATTGTAAGGATGCACAGGTTGGATACGAGAGATGAGATTCTACGTTTAGCCAAGAAAGAAAAACTGTTTGAGATTCGTGGGATGAAGCTGCGCATTTTTCCTGACTTCACTGCTGAGACGGCCAAGGCCAGGGCACGTTTCCGTGAGGTTAGGAACAAGTTGTGGAGCGCAGGAGTGAAACACGGGATCATTCATCCAGCTATTTTGATTTTGACTTTTAATGAAGAAACTATTAAGTTTACTGATCACCTAGCTGCAGAGACATTTTACAAGACTGTGGTTGAACCTGAGATGCAAAGGAAGAACGAATGAACACTGATGGTCAAGCGCTGGTACAGACTTAACCTAATCTTTAGACATATTTATGCCTGCTTTTTGAAGTTCTAATTATAATGTATATGTTCTCAGTACTTCGGTTTAAATTATATCAGTTTAAATGGTTATAGTAAGACCAAGTGGATGGCTTGATTTATGACTTATGACATGATTTCATGACCATAGAAGTAATGTGTATAATAAGGCTTGTCTGAGTTGGTGTACATCTTATTAGTTGTTGTTAACAAATGTTGGCAATGTGGGGGTGCATTTGTATTAATATGTGGGTGTGTGTGTCTTTGTGTGTTGTGTGTCTTTTTTGTCTAATTTGTTCATTTGATAGCTCTTTACTGTGTCTAATTAGAAGTTACTGTTTGGGTAAAATAAAAAATGGTGATGGATAAAATACTCTCAAATAAAGGGTTAAAAATAGCTCATTTGAATATTTGTAGTTTGCGAAATAAGATGCAGGATATTGCTGGAACTTTGGAAAATAATAATTTGCATATTTTGGCAATATCTGAGACGCATCTAGATGCAACTATAGAGGACTCCCTTCTGTATGTAAATGGATACCTATTATATAGATATGACAGAAATATATATGGAGGAGGAGTGGCTTTTTATGTTCAGGATCATATACCAGTAAAGACTAGACTGGACCTTGGTTGTATTGGGGTTGAAGCGCTGTGGTTGGAAGTGCAGTTACCATACTTAAAGCCTATTCTAGTTGGTTGCTGCTATAGGCCACCCTATGCACCAATAGTCTCTTTAGATCGTATCTGTTATATGTTGGATTTAGTTTGTGATTTAGATATGGAGATTTATTTTTTAGGTGATCTAAATATTGATTGGAGTTCGAATAATTGCTCATTGAAAAATAAGTTACAGTCTATATCCGACACATGCAATTTGTCACAAGTGGTCACAAAGCCAACAAGAATTTTTTATAAAGTTGACGGGACAAAAACGGAAACATGCTTAGATTTACTATTTACTAATGCAACTGATTTGTGCTCGAAAGCAATCTCAATTTGTGTTGGCTTTAGTGATCATAATTTAATCGCAATTAACAGAAAAACCAAAATTCTCAAACCAGGACAGAAAATAATAATCAAACGGATGTTTAAATATTTCAATGAGGCCAGTTATTGTGCTGATATTAGAAATACAGATTGGTCACAAGTATTAGAGGAAGTAGATCCGGATCTAGCTTTGAAGGTTTTTACAGACTTATTAATGCCAATTGTTGACAAACATGCTCCATTAAGACGAATGACAGTAAGAAATATTGCTTCTCCATGGTTAGATGCTGAACTTAAAGAATATATGAGGAAAAGAGATAAATTAAAGTTAGAGGCAAGTTTATCTGGGGATAATGGAATATGGGAAAGGTACAAGCAATTAAGAAATTTTGTTACAAAATTAAACAGAACAAAAAAGAGGATCTATTATAAATATAAATTTGAGGAAGTAAAATTAGACAGGAATAAATTATGGAATACATTAAATCAATTAACAGGGCGGAGAGATAAATCTGTACCAACATTTTTAGATGTAGGTGACACTTTTTTGACTAAACCTGTTGATATAGCTAATTATTTAGGAGATTACTTCACAAAGAAAGTTCAGAATTTACAAAAAGATATGATCTCACAGGAATACTCTGATTTATCTTTTAAGACAATTAAAGATACAATCATGCGCTATAAATCATGTACATTTAAATTTGACAGAGTAAGTCTTCACTGCAAAATCTAACATTGTTCTTACTAAGAATTTTTAAGTTAACTTTACTTAATGTCTAATAATTTGTTGAATTTACTTAAAATTTCTTAGTAATCTGTACTGTTTGCATGCTATGCCTTCGTTACTCAGAAAAACCTAGTAAACAGTACTTGACTGGTTTGGGTACCATTTTGCCAAAGCAAAAAAACAAACAAACAAAAAAACAGGCGGGGCAAATGGTTTATGAGGCGGGGCAATTCTTAATAGACCTTTCACTCATTTCTTCCACTTCTGCAGTCATCATTCTTATTTGCATTCGCTCATTGTCCAGTCATCTTGAATATTATTGTCAATACACCTACACATTTTAAGAGAACATCAAAATTCTTTAGTTGACTTCATAAATTCATGTTGATTTATTGTGATCACCATTATTGTGATAAATGTTCCCTTTGGTTGGGCACTTGGAACTTAATTTATATTATTGTAATTATCTTCCAATTGATGCAGTGATGCAACATGAAATCACAAATATGTGATTTCAAAGGAAGTGAAGTAATAAATATTATATATATTTATACTTAAATTATTTCCATTTTATGAATGAGTGTATTAATTATAACAGCTATATTTCATGTATAATAATGATCTTTTAACATTTTATTGCTAACACTTATGGCATAAATCTTTCATTGGGTTGATATAATCCCTCTATATTTGTGATGATATCTTGCAGTTTTGCTTGAGTCGCACACAGACTTCATCATTCAGCATGCAAACCACAACAATGGTAACAATTGTTTTTTTTAAATAATTTAATTAATTAGACCATTACAATTTTATTTGCTGTCTCTTGTCAGTATAACCCCAATAACAATAGCAAATAAAATTGTAATGGTAAAACAAAGCCAAAAATAGTAAAACGAAGCAATGCATTTATTCATGCCGCAATGCACTCTGGGAGTACACTTCCTCAGATCACAGATAGAATTAAGTTGACAAAACTTAAATGGATTAAGTAAGAATAACTTGATGCAATTAAGTTATGCTTACTTGATGAAATTAAGGCAACGAGTTTGCATAATTAAATTAAGTAAACTGAACTAATTGTTTTTTACAGTAGAAAACATATTAAAGTTAATGAAATATAAACCTCCTGGTGTTGATGAACTAGATGTCAAGCTATTAAAGATGGTTGCTGATGTGATTACTAAGCCTATATGTTATATTATTAATTTAAGTTTAGAAAAATGTGTTTTTCCTGCTGATTGGAAAAAAGCTAAAATTGTGCCTCTTCCAAAAAATAAAAAGGAACATTTTTCTGGGAAAAATAGCAGACCTATAAGTATTCTACCAATTTTGAGTAAGATTACGGAGAAAATAGTTTATGATCAAATTAATTTATATTTCTCTAAAAATGGATTGAATTCACTTTATCAACATGCTTATAAGAAAGGGCACTCTACAACAACAGCCTTGGTTCAGATGACGGATGATTGGTTGCAAGAAATTGATGATAAAAAATTAGTTGGTACTGTAATGTTAGATCTTAGTGCAGCATTTGATTTAATTGATTATGATCTATTATTGGAAAAATTAAGTTGTTATGGATTTGAAAAGTGTGCAATCCAATGGATCCATAGTTATCTCACTAATAGAAAGTTTAATGTATTGTTTAATGGTAGTTATTCTGATACAAAGGTTTTGCGTTGTGGAGTGCCTCAAGGGAGTTGCCTTGGACCACTGTTATTTTCTATTTTTATTAATGATTTGTCTTTTATTTTGAGGTGTGCCACTATTGCCCTATATGCAGATGACTTGACTATTTTTGTGTCTGATTATGACTCTACCAGACTTAATACTGTTTTAAATAATGAATTACAATTAATTGAAAATTGGAACAGAGTAAATAAGTTAAAGATTAATGTTGGGAAGAGTAAATGTATGATGTTGGGATCTAATCATCTTTTAAAAGATTCCCCCGCTTTGAATTTGTCAGTTGGTGGTTTGAGAATTGAACAAGTGGCGGAGGCCAAATTGCTCGGTGTGATTGTGGACAGCAGGTTGACCTGGAACGCTCAGGTAAAATTAATATTGAATAAAATGGGCAGGAGTATGGCTGTAGTTCGTCATTGCAGAAAATGCATACCGTTTCGTATACGGAAAACTCTGGTGGAATCAATAGTTTTATGTCATCTGGACTATTGTTCCATCATCTGGGCCTCAAGAGAATAATTTAAACCGATTACAGATTGCACAAAATAAAGCATCTCGGCTTGTTCTAAACTGTTCTTTTAGAACAAGTATCAGGGACATGCACAGTCAGTTAGCATGGCTTCATGTAAGAAGCAGAATTAATTATTCTCTTATAAAATTCTTAAAAAATATAATTATTACAAAAGCACCTGAAATTATTTATAGAAGATTGACTTTCTTCAGTGATATTCATACCTATTCCACTCGTCAATCAAGTGAAGGGCGTTTCTTGTTACCTGCCTGTCGAACAAATCAGCTTCAAAGAACATCGTGTTATAGAGCAATGGTGGCATGGAACTCGCTCCCGTTACTTTTGGTCTCAGAGAGTCACAATGTTAGTTTTTCCAAAAGATTGAGACTGTATTTATTTTCTTTGGAGTAACTGTAATTATGTAATTAATAATGACTGTATAATGAGCTATGGTTATTGAACTGTGATTTTTCATATTTTTGTGTTTTACCCGGACAGTGGTAATATTTAGTATATAGAGGAGCTTATATTGTTATATTATGTTAGTGTATAGGTGTTGTGCTGTGTTGTGTGTGGGTGAATTAGATATCTTAGATGATGTTGTGTGCACTTCTGTATTTGTCTTCATTGTTGTACAGCCTTGATGTTAATATTTTGTTAAAAATTGTTAAGACCCCAGGAAGAATAGCTGCTGCTTAATGGAGTAGCTAATGGGGATCTAAATAATAAACAAATAATAAACAATAAACAACTTCACCTGGGATTGTTGTTGCCGTTGTTTTCCAGGGAGTTTCCGATGCGGATCTCTACTCCAGTCATGCGCTCCGGATTGAAGTCTGCTCTGTTGGTGATGGTCACCCTGTTAATGTAGTAATAATCCAGCAGGTCCAGCCTCCACCACGAGTTGAGCTGGCTTAATGTCATGGCGCAGGACGAGGCTTCACCTGGAGCGTATCTGATGCCGTCGATGGCGTTTCCGGCTCCCCAGCGTGCTCCATATGTGCTCGACTGCACAGCTATTCCTTTCAATGCCAAATTCTCTAAAAAAGATTTATTCAAAAAGATACAGAGGGCCAAGAAGAAATAAGATTGATATGTGTGAAGTTTCAATAGAACTTTGGAAACACTTTAAAATAAGATTCCATTAGTTAACGATATAAGTTAACAATGACGACTACTTCTAAAACATTTATTAATTTTAAATTTAGTTAACTATTAAAATCCGAATTTCTGTGTCCATTTATTTAATGCATCTGAGCTGGCATGAATGAACAGTTGTATTTTTATTAACTACTAACAAACGCATTGCTTGGTTAATGCATTAACTAAAGTGTTCAAAGAACCTTTTACCTTCCAAGTTTTCTGAACTCCCTTGATTGGAAAAGACACCTGTTGCAAAAAATAAATACTTCCATTGATTTCTAAGAAGTTGCTTAATGTTGCATTTGATTCTTTGAATATTTGCATAAAGAATTACTGAACAGTATCTATAATTTTACATTATTTGACTGATGCATGTATGACAAGCCGTTTTAACATTTAATCATTTAAACCTACTAGTCTCTATTTTTCATGCTACTAGTACTTCTTTTTTTAGATACTACTGCTTATTCTTTAGGTACTAGTGCCTTTTCTTTAGATAGTACTTATTTCGATAGTGACTATTAACTATTTTTTTTTGTTACTAGTAACAAATTAATTTTTATGCCAGTGACTTCTATGGGGATCTGTCATTCAGATATCAACTATTCAGTTCTGACTAGTATGTATTCCAATTGTGACTAGTACATATTAGGGATACTAGAAGTTATTCATTAGGTACTACTACTTACTTTTTAGATACTAGTACCTAATAAATATATACTAGTACTTATTCATTAGATACTAGCAGGGTGCGATTTGTGAAAAAAAAAACAGAGGGGGGGGATGTTTTGAAAAAGTTTTATTCATAAAAATAAATCATGAGAACATGATCTTCATCACTGCATTTGCAGGAATCGTGAAATCTTTTTTCTTATTAACTCATGAAGTAGCCTAACACAATATTTTTACTCTAATAGCTTATATGAACTGTGATCACGCACAACGAAAAAACACGCAAGAATTAAATCCCCCTCCCAGTACCATGGATAGTGCCACTCGGCTTGACATGTCAAAACACTTATTTATGAATGGCAAAATTAAATGGCACAACGTAGTGTCAACTTAAACATAAATAGGCTATAGTGTAGGCCTTTGCATCATACTAGGAAAACAGTCTTTTTCTGCTTTCCTGTGGGAAAATCCGCAGCTTTCCAGTGGGTGGTCCTTTTCGGATTTTATTGTTCTATTGCACTGACAGTTCACATTACAGTGCTTTACTTAGTTTAGGCTAGGCTACTTCTATCAGTCTGCTGAACCATGGATTGATTGCAAAGTTAAACCATCACAGTAGAAACAGTTGTACTGCTGTTAAAGTAACGACGTTAACGTTACATCGCGATGCTGAGCTACAGTGAAATGATAGAAAAGACAGATGCATTATCTGTGTCAATTCGCGTCTACCACCTCCGACACACAGCTCCACTGCCCAGTCTCGCAAGTGTTGATAGGTTATTACTCGTGAGGAGTTAACCAATCAGATAGCGCCGCGGGCGGGACATTGAGCAAGTCAGAGCCAGCCGAAGGAGCGCATTTTAAAATAAAATTTACTTTAATCAAACCACGGACCCGTGATAAGTTTTGTGATCCATCTCGCCACTAGTGTAGTAGTACTGATCACTTTGAGGGGAGGGGGGGGGGGGTTAAATTTATCCCCGGTAAAAATAATTTCAAAATAATTTAGCAGAGGCAGGGATACTTTGACCAGAAAGGGGGAAATCCCACGCTGAAGAAGGCCTGGAATACACATATGTACTAGCCCAGGAGGATAGTGAAACATATGGCAGTCCCTGAGGTAGTCCCATCCAAGGGGAGTGGGAGCGTACTCAACAGGGACGACAGAACGAGTCTGTCAAGGGGAAGACACGGCTGGACTGCACGTGGCATAATGGGTCACCGAAGAGACCACTGGACATAACACCCAGTCTACACAACAACTCCCTTAGAGGTAGTAGACCTGGCGCCGGCGGTCCGCCACGCCTGGCACCGGAGGGGTGATGGAGGAACTCACGAGGCTAACCAACGTAGGGCGCCAACGGAGCGAAAGACGCACGTATCCGGCTGAGGCACGGAGTGGCGTAGCAAGCCGACACAACCTATTCCCTCGCACCACTGGCCGTAGCGAGTACTCGGGAGGAAACAGGTTCCACACGTAGGCTATAGAATCTAGCGAACGTGTTCGGTGTCGCCCAGCCCGCAGCTCTACAAATGTCTGTCAGCGAGGCGCCTTGAGCCAATGCCCAGGAGGCGGCAACACCTCTCGTAGAGTGAGCACGCAACCTGGGAGGACAAGGCTCACCCGTAGCTTCATAGCTTGGGTGATAGCATCCACTAACCAGTGAGCTAACCTCTGCTTGGAGACGGCCTTCCTTCTGCTGGCCTCCGTAACAGACAAAGAGCTGATCTGAGGTCCTGAAGCTTTGCGTTCTGTCAATGTAAACCCGCAGGGCGCGGACTGGACGGAGAAAAGCTAGGGCTGGGTCTGCCTCCTCCTGGGGCAGCGCTTGCAGGTTCACTACCTGATCCACGAAGGGAGTGGTAGGAACCTTGGGCACATATCCGAGCCGGGATCTCAATATCACGTAAGAAAAACCCGGCCCGAAATCTAGGCACGATTCATCGACCGAAAAAGCCTGCAGATCCCCGACCCTCTTAAAAGAGGCCAATGCCAACAGGAGCGCTGTCTTAATGGACAGGATATTCAGCTCCACTGTCAGCAAAGGCTCAAAGGGAGGACTTTGAAGAGCTCTCAGTACCAGAGCTAGGTCCCAAGAGGGTACAGAGTGCAAAACACGAGGTGGATTTAACCTCCTAGCACCCTTAAGGAATCTGATGATCAGGTCTTGCTTCCCTACGGACTTACCTTCTACTACATCGTGATGTGCGGCTATTGCGGCAACATACACTTTGAGGGTGGAGGGAGACAGCCTTCGCTCCAACCCATCTTATAGGAAGGAAAGCACGACTCTGATCGAGCAAGTTCGGGGGTCCTCCTGACGGGAGGAACACCACTCGACGAATAAGTTCCACTTCAAGGCATAGAGGCGCCTCGTAGAGGGGGCTCTAGCAGAAGCGATGGTGTTTACCACAGCCTGTGATAGATCACCTAGAACCTCCGCGTCCCGTCCAGGGACCAGACATGGAGTTTCCAGAGGTCTGGACGCGGGTGCCATAAAGTGTCCCATCTCTGAGAAAGGAGGTCCTTCCTCAGAGCAATCGGCCTAGGAGGGGCTGTCGCGAGGAGCATGAGTTCCGTGAACCAAGTCCTGGTGGGCCAATACGGCGCCACTAATAGGACCTGCTCCTCGTCTTCCCTGACCTTGCACAGTGTCTGTGCAAGAAGGCTCACTGGGGGAAACGCATACTTGCGCAGGCCCCGGGGCCAGCTGTGAGCCAGGGCGTCCGTGCCGAAGGTCCCTTCAGACAGGGAGTAAAACCACTGGCAATGGGTCATGTCCAGAGAAGCAAACAGGTCCACCTGTGCGACTCCGAAAACACTCCAGATCAGCTGAACCGCCTGGGGATGGAGTCGCCATTCTCCTGGCAGGGGAGGCAACCGTGAAAGCTCGTCTGCCACACGGTTGAGCTCCCCTGGAACATGAGTGGCGCGAAGCAACCTCAGGTGCTTCTGACTCCAATGGAGGAGGTGGGAGGCGAGTCGCGACATGCGGCGGGAGCGTAGACCACCTTGTCGGTTGATGTACGCAACGGTCACAGTGCTGTCCGTACGGACCAGTACGTGCTTGTCTTTGAGAAGCCCCTTGAGGCGGCACAAAGCCAAGCGTACTGCTTGCAACTCTAGGCAGTTGATATCCCAATGCAGCTGGAGCCCCGTCCACAGACCCGAGACTGCATGCCCTTTGTACGTGGCCCCCCACCCCATGGCAGAGGCATCTGTGAAAACCACAGCATGCCTGGAAACCTGGACTAGGGGCACTCCGGCCCATAGAAACGCAGGATCCGACCACGGGGAGAAGGTTTGGCGACAGTGCGGGGTTACTTTGACCCGGAACGTGCCGCTCTGCCACGCCCACCTCGGGACTCGATCGTGAAGCCAGTGCTGAAGCGGTCTCATATGTAACAGGCCGAGCGGCGTTACTGCGGCTGCGGCTGCCATATGCCCCAGGAGCCTCTGAAATTGTTTCAGTGGAACCGCTGTCCTGCCTCGAAAAGACCTGAGGCAGGTGAGCACTGACTGGACGTGCTCCTCCGTGAGGCGTGCGGTCTGGGCGACCGAGTCCAACTCCATACCAAGATAAGAGATCCTCTGCACGGGGCAGAGTTTGCTCTTGTCCCAGTTGACCTGAAGGCCCAACCGGCTGAGGTGCCGGAGCACCATGTCCCTGTGATCGCACAACACCTCCCGCGAGTGAGCTAGAATGAGCCAGTCATCGAGATAGTTGAGAATGCGAACGCCTTGTTCTCTCATGGGAACAATGGCCGCCTCCGCGACTTTCGTGAAGACACGGGGCGACAGGGCCAGCCCAAAGGGTAGGACCTTGTACTGATACGCTCGACCCTCGATAGCAAACCGTAGAAACGGTCTGTGACGAGGAAGAATCGAGACGTGAAATTACGCGTCCTTCAGGTCAATCGCTGCAAACCACTTCTGGAGATAGATGCACTCGAAAATGTGCTTCTGCGTGAGCATTTTGAATGGGAGTTTGTGCAGGGCCCGATTCAAAACTCGCAGATCCAGGATTGGCTGTAACCCACCGCCTTTCTTGGGTACAATGAAGTAGGGGCTGTAAAACTCGGACCTCATCTCGGCAGGAGGGACCGGCTCGATCGCGTCCTTCGCCAGCAGGACATCGATCTCTTTCCGCAGGACAGGGGCATCCACTGACCGCACACAAGTGAAGTGGACGCCCCATGAACCTGGGAGGCCGGCGTGCAAACTGAATTGCATAGCCGAACCGAATGGTGCGGATGAGCCATCGGGACAGACCCGGAAGCGCTAGCCAGGCTTCCAGGTACCGACCCAATAAGCCCACCCGCGGAGGGGCAGCGAGGTGGAAGGCCGGGACCCGGCTCCAGTGGCAATGTAGCCACTGGAAGCGGGGTCTGGGCGGTCCACCGTGGGGCAGACGGCAGAGAGAGCTCGTAGGCTTTCTGCTGCGGGCTGCCCCGTGGTGAGGGGAGGGGAAGAGATGAGGCACGAGGCCCTGCCTCCTCGTGAACTGGTCTCTGCCCCTCTGGGCCCAGCCGCCGACTGGAGCAACGCAACTGGGGTAGCGTCGCTGCTATCTGCAGACTGGGAAGAGGGGAACGAGAGCGATGCTGCTCGCAGACAGCATCCACCGTCGCTCGGACCCTCTTGGGTGGAGGAGACTGAGTGCCCGTCAGTCTCGACCGAGGATGACCTGGAGGAGGAAGAGGAAACTGCTCTTTTATTGAAACTGGCGGAACAAAAACAGAACGGAACAAAATATTCTCCCGCCGGCCCTCCCCCGGGGGAAGGAGGTGTGCAGAGGCACCCTCCTGAGCAGCTCCGGAATCCTCCACCAGGTCGCCCATCTCAGGAGCGCTTCCCTCCCTTCCTTTTATGGGAAGGGGCCGGGGGCGTCTGAGCGGGCTGGGCCGCCCTCTTGCGACCAGACTTCCTCACTCCAGAGGTGGTAGGCTGCGCTGGAGGAGGAGCTGGCGCTTGAGGGCGACCTCGGCGATGGGAAGCAGCCGGGGCTTGTACAGCCACAGGAGACGGACCCGCAGCAGGCCGCCTCCTATGCAGGACATGCCGTATAGCCTCCGTCTGCTTCTGGGCGGCGGAGAACTCCTGGGCCAAGTTCTCCACCGCGTCGCCGAAGAGGCCGCCCTGGGATACGGGGAAGTTGAGAAGTTTGTTCTTCTCCGCTTCCCTCATATCTGCCAGGGTCAGCCACAGGTGGCGCTCCTGGACCACCAAAGTGGACATCGCCCGACCCAGCGAACGTGCGGTGACTTTCGTCGCCCGGAGGGCGAAGTCCGTCGCCTCGTGCAGCTCCTGCAGCAAAGCTGGGTCGGGACCACCCGCCTGCAAGTCATGGAGTGCCATGGCATGCAGGGCGGAGGCGGCGTCTCCACACGCCATGTAGGCATCCCCGGTCAGACCAGAGGAAAACCTACAGGCGCGGGAAGGGAGTGAAGGGGCACCCCGCCAGGAGGAAGCGGTCTTCGGACACAGCTGCATTGCGATAGACCGCTCCACTGGGGGGATTCCCTCGTACCCGTGCGCCGCCCCGCTGTCCAGAGTGGTAAGGAAGGAGGAGCGAGGTTGTCTCCGCCTGTACGCCAGAGGCGCCGACCAAGACTTCCTCAACTCCTCATGCACTTCCGGGAAGAAAGGGACCGGAGCGGGTCGTGGGGCAACAGCACGGCCCGCTCCAAGACACCAATCATCCAACCGCGAATGTTCGGGACCCGGCGGAGGGTTCCACGCGAGCCCGAAATTCGCGGCCGCCCGTTCGAGCATAGCGGCCATTTCCGGATCTGGCTCAGCCTGAACCACCACACCCGAAGGGGGCAGTCCCGCCGAGTCATCACCAGAAGATGACCACTCTTCCTCCGATGCTGCGATCGACATCTGATCCTCAGGTTGCGCCCCGAAGGAAACATCCGGAACCGCCCGAGGACGTGCAACTAGAGGCGTGAGACGCCCGACAGTCTCTTTCACCAGTCGGAGCGTTCCTCACGGTGATCCTCATTCGCTCACCAACAGGAATCACCGAAGTAGCCGCCTGCCGAACTGAACTGGCAGACGAACTAGATCGAGGATTATCTGAAGGGACTCCCCCGTGTTTCAGGGTTCACAGTCTCGAACGTAGCATCGCCAGAGTCATATTCCCGCAATGAGAACATGACTCGTCCACCAACGCTGCCTCAGCGTGCGCTAAGCCCAGACACGTGAGGCAGTGTTTGTGGCCATCAGCCTGAGGGAGAAGTCGACCGCATCCAGAAACGCACGGGTGTGACGACATCCTGAAAAGGATGCGAACACACCGTGTTGCTCTTTTAGTTTGAAAATAAAAGAAAAAAAGAAAAAGAAAGAAGAAAGAAGAAAAAGGAGATGCTCTGAAGCGCCGAGGCACCGAGGGACCACCGCGGCAGACACTCGGGAGAAACTGGAAGCCCTCGTGCTGCACTCAGTCGCGTCGATCACTTGAAGCGGCATCACACCAGCAGCCTTCAGAGACTCCTCTTCTTTCAGCTCGTCTTCTCTTCAAACCGGCAAGAACAGCAGCTTTAAACAGAACACTACTGAGAGGCTCCGAAGAAAAAAGCATTACGCAATGTTTACTTCCGCCCTTTTTACCCGCGCTGGTGGGCAGGTCGTGGAATGCAACTAATGAATAAGTACTAGTAACTAATGAATAAGTACTAGTATCTAATGAATAAGTACTAGTAACTAATGAATAAGTTCTACTAACTAATGAATAAGTACTAGTATCTAATGCAAAAGTACTAATACCAATTTAATAGGCACTAGAATCAATTGAATAAGTACTAGTAACTATTAACTATACTTTTTTTTAGTTTAACTTATTTCGAAAAGTTTACCTGACAAATTTGGAAAGGTTTACCTGACAAATGATAAAGTACAATGAACTGATTTAATTTAGTTAAGTAAACTTTGAATCTAAGTTCGGCCAACCAAAGTTAAGTTTTCTAAACTACATCCAATAAGTTCAGCCAACTAAACTGGTGTTTTGAAAATAAAAATTTTAAGCCACCATTATGGTGATCGGTGTTTGCTTTAGTTGGGCTCGTAACCCTTAAACTGGTAACATTAGATTTTGTTTGGCAGTTGTATCTGAGTTATAACTGCCAGATGATCAAAGAGAAAAGGTGATTCTGATGGTGTTGTTTATGTTTTAACTAAACTGATGGATAGTTTATTAGTGATTATATAGCAAACTATTTTCAGCATTGTCAGTATAGTCCAAAATATTTCTTAAAAGTTTTTCTGATCAAAACACTCTAAAATTGATTTTATTTAGACACACTAACATCAATAATCAGCCTGTGAATCTCAACAATGGTGACAATAATAAAGCATGTTGCAGTGCATTCTGGGTGCCACCAATCAAAACTCATTCATGGCTCCCATCATGCATTGCGGTATGAATAAATTCTGATCTGAAATGTCTTTGTAATGTCCTTTTCCTAATTGAATATTCTGTTTGTCACCATTGTTGAGATTCATTCACTGATTCTTTATGTCTGTGCCAAAAAAAAAAAAAAAAAAATGTTATCAGAACAACTTTTAAGACATCATTTGGATTATTTAGAAATTTCTAGATCTTGTACTGCAGAATCACTGTGATGTTGATATCAACATTATACATTTAAAGTCAGAAATTAGGCTCTTAATGAGCTTTGTGATGCAAAGCAAGTGGTTATTATGTCAAAACATAATCAACACCGTCAGATCACCTTTTCTGATTGATCATCTGGCAGTTATAACTTAAATACAACAGCCGAAACAAAATATAATGTTAACAGTTCAAGGGTCACGAGACAAACTAAAGCAAACATCGATCACCATAATGGTGGCTTAAAAAATTAGATTTTCTCCTTTGGTGATTCTGCTTGTTAACATCAGGTGTCTTCAATAATGGTCAATCATCACTCAATGAATCACTTAATTAGCTCTTTAAGTTTAACACTTCCAACTTTAACAAGCCATATAAACTCCCAGGAGAGTTCATTTAAAGGGTGATGAACTAAGAAATCAAAATTTCCTTGAGCTTTTGACATCTAAGGGGTCATCATATTATAAGAATATCCTGTAAGTTTCAGAACTGAAAACGTCCTTGTTAGTCCAATAAAAGCTTTTATTGCCACCAGGCTCAGCAAACGACTCGTTTTTCAAAGTGGGGAACTATGACGACACAGAGGATAAAACACCACCCCCGCAGAAGAAGATCAACGCCAACTTCAACACGGCCGGTTTAGCCCCGCCCACCGATTCGCGCATTACACGAAACTTATTATAATATGCAAAACTGTTATCCACTCACAGCAGTGGGCGTTTACTTCCAAGTCTTCAATGCGAGACGCCCATAAAAACCGAGCGTTTTTGAGCTAGGCTCAAAACTAGGGTAGAAAATAGCCTATTACTTATTCATTTTGATGTTTTTTAATGTAAAAACCAAGCGAACGTCATAAGTTGACCTCAGACAATATAATAATAAAAAAAAAAAGCCAGTTCATGACCCCTTTAACACTGGAGTTTTTGCTGTGAATATTTCTGAAAAAAATGCTTTTCATTTGCACTTATGAATTTAATGTATGATTTATTATTATATTATTTGTTAACACAAGACTATAAAACGCTTATTACGAACTAAAAACTCGCAACAATCACTTTCATAATATAAAATGTCACACTTACTCTGTTTCAGTCTATTTCTTCTGAAGACATGTGTAAGGATTTTTTTTCTTCGTAATTTAATGAATCTGTGCTAATTATTGTAAAAACATTGTTGAAGTTGAAGATTTATGTTTGAACCGGTTTTAAAAGCTTGAAGTTTAGGTTTTAGACCATGCAGTCTACCAGACATCAAGATAGATATATGATATATATATTTCATATATATATACTATCTATATTTTAGCTAAATAGCTAAAATGTTTTTTAGTGTAGCTAATGAATAAATACTAGTACTTAAATATCTAAAAAATAAGTACTAGTAGCATGAAAACAGAAACTAGTAGGTAAATGATTAAATGTTAAAATGGCTTGTCATATGCATGTCATTTATACTCACCAAAAAGTAAAAATAGGTAACTGAGTCCCTCCATCTTGTTTTTAAAGATACAGGTCACTGGAATAAAGGACATCTTCTGTGATACTGATATTGCAATAATTGAAGTTATAGGCAAGCTTCTGCATGTGAAAAATGACATACTGCACCTGTGATGGTCAGAAATGAAGAGTGTCTCCGTCTTCTCTCTTTATATTCATCTTTCTCTTCGCAGTTTGAGTCTCCACCCTTATGAGATCATCTCTGGCCGTTTGCTGAATATATTTCACACGTCATTGGACCTCCAGAATTGCTTTACTCTGCTCACCTTTACCTCTCACGTCAAGACTGATTTACAAAACAAATCTGCCAAAATTACACATGAAAATAAGGATCTTTGAGTATCTCAGTCGTCAGAAGAGAACAAAAGAAATAGCTGGTACTTCGGATTCATTTTCATACAGTTTTTTCGCCAGTTTCGCCAGTTTCGACCTCTGAGCCTCTGAGCCAGCATTGCCTCTCTCGCACCTCCTCCGTGGAGGAGTAGGTCACAGAAGAGCCTGGACTCCCGCAAGAAGAGGGATCTGTGGGAGTTGATCCAGCACAAACAGCGTCTGTGATAGATCACCTCCCCTGATGGCGTAATTATATCTTAGCCCTCTCTTCTCTTCCACGACTCTGCTTCTTACATCAGGCCTGAGGCTGGGCCAATGATGAGTGGTACGATGTTCTGACGGCCCGCCTTGGCTTGGTTTGTGAGAGTGCCTCTTTCAGACATGTAATGGTGGAAGACCCCATGTTCATAAAGAACTGTGTGGTGAGTCTTCACTTCGCATACCGCAGGTGGATCTTAATTTTCATTTTTGTGTGCAACTAACACTAAAATGTATTTCTCTACAGACCCTCGTTCCCTGTGTAGAGTTATAGGGTCATTTCACTGTTATAAGGTAAGGTAAGGTATTATTAGGGCCCTGAAGTTCCCCTGTTAGGTGGCTAGAATGATAGAGAGAAGCACCAGTTATTTTGGCTTCATGTGCGAGTATGTGATGGGTTCCCCTTTTGTGAATTCACGGTGTGTGCCACCGCTCATTCTTGGTGTAAACTATGAAATGTTAACAGCTTAGGTTTCCTCTCATTATGAGAGCATTTTGAGGCCACCTCTCATTCCTATTGGAATACTAGTGGAGCGATAAGTGGTAGAACGGCATTCAAAAAAAGAATGAAAATGTTGTATTCGGCCGCTTGGCTTATTTTCTAAGACCATCTGTTATAGTCCTCTGGCTATTGGCCACCTCAGGGTAGAATAGTTTGTCTTGTTTCGTTTTTGTACACAGGCTGAGCGTTTTTGCAGCATCTCATATGATAAATCTTTCTCTTGAGGCTGTTGCTCCTCCGAGCCCTAAGGTAGATCTATACTTATAGGCTGGCCCTCACCAGGGCCGCCTCGGTAGCTGGCCCAGGCTATACTAAGGATAGTGGAGGCATTCTGCTAAAGCATTTTCTGCCTCTAGCCCTTCAATGTGTGAATGTAGGCTTTTTAGCATCCCTATATGACAGCCTATCATTTAAATGAAATTTAGCATTTTCGAAAGGGAACGTCTCAGGTTACGTCTGTTACCTTTTGTTCTCTGAGAACAGGGAATGAGACACTGCATCTTTTCCTCATGCTTTGGGGCCTGCCTATCAAACAGTCCCTTCAGACGATAAGGTGAATGTCATGTTTGCAAGGCGCCCTTATATACTTCCAGTTTGCACGTTAATGAAGTCATGGGCTGTCGCCGGTCAATAGGATTGCTGTGATTTTATAGTAATTTCAGACACCTCTCACGCCCGAGGCGTTCCCCAATGCATCATTCAACGCCGTCTGAGTTCCCTGTTCTCAGGGAACAAAGGTTACAGTCGTAACCTGAGACATTAGTGTCCATGGTGACTGAAAGGTGGCGGGAGACACAGGCAAAGAAACATCGTCGAGTGAAATGAAATGAAAACAAGCCCATGAATTGAATATAACTACACATAATGGTGACAGACACATAATGTTTTTAGATTTTTTGAGTGAAAGTTAAAAAAAGATAAAATTAGACCCTTGGGGTAATATGGGTTGCCCAGAATTGGCACAGAAGGCACCAAATGGCATGTTATACTTGTGTTATTATTTTTTAAATGTAATACTTAATGTGATTAATGGGGTTATTATGTAATATTTCCATGAATTAAACATACTTTTCTGTCATGATTCCTGTCTTGTGTTCCCCATGTCTTGTGTGGGCTCTTGTTATTTCTATGATACGACAGTCACAGAGCTTGGCCCATTGTGGACCCCAGTCGTCATGGCCGCCCTTCTAGAGTCTCGCCCCGTCATGGCCGCCGCCGTTCCAGAGTCTCACCCTGTCATGGCCGCCGCTGTTCCAGAGTCTCACCCTGTCATGGCCGCCGCCGTTCCAGAGTCTCACCCTGTCATGGCCGCCGCTGTTCCAGAGTCTCACCCTGTCATGGCCGCCGCCGTTCCAGAGTCTCACCCTGTCATGGCCGCCGCCGTTCCAGAGTCTCACCCTGTCATGGCCGCCGCCGTTCCCTGTCATGGCCGCCGCCGTTCCAGAGTCTCACCCTGTCATGGCCGCCGCCGTTCCAGAGTCTCACCCTGTCATGGCCGCCGCCGTTCCAGAGTCTCACCCTGTCATGGCCGACGCCGTTCCAGAGTCTCACCCTGTCATGGCCGCCGCTGTTCCAGAGTCTCACCCTGTCATGGCCGCCGCCGTTCCATAGTCTCACCCTGTCATGGTCACCGCTGTTCCAGAGTCTCGCCCCGTCATGGCCGCCGCTGTTCCAGAGTCTCGCCCCGTCATGGCCGCCCTTCCAGAGTCTCGCCCTGTCATGGCCGCCGCCATTCCAGAGTCTCATCCTGTGATGGCCTCCGCTGTTCCAGAGTCTAGGGGAATTAAATAAGTGAATATTTAATAACTGTAACGAATCAGAAGGCTGAGGTAGATCCATATGCAACAACTTTAATAACTCAAAGACAGTCAGATAGAAACATAGGAAATTCTTGAATAAGGATGTGCTGACTGTGGGAAGAAACCAGGCTTGAAGAAGTAGGCAACCGGCGTGAGTTCGGACAACAGGGACAGGCGAAAAGGTCTGGGCAGGCGGCTAAAATCAGAATCCAGATCAGGCTGAGGGTCGTGAGGCAGGCGGCAGACAATCAGATAAGGTTAGTATAGCGAGGATCAGAAATACGGGAGATCTTGATACACCGAAACAGCTCGGACATGCACACGTAGAGAGGCAATACTTTGCACAGAACGCTCAGTTAACGAGGCAGATAAAGGCAGAGCAATGATTAATAATGCAGAACAGGTGATGGTCACATTGCAAATGATGCATACTAATAGGAGAGTATGCAACACACTAGAACTCAGGAGAGGACGCTCGATGGTGGACTCAGGGAGACTGGACGCCGTAACAATAACTTTTACCTTTCAGATAAATATATTTTACTGGGGTTCTGCTTTGTCAGTCATCGGTTATTCAATTATTATCAACTCAATTGTCAAAATAACAATTTATATAGAATTTTAAAAAAGTATTTTACATTAATGACATTTAAATATATATATATAAATATTAATAAGAATTATGTCAAAAGTAGGATACATTCTGTAGGGGCTTCTTACCCCTGTTTTCACATTTGACATTTTTAACTAAATTAGCAAATGTTTCTATCTATCTATTTCTTATAATAACACATTGGCTGATGCATCATCATTCTGTTATGAAAGCACACCCGAACAAGGAGAAGGAGATACAACAGGTGGTTTTATTGACAACAGTGAGCTGGATGAGGCAATCAGGTGAGTGAGGAGTTCATATGATAATTTGGAGACGGGGAATCGGGGAATCTTGGCAGAGGGCTAATTCCGCAGAGGGCTAAGTTGGCGGCGGCCATCCTGGGATGAGACTCTGGAATGGCGGCCATCTTGGGACAAGACTCTGGGGTGACAGGGATGGAAAGGGAGTCCGAAACTGCTTCCTCGATGGTGTAGGACAGTTATTATCTTTTCATGTCCTGTTAATTTTATACCTTTTTTTAAAAGCTTGTTTATTTTATTTCCAGGTTGCGTCCAGCAGAATGTGTCTTGGCCACTGGTGGAAAATGCAAGATTTCCATGATTTTTCTGGAGGTGAAATTGAATAGAATATAATTTTACTATAATATGACCAAGCCAGTGGACATTCTACTAAAAAATACCAGGAACATATATAGTGTGATAAAAGTTCTTTACTTTTTGTCCAATTGTTTTTTGTTTTGTTTCTGTCTCCATCTGGATCAGCTTAATCATTGATAATTTCCCTGTTGTGGATTTGAATGATGTAAATCAGAGCTTAAGCTGCACAGAAGTCCAGCCCCTGCGCAAACCTTATTTTCTTTCAGATTCATTCTTAAAGATAAAGGATCTTTACTGGCATCAGTGGTTCCATAAAAGACCTTTAATCCATTGAATCTTTCAACTGCACTAAAGGTTTTTTATAGTGGGAAAAAATGGCCTTTAGATTATTAAAACTTCACACTAAGAATTTTTCTTTTTGTTTTTAGAATTGTTCACTAAAAGGTACGGAAGTCCTCGTCCCCTGAGTGGCCGGCTCCGCCATGGTCCCCTGAACTCCCGGCTAGTGTTGTCAAAAAATTCGGTACTTCGGTACCAAGTCGGTACTAAAAAAAATAAACAGTTACGGTACAAGCTTTTCTAGGTACCGAGTACCGGGTTAATCCGGTTCTTGATGCGCTGTCCGAAAGGAGTTGCGTCCTGTTCATGGCGACCGGCGGCGCTGCTAATGCGGTGGCTCTGAATCCACTTATGAGCCACATATGGAAACATTTTGAATTACCCAGCCAGCACAGCCATGTGGGGCCCACATGGGTTTGACCTGGGCTATCTAACTGGGACCCAGACAGTTTTGTCCACGGTTTCCATGTAGGCCCCACATGGGTTTGCCCAGATGAAATGAACACTGCTCAGTGTGCACACTACAGGTTGTTAAATGTAACACATATCAGTGTTGGAGTTAATGAGATAATTAATTGATTAAATAATGATTGAGCATTATTGTTAACAAGCCGAATCATTGAAGGAAAGAGAAACACAATAACTACTTCCTGCCACAGCCTTAGATGAAATCAACTGAAGATAAAATACACAAAATCTCTCAAGATCTGATTAAACAACTCCACAAACAGCATTACCAGCTTCACTTATTACTAACCAGGTTGACTTTATTTCTGGTAGACATCTACAGAATTTCTTATTGAGAATTAACAGAGTTTAAGATGTTGATGATTTAATGAATATAATAGTTTGGTTTGATGTCACCATTATGGTGACCAGCGTTTGCTTTAGTTGGGCTCTTGACATTTTAACTTTAGTTTTTCTCTGGCAGCTGTATCTGATTGTTATGTTGAGCATCTGAACATATGTTGTTATGTTAACAGCAAGAGAAAATGCAATCAGATGTTATAAGCTGATTGATGATAATAATCTAATCATCATGTAATGGCTTAACTCACTAATATTGTGTGTGAGTTTTAAACGGGTGATATGTTATTCATTTTATTATTGTGATTCTTTGCTTCTTTGTAATTTTTATCTTCACTAAATATCTTTATTTTAATTAGTCGCGTTCCTATTTTGAATATCTGCCGTCTTAAGGGTTGGAGTCTGTTTGTTATTGTAGCACTTAAGTATTGCTGTTCATAACAGCTAGTTTCGATTTGGGCCATTGTCGGGATCCTTGCTTTCGCTGTGCTAATTGCAAGGGCTGTTAAAGCAGATATAAATTAGAAGTAAATTCAGGTGAAAGCCAGGACAGCAGTCACTCGGTGAGAACGTCAAGAGCGCGTAAGTTGTTTTTTCTTAATATACAGTTCTCCTGTTGCTCTGTTTACCATTTGTCAAGTAAGTAGGGCTATTTTCGATTCTTTGCTTCTTTGTAATTTTTATCTTCACTAAATATCTTTATTTTAATTAGTCGCGTTCCTATTTTGAATATCTGCCGTCTTAAGGGTTGGAGTCTGTTTGTTATTGTAGCACTTAAGTATTGCTGTTCATAACAGCTAGTTTCGATTTGGGCCATTGTCGGGATCCTTGCTTTCGCTGTGCTAATTGCAAGGACTACCACAGCTGTCCTCACTCAGACGATTGATAGCATTATTTCTATGTAGTGTGCGCGCTGTCGCGGAAGCGTCAGCGGAAGCATTCAGCTCTCGTGTTCAGCCTCCTCGTGTTAAGACCGACTCGGGTAAAGACCTGCGACTCTACCTGCGCGACTCCACCGAGCAAGGACACCTGCAAGGCACTTAAAGTATCTTCTTCACCCTTTCCTTTCCTACCTTTATCTTATTTCCCATTATCATTATGTGCTTTGAACACATTCCTGTTGTCTCTCGACAACGCTCTCTCACCACGCACAGAAGGCAGCGCAATACTGCTTATCTGCGCCCGTTTCTCTCATCCTCACACTCACGTCTCACTCTTTCTATGGGTCTATGGAATTGTCAATCAGCAGTCAATAAAGCTGACTTCATTCCAGCCTTTGCATCTCATTCTACTCTTAATATCTTGGGCTTGACTGAGACCTGGATCCGTCCAGAAGACTCAGCAACCCCTGCTGCTCTCTCTAACAACTTCTCTTTCTCTCACACACCTCGCCAGTCCGGGAGGGGTGGGGGCACTGGTCTTCTCATTTCTAACAATTGGAAATATTCACCTCTCTCTTCTCTATGCAATAACAACTCATTTGAATATCATGCTATTACACTTACAACTCCCATGAAGATCCATATTGTAGTTATTTATCGCCCCCCAGGTCAACTAGGAAGCTTTGTAGAAGAGCTGGATGTGTTGCTGTCCTCTTTCCCTCAGGATGGCATCCCACTTGTAGTCTTTGGCGATTTCAACATTCACCTAGCGAAGCCGTATGCAACAGACTTCATCTCTCTCCTAGCCTCTTTCGATCTCAAACGGCTCATCACCACCGGTACTCACAAGTCAGGCAACCAACTGGACCTGGTTTACACACGCAACTGTATCACAGACAACATTTTGGTGAAACCTCTCCAAGTTTCAGATCATTTCCTCATTACTTTCAATCTACAACTCACTACCCATGCTCCACCAACCTCCCCACCATTTACTTTCAGACGAAACCTGCGCTCACTTTCTCCATCCCATCTTTCCTCTGCTGTGTCATCTTCTCTTCCCTCACCCTCACATTTCTCATCTCTGGATGTGAATACTGCAACGGATACTTTATGCTCCATCCTAACCTCTTCTTTAGACAATATCTGCCCTCTCTCCTCTAGGCCAGCACGCACCACTCCCTCTAACCCCTGGTTATCTGAGGTTCTTCGTGAACACCGGACCAAGCTCAGGGCAGCGGAGAGGAAATGGCGCAAATCAAAAGACACATCTGACCTCAGTAGGTATCAATCTCTGCTCTCTGCCTTCTCTGTTGACGTTCACGCCGCAAAATCTTCATATTTCCACAACAAGATCAACAGCGCCTCTAACACACGTTCACTGTTCAAGACATTCAATTCTCTCCTCTGTCCACCTCCACCACCACCCACCTCCTCTTTAACTGCTGATGATTTTGCCAACTTCTTCACTAACAAAACTACCACTATCAGCAGTCAGTTCTCAACACAGGAACCCAGACTAACCTCTCCCACAGCCAATAACCTTCTCTCCTCCTTCACTCCACTAACCGAGGAAGAAGTATCTAAACTTCTCCTCTCCAGTCATCCTACCACCTGCCCTCTAGACCCCATCCCCTCACACCTTCTACAAGCCATCTCTCCCACACTTCTACCAGCTCTCACACACATTATCAACTCATCCCTCCACACTGGCATTTTCCCTACAGCATTTAAGCAGGCTCGGGTAACCCCTCTGCTTAAAAAATCAACATTAAACACATCACTTCTAGAGAACTACAGACCTGTCTCTCTCCTACCATTCATTGCAAAAACACTTGAACGAGTTGCTTTTAACCAAGTATCATCCTTCCTGTCTCTTAACAACCAGCTGGATGTCAACCAATCTGGCTTCAAGAAAGGACATTCAACTGAGACTGCATTGCTGTCAGTCACGGAAGCCCTGCGGATCGCAAAAGCTGCTTCCAAATCATCAGTTCTCATTCTACTGGACCTGTCTGCTGCCTTCGACACTGTGAATCATCAGATCCTCTTGTCCGCCCTCTCATCACTGGGCATCACTGGAACCTCCCTCAACTGGTTTGAGTCCTATCTCACAGGTAGGTTTTTCAAGGTCACATGGAGAGGTGAGGTATCCAAAGCACATCAACTGACCACAGGCGTTCCTCAGGGTTCAGTTCTCGGACCGCTCCTCTTCTCCATTTACACCACATCACTGGGACCCATCATACAGGCACATGGTTTCTCTTACCATTGCTATGCTGATGACACCCAGCTCTACCTCTCATTTCAACCAGATGATCCCACAGTAGCTGTACGGATCTCAAGCTGTCTGGCGGACATCTCGGCATGGATGAAGGAACATCACCTGCAGCTCAACCTGGCAAAGACTGAGCTTCTCGTCCTCCCTGCCAATCCGTCTCTTCAGCACGACCTCACTATCCAGGTAGATTCATCCTCAATCACCCCATCAAGGTCGGTCAGAAATCTTGGAGTAATCTTTGATGATCAGCTGACCTTCACAGACCACATTACAAAGACAGCTCGATCATGCAGGTTTGCTATGCACAACATCAGGAAGATCAGGCCTTTCCTAACTGAGCATGCAACACAACTTCTCGTCCAGGCCTTGGTCATTTCTAGGCTTGATTACTGCAATGCTCTTCTGGCTGGACTTCCATCATGTGCAACTAAACCTCTACAAATGATCCAGAATGCTGCAGCTCGTCTGGTCTTCAACGAGCCCAAAAGGGCCCACGTCACTCCTCTGCTCATCTCTCTGCACTGGCTACCACTCGCTGCTCGCATCAAGTTCAAGGCTTTGACGCTTGCTTACAGATTGACCACAGGTTCAGCTCCCTCCTACTTCCACTCACTACTACAAGTCTACATCCCTACCAGAAGCCTACGATCGGTCAATGAGCGACGGCTCGTGGTACCATCACAGCGGGGCACAAAATCACTCTCCAGAACATTCTCATTCACGGTTCCATGCTGGTGGAATGATCTCCCCACCCTCATCCGGAATGCAGAATCCCTGACAACATTCAAAAGACAACTGAAAACTCATCTCTTCCGGGAGCACTTAACTTAAAAAAAAAAAAAAAAAAAAAAAAAAAAATCCTTTCCTCTAAATCCTCTCTTGCCTGCCTTATGCTACTCCGAGCTATGGCTGAACTTTGTATTTTGAGCACTTCTTGCGTTGCTTTTGCCTCTTCACGATGACTCGCTTGGTTTAGTCCTCAGTTGTAAGTCGCTTTGGATAAAAGCGTCTGCTAAATGACTAAATGTAAATGTAAATGTAAATGTGATTCTACAGCAAGAGATCCAGCACATTTTTTTTCAGAACATCAAATGACTTTTAAAACATAATTTTCACATTTTGGACTTTTGAACATTTTTACTCACACACAGACATCAAGAATCAGCATATGAATCTCTATAATGGTGACATGCTTCATGGTGCAATGCATTCTGGGAGCCATGGATAAGTTTCGTATGATGCACCCAGAATGCATTGCACCATTAAGCATGTCACCATTGTTGAGATTCATATAGTGATTATTGATGTCTGTCTGTAGAATCACAACAATAAAACAAAATGAATAACATACCACCCATATAAAACTCAGACACAAGTTAAGCCACTACATGACGATTATATTCTAATCATCAATCAGCTTGTAGCATTTGATTGCATTTTCTCTTGCTGTTCTCAACATAACAATGAGATACAACTGAACAGAGAAAAACTAAAGTTAAAATGTCAAGAGCCCAACTAAAGCAAACACTTATCACCATAATGGTGACATCAAACCAAACTATTATTTTCAATAAATCATCAACATCTTAACCTCTGTTAATTCTCAATAAGAAATTCTGTAGACGTCTACCAGAAATAAAGTCAACCTGGTTAGTAATAAGTGAAGCTGGTAATGCTGTTTGTGGAGTTGTTTAATCAGATCTTGAGAGATTTTGTGTATTTTATCTTCAGTTGATTTCATCTAAGGCTGTGGCTGGAAGAAGTTATTGTGTTTCTCTTTCCTTCAATGATTCGGCTTGTTAACAATAATGCTCAATCATTATTTAATCAATTAATGATCTCATTAACTCCAACACTGATATGTGTTACATTTAACAGCCTGTAGTGTGCACACTGAGCAGTGTTCATTTCATCTGGGCAAACCCATGTGGGGCCTACATGGAAACCGTGGACAAAACTGTCTGGGTCCCAGTTAGATAGCCCAGGTCAAACCCATGTGGGCCCCACATGGCTGTGCTGGCTGGGTAGACTAATGTCACGTTGCCATAAAGGGTCATTCACACGTTCACATAGTGTGTTTTTTGCGCGTGCAAATTTAAAATGTAGGCGCGCGGCAAGCGCGCTCATAATAGAAGCGACGTGCGAGCTTGTTCATGGTTGCATAGCGGAGACACGGGAGAGCAAGCGCTTGTGGAAAGAAGGAGAAAGCAGTGCGAAGTGCACTCTCCATGATGAAGAGGAAGTATCAGCAAATAATTTATTTATTTCTAGTCATTGAATTAGAAATCAGCTACAGGGTTCTCAAGTTTTGAAGACATCAGGCAAGAGTGACATTTTTGGCAGTTTTGGATTAAATAAAAGTACAGTTAAGTCAAATAAAACATGTTTTATCTCCTGTATAGTTTGGTAACACTACAATAAGATACCATTCATTAACATTACTTGATGCATAAAATCAACACATTAGCCACGTTTCCACTGCCGGGCTAGGGCCGGGCCAGGGCTAACAGCGAGCCGAGCCGAGCCAGTGGCCTCGGGCCTCAAGCACCGGGCTTGCGTTTCCACTGCCGGGCCAGTAGCCCCGCAGCGCTGCCCTAAACCCCGCCCCTAACACGCCTTTCTGGATCAAACGTCATACAACCCAACCCATTTCAGCGAGTATTATGAATTTATTTATTTTTTAAGTTAGGAAGATAGATAGCATGCATTACTCACCGACCGTGGCTGCAATAGTGTCCCGATTGTCTCGTGAGTCGCCACTAACAGAGGGACGCAGCACACCGTCCATCAAGTCGATCCATGGAAAATCCCTTCTCTGAGCTCCGCTTTGTTCATTGTGCGTTTTAATCGCCGTGTACAATACTGCGCCCGCAACTTTTTTCTTTTTTTTTTCTGAACTTGAAGCGTTGCTTGCTGAATGCTTAGCTTAGAAAGTTCAGCATCGATGTATTTTATAACGTCCTCGTTTCTTCACACGCCGTCAAATTGACGTTGTACCCTTTCTTCTGCCCAAATGCTCAGAAGAGCTTTGGTATCTTCGACAGACCAGTACAGGCGATTCTCCATTTCAAGCAGCGATTATTTTGCGCGATATAAAAAAGTGAAATGTGCATCTTGCTTCAGATCATAACGTTCCATAACACTGATAAACTCCGCCTTTTACCTTGAGCACGCCTCTAGCCCGAGCTGGCCCGCTTTGGCCCAAGGTATTCGACGGGCCAGAAATCCTGGCCGTTGGCCCCGAGTGAGCCCCGATCAAGCCCCGGAAGTGACAGTGGAAACGCGACTGGCCCTGGCACGCACTAGCACGGCTCGGCCCTGGCCCGGCAGTGGAATCGCGGCTATTGAGTGAACAATATATTTTTACAACATTAATTAATGTTTGTGAATGTTATTTAATACAAACACTTGATTGTTCATGTTTGTTGACTTCATTCATTGTGCATTAAATAATGTTAACAGATAAAACTTTTGATTTTAAAAATGTATTAGTACATTTTTAAATTAACCCCAATGAGAATAATTGCTACAGTATATCCTGGTTTATTGTTAGGTCATTTTATCTAATGTTATCTAACAAATATAATCTTATTGTAAAGTGTTTTTAATACTACACTTTCCATCTTTCTAACCGTGATATACACTTTAATATATGTAAATTTAATCTAAATTAAGCTTTGGTACCGGTATTGGTATTGGAACTGGTATTGGTACCGAATACTGACATATTGGTACCGTGACAACACTACTCCCGGCTATGCCCTGGTCTCCGGAACTGCCTGCTCCGCCCTGGTCCCCTCAACTCCCGTCTGCGCCCTGGTCTCCTGAACTCCCGGCTCCGCCCTGGTCTCCTGAACTCACGGCTTTGCCCTGGTCTCCGGAATTGCCGGCTACGCCGCTTGACTCTTCTCCACCGCCGCTTGACTCTCCGCCGCTGCTTGACTCTCCGCCACCGCTTGACTCTCCGCCGCCGCCGCCGCTTGACTCTCCGCCGCCCCTTGACTCTCCGCCGCCGCTTGACTCTCCGCCGCCGCTTGACTCTCCGCCACCGCTTGACTCTCCGCCGCCGCTTGACTCTTCTCTGCCGCTTGACTCTTCTCCGCCGCTTGACTCTCCGCTGCCGCTTGACTCTTCTCCGCCGCTTGACTCTCCGCTGCCGCTTGACTCTTCTCCACCGCTTGACTCTCCGCCGCTGCTTGACTCTTCTCTGCCGCTTGACTCTCCGCCGTCTCCGCCGCCGCTTGACTCTCTGCCGCTGCTTGACTCTCTGCCGCCGCTTGACTCTCCGCTGCCGCTTGACTCTCCGCCACCGCTTGACTCTCAGCCGCCGCTTGACTCTCCGCTGCCGCTTGACTCTCCGCTGCCGCTTGACTCCCCGCCGCCGTTTGACTCTCCGCCGCCGCTTGACTCTCCGCTGCCGCTTGACTCTCCGCCGCCGCTTGACTCTCCGCCGCCGCTTGACTCTCCGCCACCGCTTGACTCTCCGCCACCGCTTGACTCTCCGCCACCGCTTGACTCTCCGCCGCCGCCGCTTGACTCTCCGCCGCCGCTTGACTCTCCGCC
This sequence comes from Rhinichthys klamathensis goyatoka, assembly GCF_029890125.1. NCBI lineage: Eukaryota > Metazoa > Chordata > Actinopteri > Cypriniformes > Leuciscidae > Rhinichthys > Rhinichthys klamathensis. The sequence goes on from NW_026606681.1 coordinate 79,100, forward strand.
GCCGCTTGACTCTCCGCCGCCGCTTGACTATCCGCCACCGCTTGACTCTCCGCCACCGCTTGACTCTCCGCCGCCGCTTGACTCTCCGCCGCCGCTTGACTCTCCGCCGCCGCTTGACTCTCCGCCGCCGCTTGACTCTCCGCCGCCGCTTGACTCTCCGCCGCCGCTTGACTCTCCGCCGCCGCTTGACTCTCCGCCACCGCTTGACTCTCCGCCACCGCTTGACTCTCCGCCACCGCTTGACTCTCCGCCGCCGCCGCTTGACTCTCCGCCGCCGCCGCTTGACTCTCCGCCGCCGCTTGACTCTCCGCCACCGCTTGACTCTCCGCCACCGCTTGACTCTCCGCCGCCGCTTGACTCTCCGCCGCCGCTTGACTCTCTGCCGCCGCTTGACTCTCCGCCGCCGCTTGACTCTCCGCCACCGCTTGACTCTCCGCCACCGCTTGACTCTCCGCCACCGCTTGACTCTCCGCCACCGCTTTACTCTCCGCGGCCACTTGACTCTCCGCCGCCGCTTGACTCTCCGCCGCCGCTTGACTCCCCGCTGCCGTTTGACTCCCCGCCGCCGCTTGACTCTCCGCCACCGCTTGACTCTCCGCCGCCGCTTGACTCTCCGCCACCGCTTGACTCTCCGCCGCCGCTTGACTCTCCGCCACCGCTTGACTCTCCGCCGCCGCTTGACTCTCCGCCACCGCTTGACTCTCCGCCGCCGCTTGACTCTCCGCCGCCGCTTGACTCTCCGCCACCGCTTGACTCTCCGCCGCCGCTTGACTCTCCGCCACCGCTTGACTCTCCGCCGCCGCTTGACTCTTCTCCGCCGCTTGACTCTCCGCCACCGCTTGACTCTCCGCCGCCGCTTGACTCTCACCGTACTCTTCAGTTTTGCCATTGCACTTAATCCTTGACAGAGAACACAACTTATCATTACTCTTTAGCACAATTTATAGGTAAAGATGGATTATTCCATGTATGAAATAAGACTATGTTTGTAAAGGCCAGATCACATTGGTATTCGTCTGATATTCAGTAAGTGGAAAAACACAGGCTTTCAGTTTCACTCCACGTAACACTAACTTATGAAATATTAACACTTTTACTTACTGCAATACGGGCAGAATCAATTATACGCCCAGAATTTCTCCTTTTAAGGACAGATCTCCCCCACTGGTTATCCAGTGACACCACTTTTTCTTTAATTTTCTTTTTGGTGGACAGGCTTGCAAAACAGACATTACAAGTTGTCCTGCTTGCCTGATTGGGAGTCTGACAAGAAGGGCAGGGCCTGAATTTGGGCCTTGTCATGACTAGACAACAAATATACACAAAAACAAATAACACAGAGAGACACAGAGAGAGATAGCTATAGAGAGACTGACAATTACACTACAGCACAGACAGGTTTAAACAAGACAGATGTGGCTCTTAAATGTGCCTTTATTGTGTGTGTTTCTATGTGTGTATATGTGGTGGGGGATTAGAATAAAGAGCCGGCAAAATTGAAGGACCTGATGAGAGATAAAAAAGCAATTCAGAATTGAACACCTTATATTTTACAACAGTATTCTTCATGTTGCCAAATTGAAAAGTTTTCCAGCCATTTGGTTGGTTTTGGGTTGCACTATGTGTGATAAAATTTAAAAGGCTTGGGAGAGTGGAATTATGTTATTTTAAGGCAAAGGACAGAAATGGAAAATAATTGTACAGTTGCACTGTTTACTGTAGCCTCTGAAAGAACACAAATTATGTATCGTTTCATATTGTGATGAGCCACAATAATGTTGTAGTTATGAATTAATTTGTATTATTCATTATAGATTTATTTGGGTGTTATATAATTTTGCGTGGATTTTAAACAATTAGGCTGTAAAACAAACAAACGTTCTTCATCTTGTCATGATTCTGCCATCACGTCCGTGATTTTCTAGTATTGCGGCAGGATCATGACAGACCCATGTTCTGTGTGCAAGCACATGGCCTTGTGTTTTGGTCATGTGCTTGTGTAATGGTGTAATGGAGTAACCCCCCCCATTATTCATCTTAAATACTATTTTATTTAATTTCAGTGTATTTAAACAAGTTATCTTTATTCCACAGTTGTTGTTTAATTTTTCTGTATTTTTGTTGAGGTCTTGTTATTTATATTTATTTATATTTAATGTTTCTGTTCTTTTCATGCTCTATCTGCACAGTTTGAAGTATGTATATTTTCCGTCTGTGACTTTTAAGCTAAAAGCTTGGCAGACGAGATTTGGAGAAGGCAGATCTGAAAAGGTCGCGAGATTGAAAAGAGAGAGAGTATCGCGAGACGATTGATGAAGAGCGTTGTTGTTGCTACTGTAACCGAGATTGTTTTGGGTGTTGTAAGTGTTCCTGAAATAAAAACCCGACCTTAAATCTTCATAAAACGCACGTGTGGACCTCGTGTGTAACAAAATTGGTGGCCAGTACGGGGATTTTCAAGGAATGCGAACAGCAGCGCGAGCAACAGAGAGACATACACGGAGCGGCTGCAGCAGTGAGCGCGTGAGTGAGAGGGCAGCGCGAAAGCTAAAATGGATCTTCGGCAGTTGCAAGATAAACTCGGCGCGGACCTACCTCATCTGACGTTCGATCAACTGAGGGAATTGGCAGCGTTTGCAAAAGTTCCAGACGATGAGGTAACAAAAAAACATGTTTTGATACATCGAATTAATGAAGAGATTGATGGAGTAATTGAAAAAGAGGATGAGGATGTAGCACGTCAGTTTGTTGTCAGTGTGTTGGAATTGATTAAAGGAATGAAAGGCCAGGGTGCTCGTTTGGCCGCGATGAGCTTAAGGGAGGATGAAGATGAGCTGGAAAAGTTGAAAAAACAATATGCAGACCTCCGACTGAGTTTCCAGGACTCTACAAAAGCATTAGAGAGTGAAATTATGAGGTTAAGTGATCAAGTACGGATCAAAGAGAACAGAGCAACTCCAGCCATTTTAATGGATGTTCCGCCACAGCCATCACGAGTGCCAGAGGTGACGATCAGGCGTGATTTCAAAATTTGGGGACAAATTGGAGAGAGAGGTCAGAAAGATCGTCTGTCTTACACAAATTTGATGCATCAGATTGAAAGTGGAGTGCAGAAAGGCCATACGGAGACAGAAATTGTGGATGCAGTGGTGAGGGCCATCAGTCCAGGTCTTAGCCTCCGGGATATGTTAGAAATTAAAAGTCATCTGAGCCTTCTCCAATTAAAAACCATACTCAAGGGCCATTTTAAAGAGGATAGCCCCACAGATTTGTATCACAAGCTGGTGAACATCACACAAGACAGTCGTGAGTCACCCCAAAACTTCTTGTTCAGAGCCATAGAACTAAAAGAGAGGCTACTAATCGCTTCCAGAGATGGAGAGGCTGAGGAACAGTACAGTGCTGAGCTCATCCAAAAGAAATTCTTGCGATCTGTCAGTACTGGACTTACAAGTGATCACATAAAATTCCAGTTAAAAGCTGATCTGGAAAATCAGTCCATCACCGATGAAGAGCTCATTGAGAAATTGAATGAGGCTGCAGGTATTGAAAATGAGAGACAACAAAAACAAAAGAAAAACACATATACAAAAGTGACTAAAGTAAATGAGCTCCATGCCGATGTCCAGGTACTTCAAAGACTGGGAGAAGAAGCAGATGGACAAAAACAAACAGAGGGTGCAACAGCCAGAGGGAAAGAACCGAGGGCCCAGAGCTACACATCCAAACGTGAGGCTGAGTTGTTTGAAATGGTCAAACAGTTGAAAGAGGAGATAACGGAAATCAAAAACAGCATCCGGGAATCACAGCCATCTTTCCGTCATAGCCGCCTCCCTTCCAGGAAGATCTGTAAATCGTGTCAAGACAGTGGTAACGGTGAGCAATGCAATCACTGTTTTAAATGTGGTCAGCCGGGACACTTTTCTAAGGGCTGTAGGGCACCACGGCATACAGTGAATGTGGATCAAGTGATGACGATGGATCCAACAGAACTTCACACCCAGAGTCAGAGACAAGGTGGACCATGTGGCAACACCAGCGAGCTGCTCTGCCGGACTATAAATCATACGGTACAACAAGAAAAGGTACAGCAGCACTCTGCAAATTCAGACAGGCTGGAGGGGTCCATCTATGCTGCCCACCTTTCCCCTAAGCGTAAAGCTCAACTGCTGAGCTTGATAGGGAAGAAATGCACTGTCAATTGCTTCCTGGATGGTGTCCCCACGCAAGCATTATGGGATACGGGCTCACAGGTCTGCCTGATCAATGACAAGTGGCGCAAAGAACACCTACCTCACACTAAAGTAAGGGACACAGAGGAGATCCTGGGACCAGGGACATTGACTGGAAAGGCTGTAAATCAGACGGACATCCCTTTCAGAGGATGGATCGAGGTAAAGTTTCAGCTTGAGCCCTCTGGCATACCCAGCACAGAGCTTATTGTGCCATTGCTGGTAGCGGAAACATCTGGTGTGGCAGAAGAGCCAATTATTGGATATAATGTGATCGAATATCTGATACACCAGGAGAAAGAACAACCATCTCAAGATATGGTTAAAACGCTGACGGCAGCCTTCTCCGTAGATTGTAAGAGAGCAGAGGGACTCATGCGATTGGTCCAACAGGGAGATTCAAACTCTAGTGAGGGAACCGTGAAAGGGAGCAGGCAACGAACAAAAATATTACCTGGTGAGACAAAAGTAGTTAAGTGTTCAGTGCGTACCATTCCTCTGACATGTAACCAGGAAATGCTGTTTGTTCCAAGTGAGACTCCTGACTGGCCTGAGGGACTGACAGTCACTGAGAATGTGGTCAAACTCCAGAAGGGTACTCGATCAAAAGTCTTCATTCCAGTAAGTAATGACACCTGCCATGATATTACACTTCAACCACGCACCGTGTTAGGCCAGGTACAGAGTGTAAAAGCTGTCTACCCTGCTGCTGCAAAACCTGTGGATATTGAAGAGGTAATGAGTCACAAAAGGGAAACGCCAGGAGGAGACAATGCTGAAAAGGCAACAGAAGTGGATTCTGAGTACATGGGGCAACCTAATGGAAACCGATGGGATCCACCTGTTTCTGTGAGTCATTTGCTACCTCAACAGCAGGAGGAGGTAAGAAAGTTGCTGAGGGAGGAATGTGCTGCTTTCTCCAGAAATGAGGAAGACATTGGTTGTATCCCATCGCTGGAGTTGAAAATCAGACTGAAAGACACAACACCAGTGAGGCGAACATACATGTCGGTACCAAAACCACTTCATAAAGAAGTCAAAGAGTATCTAGAAGATCTCTTGAACCGTGGGTGGATCACAAAATCCAGGTCTGCTTATTCATCGCCCATTGTATGTGTGCGGAAGAAAGATGGGAGTCTGCGGTTGTGCTGTGACTATCGCGAACTGAACCAGAAATCTATCCCAGACCGTCATCCAATTCCCCGCATTCAAGACATGCTGGACAGTCTCAGTGGAAGTGCTTGGTTTTCCATCTTAGACCAAGGAAAAGCGTACCACCAAGGATATTTGGAGGAGAATAGCCGACCACTGACAGCTTTTATTACACCTTGGGGGCTTTATGAATGGGTCCGCATTCCGTTCGGCCTGTCTTCAGCACCCGCGGAGTTTCAACGCTGTATGGAGGAGTGTCTGATAGGGCTGAGAGATGAGATATGTCAGCCATACTTGGATGACAATCTAGTTCACAGCAAAACCTTTGAAGACCACCTCAGAGACCTGCGGAAAATCTTGCAGCGCTATCAACAACATGGGATTAAGCTGACAGCACGAAAATGTGAAGTTTTTAAGAATAAGGTGAGGTTCCTGGGAAAGCTTGTGTCCAAAGATGGTCATACGATGGACCCTGCCGACCTAGCACCTGTCCAGGCCTTGCGGGAGCGGAAACTTGCAACAGTAGGAGACCTTCGGAAGTTGTTGGGATTTATATCCTACTATCGCTCATACATACCAAATTTCTCCAGGATAGCTACACCTCTTTATGACCTTCTGAGCCAGGAAAAGAGTGTATGTAAGACAACTGCTAAAAGAGGAAAAAAAACTGCTAATAAAGGAAACAGCCAGGGACAACTACCCGCAAACCATCCCATCGTCTGGATGCCAAAGCACCAGGAGGTGCTCGGTCAGTTGATTGATTTTCTTTCACAACCCCCTGTGTTAGGTTACCCAAATTTTGAAGAGTCGTTCATCCTCCACTGCGACGCATCACAGGAAGGGCTGGGATCCGTGTTATATCAAAGACAGGAAGGCAAGCTCCGGGTCATTGCTTACGGATCCAGAACTTTATCTGCTGCAGAAAAGAACTATCATCTGCATTCTGGAAAATTGGAGTTCTTGGCCATGAAGTGGGCCATCTGTGAGCGCTTCAGAGATTACCTCTACTATACTCCTTCTTTTGTTGTCTACACAGACAACAATCCATTAACATATGTGCTCACGACAGCCAAATTAAATGCCACTACACATCGCTGGGTTGCAGAGCTGGCTGATTTTAATTTCACTATTAAGTATCGTCCAGGAAAAACCAACGCTGATGCAGATGGCCTGTCGCGCATGCCATTGGGGATGGAGGAGTATATGCAGAAGTGTTCGATAGAAGTGAGTCCAAATGTCATCAGCTGTGTGACCCAAGCTCTCAGTATTGAGTCAAAAGAACACACTCCGTGGATGTGTCCAGTGACCATCGAGACCGCACTGGCTGAAGAGGAGAATGCAGTGTTGAACTTTGACAAAAGCGTGCTGAGGGAAGCCCAGGAACAGGATTCAGTGATCAGCACGGTGATGAACTGCGTCAGAACAAATCGATGGCCTAGAGATAGGGACTGGAGTGGTCATGATGGCCGTGCTGTACTGATGCGGGAGAGGAAAAGGTTGTTCCTGGATGAGCATGGAATCCTGTACAGGACAACAGCAACTCGATCACAGCTGGTGCTGCCCAAGAAGTTCCATGGGTTGGCCTTCAAAGAGTTGCACGAAAACATGGGTCATCTAGGTGTAGAGCGGACGCTCCACTTAATGAGGGACAGATTCTACTGGCCACATATGCAGAGGGATGTTGAACATCAGGTCTTAAGAGTGTGTCGCTGTCTCAAGACAAAACGCCCCAACAAGCCAAACCGAGCACCACTTACCAATATTGACACAACACACCCCTTTGAATTAGTTTCAGTGGACTTTCTTCATTTGGAGAGATGCAAAGGCGGGTATGAATATATCTTAGTCATTATTGACCATTTTACTCGCTTTGCTCAAGCATATGCATGCCTCAATAAGTCAGCTAAGACAGCAGCTCAAAAGATTTTCGGGGATTTTGTGTTGAAATTTGGTTTCCCCACAAGATTGCACCATGACCAGGGGAAGGAGTTTGACAACCAGCTGTTCGCACAACTCCAGCAGCACAGCGGTATTAAAGGCTCCAGAACAACCCCCTACCACCCGCAGGGAAACGGTCAGGTGGAGCGATTTAATAGGACACTCTTGTCCATGTTGCGGAATCTGACTGACAGGGAAAAGGTGGACTGGAAGAACTCCCTGGCACAAGTAGTGCACGCATATAATTGCACACGCAATGAGGCAACCGGATTTGCTCCTTACTTTCTGCTGTTTGGACGTCATCCGAGGCTCCCTATTGATATCATGTTCAATCTCAGCCCCAGAGATCAATCATCATCTCATCAAGAATATGCAAAAAGTTGGAGAAAGCGAATGGATCAGGCCTACAAGCTGGCTTCCGAATCTGCGAGAATGGCAAGTGGGAAGGCCAAGGACAGGTACGACAGTAAGACCCATGGAGTGGAGTTACAGCCAGGCTGTAGAGTTCTCATTAGGAACATGAGTGAAAGAGGGGGCCCAGGAAAACTGCGATCATATTGGGAGGAGCAGGTCTATGTGGTCCAGAAAAAGAGATCAGAGTGTCCAGTCTATGAGGTGCAGCCTGAAACTGGGCATGGGCGTGTCAGGGTCCTCCATCGAAACATGCTTTTGCCTTGTGAATTCCTGCCCATAGAACAAACCACAACAACTCTGGAAAAGATGGTGAAACAAAAACTCAGCAAAGCAAAGTCCGAGCAGCAAGCCGTGGAAAGTAGCTCTGAGGATGAGAGCGAATGGACAGGATTTGCAGACCTTGTAAACCGGGCCAGTGTGAAGACCAGCTGCTGTCAGAGGCTGAAGAATGCTATCCACAAGTGACACAGAAGTCTGTAAAAGACGGGCAATACAAGGAGATGGAGGAGTGTGACATGGAAGAGGTGGTTCCACAGCATGTTGAGGAAGTGAGGATGAGGTGTGGAAATGGGGAAGAGGAGGCCTCCGAGGCAGAAGGACAAATGACACTTGATAAAGGACCAGTAGAGTTGAGTCCGGAGCCAGATGATGGAGCCACCCCTGAGCAAGAGGGAAGTGGAATCCAGGGGCCAGAACCTGCACTACCACAGAGATTATATCCTTTGAGAAAGCGAAAGCACAAACAGACATTCACTTACCATACTCTAGGGGAACCCATATTAGAATAAAACATACAATAGATTCACATACACGCATAAAAATACACATATGAAAAAAACAAAACACAGTTAAAGATAGTTGAAGGTGAGTTTAGATACATTGTTGTGATGTAGAATTTGTATTTTCCATTGACCCTGTTCAATCAGATACCGTATGATAATGACAGACCGGTAAAGAAGGGAATGAAGAACTGTGAACTCTGATAATTAGAATTTGAAGATCCCGGTGATACTGATTGTCTTGTAGGTTAAATTTGAGCTGATGGTACAAGAGACCTGCAGAAGGATACAGCGTCCGTATTAAAGATGGGGAGTGTAGTTGCTTTCATGGTGCACAATGTTGTCAACTACAGAAACATTACAATAACACGGGAGGTAGTTGTTAATGTGATTTTGGGTTTATGCCAGCATTGTATCCTTAAATAGTACTTACTATAACAGACTCCTATAGCTCAACGACTTATCATGTCGGAGACATTTAGAAGACAGGGGATGTCGGGACGACATCATTTTTGGAGGGGAGAGTGTAATGGTGTAATGGAGTAACCCCCCCCATTATTCATCTTAAATACTATTTTATTTAATTTCAGTGTATTTAAACAAGTTATCTTTATTCCACAGTTGTTGTTTAATTTTTCTGTATTTTTGTTGAGGTCTTGTTATTTATATTTATTTATATTTAATGTTTCTGTTCTTTTCATGCTCTATCTGCACAGTTTGAAGTATGTATATTTTCCGTCTGTGACTTTTAAGCTAAAAGCTTGGCAGACGAGATTTGGAGAAGGCAGATCTGAAAAGGTCGCGAGATTGAAAAGAGAGAGAGTATCGCGAGACGATTGATGAAGAGCGTTGTTGTTGCTACTGTAACCGAGATTGTTTTGGGTGTTGTAAGTGTTCCTGAAATAAAAACCCGACCTTAAATCTTCATAAAACGCACGTGTGGACCTCGTGTGTAACACTTGTGTTGTCTCGTCTCTTAACCCCGCCCCCTTGTTATCCTGATTTAGTCATTATTGCTTTATCTGTGTCACCTGTCATGTCATGATTAGTCTCCCTATTTTATCCCCTTGTGTTTCGCTGTCTTTTGTCGGTTCATTGCCAAACGTTACTTGTGAGTATCCTGTCAAGTCTAGTCATTGTTAGTATTGTAAGACGTATTGTTTGTTTCTTGTTCAGTCTTTTTCTAGTACTGCCTTGTCAGTCTTATATCCTTTGTTTCGTCTGTTTTGCCCCCTCGTGGGTTTTTGTTTTCTGTTTTTATCCTTAATAAATCCTTTGTGTCGTCTGCGCCTGGGTTCTCCTTCCATCCACATAACACATCTGAACATTTATATTGTTGGATGATAGTTGTGGTTTAATGTAATACTGAAAATCTTACATTCTCCTATGATTGTACCTTACATGATTATATGTGACAAAAATAACTAACTTTGCTAGCCTGCCCATTTGGCACAGCAAGCTATATTTTTATAATGTCTTCTATCATTTACTGTCATAAGAAATTGCCACTTTACACATCTAAAGGTTCTATACACAACTTCTTGTCCAGATTCAACATTTTTTTGATGTGTAAATTTAAAAATAGTATCCATCTCTATTAATTAATCTACTTAGAGAAAGTTGTGCATTTCATCACCAGCAGGGTGGATTATTGTAATGGACTCCTCACTGGCCTTCCTAAAAAGACCATAAGACAGTTGCAGCTCATACAGAACGCTGAGCAGAAAATATGAACATATCACACCAGTCCTCAGGTCTTTACACTGGCTCCCAGTTACATATAGGATTGACTTTAAAGTATTATTACTGGTATATAAATCATTCAATGACCTAGGACCTCAATATCCCAGCCAGCACAGCCATGTGGGGCCCACATGGGTTTGACCTGGGCTATCTAACTGGGACCCAGCCAGTTTTGTCCACGGTTTCCATGTAGGCCCCACATGGGTTTGCCCAGATGAAATGAACACTGCTCAGTGTGCACACTACAGGCTGTTAAATGTAACACATATCAGTGTTGGAGTTAATGAGATAATTAATTGATTAAATAATGATTGAGCATTATTGTTAACAAGCCGAATCATTGAAGGAAAGAGAAACACAATAACTTCTTCCAGCCACAGCCTTAGATGAAATCAACTGAAGATAAAATACACAAAATCTCTCAAGATCTGATTAAACAACTCCACAAACAGCATTACCAGCTTCACTTATTACTAACCAGGTTGACTTTATTTCTGGTAGACGTCTACAGAATTTCTTATTGAGAATTAACAGAGGTTAAGATGTTGATGATTTATTGAAAATAATAGTTTGGTTTGATGTCACCATTATGGTGATAAGTGTTTGCTTTAGTTGAGCTCTTGACTTTTTAACTTTAGTTCTTCTCTGTTCAGATGTATCTGATTGTTATGTTGAGAACAGCAAGAGAAAATGCAATCAAATGCTACAAGCTGATTGATGATTAGAATATAATCGTCATGTAGTGGATTAACTTGTGTCTGAGTTTTATATGGGTGATATGTTATTCATTTTGTTTTATTGTTGTGATTCTACAGACAGACATCAAGAATCAGCATATGAATCTCAACAATGGTGACATGCTTAATGGTGCAATGCATTCTGGGTGCATCATACGAAACTTATCCATGGCTCCCAGAATGCATTGCACCATGAAGCATGTCACCATTATAGCGATTCATATGCTGATTCTTGATGTCTGTGTGTGAGTAAAAATTTGCAAAAGTCCAAAATGTGAAAATTATGTTTTAAAAATCATTTGATGTTCTGATAAAAATGTGCTGGATCTCTTGCTGTAGAATCACAATAATAAAATGAATAACATATCACCCGTCTAAAACTCACACACAATATTAGTGAGTTAAGCCACTACATGATGATTAGATTCTTATCATCAATCAGCTTATAACATCTGATTGCATTTTCTCTTGCTGTTAACATAACAACATATGTTCAGATGCTCAACATAACAATCAGATACAGCTGCCAGAGAAAAACTAAAGTTAAAAAGTCAAGAGCCCAACTAAAGCAAACGCTGGTCACCATAATGGTGACATCAAACCAAACTATTATATTCATTAAATCATCAACATCTTAAACTCTGTTCATTCTCAAAAAGAAATTCTGTAGACGTCTACCAGAAATAAAGTCAACCTGGTTAGTAATAAGTGAAGCTGGTAATGCTGTTTGTGGAGTTGTTTAATCAGATCTTGAGAGATTTTGTGTATTTTATCTTCAGTTGATTTCATCTAAGGCTGTGGCTGGAAGAAGTTATTGTGTTTCTCTTTCCTTCAATGATTCGGCTTGTTAACAATAATGCTCAATCATTATTTAATCAATTAATGATCTCATTAACTCCAACACTGATATGTGTTACATTTAACAGCCTGTAGTGTGCACACTGAGCAGTGTTCATTTCATCTGGGCAAACCCATGTGGGGCCTACATGGAAACCGTGGACAAAACTGGCTGGGTCCCAGTTAGATAGCCCAGGTCAAACCCATGTGGGCCCCACATGGCTGTGCTGGCTGGGATATTGCAGATATGCTCACTGAATATAAACCCAATAGATCACTCAGATCATTAGGATCACATCAGCTAGAAAAACCAAGGGTTCACTCTAAGCACGGCGAGTCTGCGCCGCTGGAACCAGCTTCCAGAGGAGATCAGATGTGCTCCTACAGTAGTCACATTCAAATCTAGACTCAAATCACTTCTGTTTAGCTGTGCATTTACTGAATGAGCACTGTGCCACTGTTCGTCCGACTGTTTGTATTGCATTTTATTTCCTTTTTATTCTAAACGGTTTCTTATTTATTTTATTTATTCTTATTATTTTAATTCCTTTTATGTAAAGCACTTTGAATTACCATTGTGTATGAAATGTGCTATATAAATAAACTTGCCTTGCCTTGTAAACCGCAAAAAAGCAGTTTAAATATGAACCGCATGTCTATGTGTAAATGAACGGCACAGATGCGCGCTGTTGTTTACTACAGGCTCTTACAACATGCTATTTTTATATGAACATGAGCTTTTCCCAAACTTTATTGGTATACTGAGATGAGTAAAAATCAACTGAAATATGTTGAAATAAAATGTCTTTGTATAAGTAATGTATTAAACTGCAAATTAACATTTATATGCTCTATATTAATACATCATAAAAAAGGATATGTTACAGACGAAATATAAATGTTTAGACAAGGTTCTGGTGAATAGTTTTGGATAGATTATAAAGTCTTTACTGTAAAATAGACTACTGCCACATCAACTAATCTTTTGTTCGCCAATTTCTGCTCATATGTCATACATATAGTATGGGATGTTTTGTCAAGAATAAAGTAGGTATTTTGAATTATCAACTCAGATGTTATTGTAGTGTTTGTTCCACTATTCAAACTAATGAATCCTTAACTTTGAAATACGTATGATAAAATGTATGCTTTTTATAAAGAAAGATTACACTTGAAATATTGTTAAAATTGTATTTATTGTAGATTTACATGTGAATAATAATAAAATAGCAAAAAATATATAAAAAAAAAAAATAAGGTAGATGTAAACAAAATCTTAATATGTCAATATAAGTCTTCTCATTAAATTATTTATTTTTGTGTTTTATTAATTTTAAAGAATACAATGCAATTAATATAAACTTTCTGACAGTGTGTGGGGCATCTGACTACTTTCCAAGAAGGGGCGCAACTGATTTACAAATATCGTGATAAATATGTACAGGAATTGAGGCAGTGGCCAATTACACCAGGAGGAGTAAAAGCTGCAGGATTATGTACGAGTATCCAAATATGTACGAGTATCGGATGAATTTGACAACTTGTTATTTTTAATTATTTGTAGCGACATTGAGATGTGCCTTAATTAGCTCAAATTATGCATAGGGAATTTTAATAATTAATCATGAATATGATTAATATATTGCATATTACAGTTAAATTATCGAAATTGAAAATAGATCGATTGTATATATGAATGGTAAATCATAACGAATTATAATTCCTCATTCATATATCAATGGTCTCATTACAGACCGATTATAGGAGACAACTTTAAGGGAATCAATTTAGTTTATCAAACAATCGGTTTGTCCAGCAAACGGCTGTAAGATTAACCCATCAATTAATTCAACACGTTATCCCTTTTTATCAACTCCAAGAAATCTCAATGTTCCGGCCGTGAACATTAATTTTCAGGTGTTTATAAAATTAGACTACCCAACGTAGTCAATGATAAAGCTTTTGTAGCCTAGCTATAGGATCGCATTTCATTGACTGGTAAATGAGCACTTCAGGATCAATCAAGAATATGGTTTTAATAATTGAAACTACGGATACAGAATTCTACATTTGAACACAGGATACATGTATGTACAGTTAAACAGTAAAGCTAACGAGACAGACGAATAACAAACAGGAGAGAGAGAGAGAGAGTTTGCGAGAGCGCAAGATTGGGAGTGAGAGAGAGAGAGAGAGAGTGAGAAGATGAGAGGTCTTCTTGGCACAATTCATCACAGACACAGAACCTTTTGAATTAGAACAAGACTCAACAGATCTTAAACCTTGGAAGAATGGTAAACGGTTTACTTGCACAGGTAAGCTCTTTGTGGTTGATGTGAAGAGGGGTGCGTGTCTCTGTCCTCGCGTCATGCGTTCACGTGGTCTTTCAGAGCGGGCAAAGCGCGTTAGTTTGAATGAAGGCTTAAAGGTCTTTGGTTCTCCTGGTGTTGCCGAGGAAAACTGTGTCTGGCGTGTGTGTCCTTAAGAGCGGGTGCGTGCTTTCTCAGCTCTTCTGGGCGAGCGTGGTCGCTGCAGATTCAAAGAGTCTCCTTCAGGTTGAAGTTGCCGATTACGTTCATTTCACTGAAACTAAACGTAAGAAAAAGTCCGAAGACAAAAATAAAGAAAGATTAAAGAAAACGGAGAAAGCTCCCCGAAGGAGCCATGGATCCTCTCACAGGAAAAAGTTATCATGTGTCGTAGAAACTGCTGTGTCTCTTATGGAGAGGAGGGTTCACGCCTCTGTTCGCGCGAATCACACATGACCGTCCGCGGCCTGGGGCGGACACAGTTCTCTTTGTCTTGTGGGGGATTCCCACTTGACTGACTCGTGAGGAGATTGTATTTGAGCGTTCGGCTCCTGAAATATGAAATGTGTAAAATAATGCACCTTACTTCATTCTGCTATCGGAATTCGGCTCCGTTAGCTTGAGCGAATTACAGACATATCAGACACGTCACATGAAGATTATCGGAATGTGGAGTTACATTCATATGCAGAATTACAAGCATCTTTACAATTTGCTTAGCACACAATAAAATTGTCAGTACTTCCAGTATGGCATGTGACGACATCTAAGCACCAAAATGAATACATTTAAAACATGTAGAGGTACTTTCCTCTGAAAAGTTCCATGGCTGGTGTTTGTGTGTTAATGTGTTGGAACATTCTTTTGATGAACTCTTAGACTTCAGAGCTATACACTAGCAAACCATACTTCTATTATAAAGCAAAGCTAATAAGCTATGCATGCGTACAGGAAGGTTGGATACAATTTCTGTGTTATATACATTTATATACACATTATAGGACATTTGTGTGTGTGTGTGCATTAATTGTCTGTCAGCACTCAGGCGGCTTCGTGGACTCTTTCTGTGGAGGGGGAATGCGTGTCCCGTGAGACGGCGAGGTTTGAATGGTTGACCATTTGTTGAAGACAAGGCTAGCTTGTTCCAAATGTGTCATGTGCTAGCCATAGTGGCACCAATCTGGTCAACATGCCCAAAGGGGGTCGTATACAGAATCCCCCTTTGTTTACTCACGAAGAACTGACCTTTGTTTGCAAATCGGGATTCGCTAATTTAGATACATCTCTCCGGATACCCTGTCAGAGTCACTACAAGATACAATATGTAATTTTTAATTACAAATTAAAATGTAATATGTAACCCCCGCAAGGGGTCGCTACCCAGATAGCAACATTGTTTCGGCCCAGATCCGGCCCACATCTGGCACTTGTGGGATGCGGATCTGGCCCACATGCAGCGTGGAATGACGGCCCTTGGGTGGCCCACTCCTGTTTGCCAGATCTGGGCCACAAGTAGGCCATAGCAATGCCACATGTCAGCCAAGAGCAAAGAAATAAACCAGAACTGGGCCTTATCTGAGCCACAAAATCTGTGTATATTAAATATTAAGTAATTGCAGCCTTAATAAGCCTGTTAACAAGCAGAATCACTGAAGGAAAGAAGAGAATAGAAAAAGAGACGAGCAGAAACACAAGAACTACAACTGACTTCAGACACAGTCTTAGATGAAATCACTTGAAGATAAAAGAAGACATTAAATCTGTGAAGATCTCAGCAGAGGAGGATTAAACAACTCCACAAACAGCATTACCAGCTTCACTTATTACTAACCAGACTGACTTTATTTCTGTCAGACTTCTACAGAAGATTTTTTTGAGAATTAACAGAGGTTTAACTATAATGTGTTTCATTTGAAGTCACCATAACAGTGATTAGTGTTTCCATTAGTTGGGCTCTTAACTCTTAATATATTTATTGTCTTTTTTTGGCCGTTGTGACAGTGTGTTTAGTCAAACACATTTGCAGTAGCAAAGAAAGATAAGGTGAAATGAGATCAGGTTATAATGGTTACCTGTTGATGGTTTAATAATCATCATGGAATAACTTGATTCACTGATGTCTTTGGAATCTAACAATTTTGTTGATCCATTAATACACAGCATAATCCCCAGTTTTAAATTAACACTGCTCAGTGTTTATATGAGTCCTCACTCAGAGAGTGTTAAATGAACACTGAAGCGGTGCTAAAGTTAATGAGATCATTAAGTGAATAATTGAGTGATAATTGAGCATTATTGAAGACACCTGATGTTAACGCAGAATCAATGAAGGAGAAAATCGTAATTGGTATGTTACCATTATGGAGATCAGTGTTTGCTTTAGTTGGGCTGTTGACCCTTAATTCATTAACTTTAGATTTTGTTTGGCTGCTGTACCTGAGTTATAACAGCTGGAATGAACAAAGAGAAAAGGTGATATGATGGTGTTGGTTGTGTTTTAACATAATGATCAAATCAATTACAAAAAAAAAACCTTCTGAAAATATTTCAGGTAGGCACATACAGACATCAAGAATTAGCGTATGAATCTCAACAATGGTTACAAACAGATCACCTCTGAACATAAGCTCATTATTTATTCATGCAGCAATGCATGATGGGAGCCATGAATGAGATTTGATTGGTGGCTTCCAGAATACACTGCAAAATGCTTTATAATTGTCACCATTATTGAGAGTCACAGGCTGGTTCTTGATGTCTGTGTAAAAAAAAGAAGAAGAAAACAGTTATGTATGTGATTAAGTTTTAAGAAAGTATTTGGATTACATTGTAAAAGTTACAAATATTATGCTTTTCAAGGACAGTGCTGCTATAATCAATAAAGCAAACATAACTCAGTAACTGGGCTCTATATGAGTTCAGTGATTCAGGTCAAATGATTGCGAAATAATGATAATGTTAAAACACAACCAACACCATCATATCACCTTTTATCTTTGTTCATCTGGCTGTTATAACTCAGCAGTCAAACAAAATTAGAGTTAATAGCTTAAAGGGTCAACAGCCCAACTAAAGCAAACACCAATCTCCATAATGGTAACATACCAATTACGATTTTCTCCTTCAGTGATTCCGCTTGTTAACATCAGGTGTCTTCAATAATGCTCAATTATCATTCAATTAATCACTTAATTATCTCATTAACTTTAGCCCTGCTTCATTGTTCATTTAACACTCTCTGAGTGAGGACTCATATAAACACTGAGGAGTGTTAATTTAACACTGGGGGATTATGCTGTGTATTAATGGATCAACAAAATTGTTAGATTCCAAAGACATCAGTGAATCAAGTTATTCCATGATGATTATAAAACCATCAACAGGTAACCATTATAACCTGATCTCATTTCACCTTATCTTTCTTTGCTGCTGCAAATGTGTTTGACTAAACACACTGTCACAACGGCCAAAAAAAGACAAAAGAAATATTAAGAGTTAAGAGCCCAACTAATGGAAACACTAATCACTGTTATGGTGACTTCAAATGAAACACATTAGAGTTAAACCTCTGTTAATTCTCAATAAAAACTTCTGTAGAAGTCTGACAGAAATAAAGTCAGTCTGGTTAGTAATAAGTGAGGCTGGTAATGCTGTTTGTGGAAAAAGGTCGCTTTTGATGCGCATTCAGAACACAGCGTCTTGTTGTTGACATGATGTTTTCAAGTTTTCCCTGGTGTCTGCGGGCGCAATGAGTGGGCGCGGCCAATTTGATAATTTTTCGTCTTGACGTCACAACGAAAAAGAAAATGACTCATTGGAAAAACGATTCATTAAATTGACTCAGAGTCGACTCATACATTTGAGAGACAATAACTTTTTTTACAGTGAGCTTTCATATATAAAACGTTGCAGGATGTTTTTGTTCACTTAGCTCTATGCTACACACTACATGAAAGGTAATTTTTCAAAATTCCATAATAGGTGCCCTTTAATTCTAGCAAACTACCTGCAAGTGCTGCATTACTACTCACAGGTCAGTTTATTAGACAAATGAAGCTTGTGAGGTAACGCAGCGCTGTTTCACTTGGTCTGCACTATCACACTAAACTGCATTTAAGTGTGTTGAAAGTTATAATGTTATTCTATGTGTTAGTTCCTCTGCATGATGGTCAAGGTGTGATGATGACAATCATCACTTAATGACTTGATTCACTGATCTCATCCAGAGTCTAATCTCGGATTAAAAGGGTAACATATTATTAGTTTTATTCAAAACTGAGATTCTACAGCATAATAACTAGCAATGTTATGAATATCAGAAAGTATGAAGGATTTTACATAAAATTCATTATTACGACTAAGAGATATCAAGAATCAGCATATGAATCTCAACAATGGTGACCATTAATGTGGTAAAAGCATGGTATGTTTTGTGATTATTGTCACTGGTACAACACTAGTAATTACTACTACTTTGAACCTGATATGAATATGATTGACTGATTGAAGGTCTAGGCCTATAGCACGTCACGTGATGTCACTAGCCGTTTGTCTGCTAGCCATCACGTCACCTCAGCTGATTCCAGCTGCTGAACTTGCCATCTCTGCCGTGTTTGTACTTTTTTCAGGATTATTTCATAAAATTTAATACACGTCTTATACCTTCGCCCACGCCGTTGGATTCCGTCGTTGTCGAGTATCGAGAGAACAACCGGCGCTATTTTTCAGTTGTTTTCCTCTGTGAACTTGCACGTTTCGTTATGTCTTTAACTATTCTAATATTTCAAAGAGCAAAAACATGAACTTTAACAATTGGCTTTAGGCTTACTACTTCAAGTCAGCTGTCACTTTAGGGCGAGGCCAGTAGCATATAGCATTTGCTCCTTAGCCTGAGCAAACTCGATCACGTCGAGCTAGGCTGGCGTAGTTTCAGCATCCAGGCACCTCAACTCCACCCACGTCCCGCCTTTTTGCCCATTTTCGTTTATCCGGGAGTGACGTGCTTCCAAGATGGCGACGGCCAACTCCGCCTACTTTAGGCTTCAAAAATGCTCTTCAGAAACCTATGGGTGACGTCATGAACACTACGTCCATATGTTTTTTAGAGCCTATGATCAAGACCACAACTAAATCAAACACTGATCACCATAATGGTAAAAAATATGAAATAGTTTTCAATAAAACATTGACATCTAAACCTCTGTTGATTCTCAATAAGATCTTCTGTAGACGTTTGACAGAAATAAAGTCAATCGGGTTAGTAATAAGTGAAGCTGGTAATGCTGTTTTTGTTGTTTAATCCTCCTCTGCTGAGATCTTGAGAGATCAAAGTCAAAGTATCTTTATTAGTCTCCCCAAGGAGAAATTAGTTTTGGACCTAGAGAAATTGCTGCAAGAGTTGCGGGGTCTGTAAAAATCTTATGTTAGTTTTCTACAGAGCAACAATAGAGTCAATTATTCGGTACACAGCAAAATCCCCAGTGTTAAATTAACACTCTGAGTGTGGACTCATATAAACACTGAAGCAGTGTTAAAGTTAACACTGAAGCAGTGTTAAAGTTAATGAGATAATTAAGTGAATAATTGAGGGATGATTGAGCA
This sequence comes from Rhinichthys klamathensis goyatoka, assembly GCF_029890125.1. Taxonomy (NCBI): domain Eukaryota; kingdom Metazoa; phylum Chordata; class Actinopteri; order Cypriniformes; family Leuciscidae; genus Rhinichthys; species Rhinichthys klamathensis. The sequence goes on from NW_026606681.1 coordinate 98,842, forward strand.
TCATTGAAGACACCTGATGATAACAAGCAGAATCACTGAAGGAGAAAACCGTAATTTTAAGTCACCATTATGGTGATCAGTATTTGCTTTAGTTGGGCTCTCGACCCTTTAATCATTAACTTCAGATTTTGTTTGGCTGCTGTACGTGAGTTATAACAGCCAGATGAACATATAGAAAAGGTGATTTGATTGTGTTGGTTGTGTTTTAACATAATAATTATTTCACAATCATTTGACCTGAATTACTGAACACATATAGAGCCCAAATTAGGTTTACTTTATCAATTATAGCAGCACTATTCTTGCACAGCAAAGTGTTTTAAACTTTTACAAAGTAATCCACAGAAATTCATTTTATACACGTCTCATATACAAAAAAAAATTCATTTATTTGATACAGTTTTTAGACATCAAGAATCAGCCTGTGAATCTCAACAATGGTGACAATTATTAAAGCATGTTGCAGTGCATTCTGGGTGCCACCAATAAAAACTCATTCATGGCTCCAATCATGCATTGCTGCATGAATAAATAATGAGCTTATGTTCAGAAGTGATCTGTTTGTCACCATTGCTGAGATTCATATGCTAATTCTTGATGTCTGTGTGTGCCAACATAAATAATTTTTGACGTTTTTTTTTTTTTTTGTTGATCATTTGGTTTCATTGAAAAGGCTAAAGATATGATGCCATACAAGGACAGTGCTGCTATAATTAATAAAGTAAACCTAATTCAGAAATTGGCCTATATATGAGTTCAGTGATTCAGGTCAAATGATTGTGAAATAATGATTATGTTAAAACACAACCAACACCATCAGATCACCTTTTCTATATGTTCATCTGGCTGTTATAATTCACGTACAGCAGCCAAACAAAATCTGAAGTTAATGATTAAAGGGTCAAGAGCCCAACTAAAGCAAATACTGATCACCATAATGGTGACTTAAAATTACGGTTTTCTCCTTCAGTGATTCTGCTTGTTATCATCAGGTGTCTTCAATGATGCTCAATCATCCCTCAATTATTCACTTAATTATCTCATTAACTTTAACACTGCTTCAGTGTTAACTTTAACACTGCTTCAGTGTTTATATGAGTCCACACTCAGAGTGTTAATTTAACACTGGGGATTTTGCTGTGTATGGTATTACTAGCTGGTTTGGAAATTTGACAGTCAAATACAAAAACCCGCAGGAGCTTTTCGATCAGGCAACAATCAGGCAGGCTAAGATCATTCTATTTGATAACTTGTGCTATCGAACTCAAGAAAGAGGTACAGGGTTCCTCTGTGCAAATACAACAGGTATAAGCACTCATTTGTCCCTCTCTCAGTTAATCTCATAAATGAGCAGCGGTGAACGTGTGACCATGAATTTAATAATGTACTGTATATCTGTGATTGAATGTATTTATAGATATGTATGATATGATATAATATTACTTTGTAAATTACCATTTTTCTATAGGCTACTTGTGCAATGTTGCACAGCTCCTTTGAGTAGCCCTAATGTTCGATGTACTTTTTGTCTTTGTAACTGTCTTAATCTTGGGCTTTTGTGGTGTGTCTCCTCTAAGTCTGCGCAAAAAATAGAGGCACTGATGAGTTCTGTCACAGACATTTGTTACATGTGGGCACCAAGTCAGGTAGTTGTCAATATACACTCCTAGATATTTAAAGGAGGACACCTGCTTGATGTCATGACCATGGATGGCCACAGGGCTCTGATCTCCAGCTGATCTGGGGTCTACCAGCATTTCCAGTTGGTGTGAATCACACGGCCGTTGGTGGATGCTTATGTTGCTTTCTTTGGTGAGAAAACTGAGAAGGACAGTGTCATCTGAGAATTTTACTATATATTGGTTTGGCTCAGTGCTGATACAGTCATTGGTGAACAAGGTAAACAGGAGAGGGGAGCTAACACACCCTTGGGGGGTGTCAGTGCTACACACTGCTGGATCAGACAGGGAAGAGTTAAACTTCACCTGCTGTGGCCTGACAAGAAGGAGTGGTACCATCTGATTAAAAAGGGATTGACTTTTAACTGAACTAATTTCCTAAGGATGATATCTGACTGGATTGAGTTAAAGGCAGAACTAAAATCAACAAAAAAGCAGTCTAGCATATGCAACAGGACTTTCAAGCTGCTTCAAAGTTAGGTGCATTATTGTTGATATGGCATCACTTGTACTACGATTTTTTGTATAAGCGAATTGATATTTATCTAACATTTTTTTTCCACACCTGTGTGAAGTTTCTCTATCACAAGCCTCTCTAAAGTTTTAAAAACATTGGAAGTAATAGCCACTGGGCAATAGTCATTATTCTCCTATGGGCATGCCTTTTTGGGTACTGGGATAATAATAGATTTTTTTCCAGAGTTTTGGTACTGTACATGTGTCTATAGGGAGCTGAAATAATTTATACCAGGCCGGTGACGGTTCTTCTCCAAAAGTTTTTAAAAGAAAGGCAGACGGGTTGTCAGGGCCTGGCACCTTGGTTGTTTGTATGTTTTTAAACACATTAATAACAGCGTATGCACTCAAAAAAATGATATGTTGGCTTTACTTAACTTTTTTTTGTAAACAGGTTCCACCGGTTCCACATAACTATGTTTCGTTAAACAAACATAATATGTTCATGTAACTTCAACATCATGGAATTTGGTCATTTTAAGCGACCCAATTAAACTCTGAGCTAATGAGTTAATTAAGTGAATAATTGAGTGATGATTGAGCATTATTGAAGACACCTGATGTCAACAAGCAGAATCTCTGAAGGAGAAAACCGGAATGTTTAAGTCACCATTATGGAGATAAGTGTGTGTTTTAGTTGGGCTCTTGACCATTAACTTATTAACTTTAGATTTTGTTTGGTTGCTGTACATGAGTTATAACAGCCGGATGAACAATAAACAAAGGTCATCTGATGGTATTAGTTGTGTTTTAGCATAATACTTATTTCACAATCATTTGACCTGAGTCACTGAACTTATATTAAACCGAATTTCTGAGTTAAGTTTACCTTATGGATAATAACAGCACTGTCATTGTAGAGCATACTATTTTTAGATTTTTCAATGAAATTCAAATGACCAAATCAAGAAATAAAAAAGAAACTTCCTAAAAAATATTTAGAGTAGGCACACACAGACATCAAGAATCAGCATATGAATCTCAGCAATGGTGACAAACAGATCATTAGCTTATTATTTATTCATGCAGCAATGCATGATGGGAGCCATGAATGAGTTTTGATTGGTGGCACCCAAAATGCACTGCAACATGCTTTATAATTGTCACCATTGTTGAGAATCACAGGCTGATTCTTGATGTCTATGTGTGCCTACTAAAGATATTTTTAGGAAGTTTCTTTTTTATTTATTGATTTGATCATTTGAATTTCATTGAAAAGTAAAAAAAAAAATAGTATGCTATACAATGACAGTGCTGTTATTATACATAAGGTAAAGTTAACTCAGAAATTCGGTTTAATATAAGTTCAGTGACTCAGGTCAAATGATTGTGAAATAATGATTATGTTAAAACACAACCAATACCATCAGATGACCTTTGTTTATTGTTCATCTGGCTGTTATAACTCATGTACAGCAACCAAACAAAATCTAAAGTTAATAAGTTAATGGTCAAGAGCCCAACTAAAACACACACTGATCTCCATAATGGTGACTTAAACATTCCGGTTTTCTCCTTCAGAGATTCTGCTTGTTAACATCAGGTGTCTTCAATAATGCTCAATCATCACTCAATTATTCACTTAATTATCTCATTAGCTCAGAGTTTAATTGGGTCGCTTAAAATGACCAAATTCCATGATGTTGAAGTTACATGAACATATTATGTTTGTTTAACGAAACATAGTTATGTGGAACCGGTGGAACCTGTTTACAAAAAAAAGTTAAGTAAAGCCAACATATCATTTTTTTGAGTGTGGTTCAATTATGATTCTATCCAAGTCAACATTACAAACTACATTCTCTAGCACTGCAGCACATTCCCTAATATTGTCAGTATTAAAACGCATATAGAAATTATTCAATTCGTTTGCCTTTGCAATTTCATTGTGGACAAACAGGGGCTTCCTTTAAGTGTCCATGTTGGTCATTTTTCTGATAGAGTCTCAAAGTGTCTTTGTGTTGGATTCGGACAGCTCTTGTTCTGCCCGCTCCTTGTACTGCTGCCGAGCTGCTCTCATTTGCAGATTAAGGTCTTTTTGTGCAGCTCGAACTTCTGCTTTATTCATCTTTATTCATATTTTTCTTTAGAAAACATCTCTTCAGCTCCTCCGTCTTATCACTGGTCCGTACTTTCACAGACTGGATTTCCGGTTTGCTGGACTTAAAAACTGAGCGATATGTGGGTAGCAGCTGGATAACTTTATGGTCAGAGTTTTTCAGGGGGGGTCTGGCTCTGGCTGTGTAGGCGTCCTTGATATTGCCATAACATTTATCGAGTATGTTATTGTTTCTAGTGTTACATTTAACATATTGATGAAATCCAGGTAAAGTTTTATCCAGGCTGCAGTGGTTAAAATCACCAAGTATCAGCATGGGAGCATCAGGTTTGTTCTGTAGATGGCGATGGACACAGTCTGTGATTGCATTAGCTGCTATGCTGGCGTTCCCACTTGGTAGAACATACACAACACACACACATAAGTTGGTAAATTCTCTTGGCAGATAATGTGGCAGCAGGGCAACACACAGCAGCTCCAGGTCGGGTTTGCATATTGGGTTTGCATACTCTCACTGCAAAGTTACGACACCAACTGTCCTCTCTCTCTCTCTCTCTCTCTCTTTATTTATATATATATACATATAGTATATATATATATATATATATATAAGTGCTTCTGCTTCTCTGTTACACCTGTTCTCACACCAGTACTTTCTCTCTACTTCTAGCGTTTGTTTCGCTTGTTCTTTGTCGGATTATTTTGTGTGTATGTGAGTCATGCCTGTGTGATATGTTATCTCCATTAACATTATCGACAGACAGACTGCCTATGTTATTTCTTCATTAAAGACTATTGCAAGAACTTACTTTTGCACTTGGATCTTCTGTTTCTTCTGACATTCATGCAGTTTTTTTTATTTTTTATGAAGCTCTAGCATAAGTTCTGCCGGGAAGACTCAATTGTTACGTCACGGATTACCTTCTCATCTATCCAATCGTGTTCTAATACTGGGGTATATAAGATAGGTACTTACACGTGTCTGAGTTTGCAGATGCTGATGCTTCCATTCACCTCCATCTCCCCCACCACCACCAGGATGGCAGCACTTGAACAGACAAAAACATACAAACATTTGCCAAAATGTCTGCTTTGCAGAGTATCCTCTTAAGCAAAATCTTAAATGAGTTAAATAAAGTCTTAAATGACCATAAATAGGTCATGTGCTTCAGATGTTAAAGTGACAGCAGCCTAATAAACCTGCTGCTGTCTGTCATTCATTTTAATCAAATGACAAAAGACAAAGAGAAAATCAATCTGCTCTCAACTGAACTTTTGTAGCTTTAATAAGGATTAATCTATAATTAATTTATAATTTATGCAGTGAAGACTGTGAAGTGTTTGACAATTTGATAACTTTATTAAACAATTACGTCATATGCTCTCAATGACAAATGCAGAACAATTAGTTCATGCATTCATGACCTCAAGGCTAGATTATTGTAATGCTCTTATGGGTGAAATACATTTTTAAATATTGCTGATTACTTACAAAGCACTAAATGGTTTAGCTCCGCAGTACTTGAGCGAATGCATTATAGTCCTTCTCAATATCTCAATATTCTGGCCAGTTGATAATACCTAGAATATCTAAATCGACTGCTGGCGGTAGATCCTTTTCCTATTTAGCACCTAAACTTTGGAACAGTCTTCCTACCATAGCTAGACTATAAACACATCTCTTTGGCTTAGCATACACATAATACATTATATATTTCTATAATTCAATGTTAGGCTGCTTAGTTTAGATCAGCCGGAACCGGGAACACTTCCCATTAATCCTGATGTACTTGTTACATCCAGTACCGCTGCTAGTCATTTTGGTGCTCTAAGCGCAATTTCTTTATGATGGACTAGTCTCAACCTGTGAAGGCCTCCTTCCCTTTACCTCTGTACTGATAAAACGTTGTCGGGATAATCCCGATTCACCAGACACTGTTTTATGCAAAATGAGCGGCCGGATCACATTAAAGGTTTTCTGTTAGAACGGTGTCGTGTTAGCGGACCCCAAGTTAATAACTAATGATCTTTGCAACGGAAGTGAGTCAATCAAAAACTAACTTTATCTGGACAATAACTTTATTCTAGAGCTGCTGTAAAGACAAAACAATCTCTGTTACTTTAATGTCCTTCTCTGTAAAGCTGCTTTGAAACAAGCTATATTGTTAAAAGCGCTGTATAAATGAAGGTGACTTGACTTGACATCAATGTCTGTATATTTCCTACCTGTTAGATCAAATATTTAGTCTTTATGTTGTTTTTACATTAATTTGGAGATAAAATGTGAAATTATTACAATATAAAAATATATTAAACACTTTAATTTCCGGTGCAATCAATCACAGAAAAATGTGTGATTAATTCGTTTTTTTTATTTTTTTTATTTTTTTTTATTGATTGTCAACATTGATTAAAACATAACCGAAATGGATGGTTAATTCACAATTTATATATAAAGGGGACCTTTGGTTCGATGAAGTTCTCATCGGGTTTCATACACAGCAAAATCCCCAGTGTTAAATTAACACTCTGAGTGTGGACTCATATAAACACTGAAGCAGTGTTAAAGTTAACACTGAAGCAGTGTTAAAGTTAATGAGATAATTAAGTGAATAATTGAGGGATGATTGAGCATCATTGAAGACACCTGATGATAACAAGCAGAATCACTGAAGGAGAAAACCGTAATTTTAAGTCACCATTATGGTGATCAGTATTTGCTTTAGTTGGGCTCTCGACCCTTTAATCATTAACTTCAGATTTTGTTTGGCTGCTGTACGTGAGTTATAACAGCCAGATGAACATATAGAAAAGGTGATCTGATTGTGTTGGTTGTGTTTTAACATAATAATTATTTCACAATCATTTGACCTGAATTACTGAACACATATAGAGCCCAAATTAGGTTTACTTTATCAATTATAGCAGCACTATTCTTGCACAGCATAGTGTTTTAAACTTTTACAAAGTAATCCACAGAAATTCATTTTATACACGTCTCATATACAAAAAAAAATTCATTTATTTGATACAGTTTTTAGACATCAAGAATCAGCCTGTGAATCTCAACAATGGTGACAATTATTAAAGCATGTTGCAGTGCATTCTGGGTGCCACCAATAAAAACTCATTCATGGCTCCAATCATGCATTGCTGCATGAATAAATAATGAGCTTATGTTCAGAAGTGATCTGTTTGTCACCATTGCTGAGATTCATATGCTAATTCTTGATGTCTGTGTGTGCCAACATAAATAATTTTTGACGTTTTTTTTTTTTTTGTTGATCATTTGGTTTCATTGAAAAGGCTAAAGATATGATGCCATACAAGGACAGTGCTGCTATAATTAATAAAGTAAACCTAATTCAGAAATTGGCCTATATATGAGTTCAGTGATTCAGGTCAAATGATTGTGAAATAATGATTATGTTAAAACACAACCAACACCATCAGATCACCTTTTCTATATGTTCATCTGGCTGTTATAATTCACGTACAGCAGCCAAACAAAATCTGAAGTTAATGATTAAAGGGTCAAGAGCCCAACTAAAGCAAATACTGATCACCATAATGGTGACTTACAATTACGGTTTTCTCCTTCAGTGATTCTGCTTGTTATCATCAGGTGTCTTCAATGATGCTCAATCATCCCTCAATTATTCACTTAATTATCTCATTAACTTTAACACTGCTTCAGTGTTAACTTTAACACTGCTTCAGTGTTTATATGAGTCCACACTCAGAGTGTTAATTTAACACTGGGAATTTTGCTGTGTAAAACACATATTGTGTCTTCCTCTATCAGTGGACAGCTGTGCTTGTTTAGCTGTGGATCATGCGTTGGTCCATTGTTTCTTGGAAAACTTGGCATACAGTGAAAGAGAAAATGAACAGTTTCCAGACAATCACTCAAAGGCAAAAGCGGAACTGTATAGTTTTGCGTAATGGTGATGTGTTTGCATAAAAGTCTGTTGTTCCTTGTAAACTTATATTGAAATGAAACTCTTGGGCAAATAAACAGAGCATATGAATCTGATCAGTGTTTCAGTCACAGCGAATCCCTCTTCAGACGCTCTTCACTCTCTCCAGGCGGGCAACAATATTCATACTTATTTATTTATTGCAAATAATGATTATATTCATATTTACACATATGCTTACATATTTGAGTTATTTATATACAAATATTACAAAGACAGGGATTCACTTTTTTTATTTTGGAAAAGAAAATTAATTATTTTGTTGCTGGTAACTGTTAAAATCTACATTGAAATTACATTTATTTCACTAATGTAGTGTTTTGATATGATACGAGTCTTCATTAAAACGGACTAAATCTGACAAAAATGTTGTGCATGAATTAATTTAGTTAAATGATTAGTTAAAAACAAACATTTTAAATCAAAGAAATAAACTAATATTTCGGATATTTTCAAAAACAATAAATGATTTGGAAAGAAAACTGATGAATGATTGTGAAACCGTACAGTCAGTCTGTGGTTTTAATTCAGCGAGTGAAATAAAGATTGATAACTTTTGAATTGTAGATGTTTTTCTCAGTGTGTTTGACAGATCTGAACACACACACACACACACACACACACACACACACACACACACACACACACACACACACACACACACTTGTAATACAAACACGACACCTGGTGGTTACTCCAGTATACTACAATACTTCTATCGCAGCACTTTAAATACGGTTAGTTATGTATTGTTAGAGTAATCTTTGAAAATGTTTAATGTCTGATACAGGTGAAGTGAATCGAGAAGACGAGATGTATCAGGAGTAAGTATTTCTTGCTCAAAGCTTTGACTGTATCTCTATTAACTTTATAGTCAACTGATTATTATTCAAATGAGTAAGGGAGAGCGGGGCACAACCTTTTTGGTTTTGTCTCAATTATTATAAAAAATAATTAAGTTAGATTCATTAGATTCTTTTTTTTACACAAGCAACATACACATCTCTGCTACAAATGAACACTTAATGTTTTTTTTCTAGGACCTACCATTTCCATACAGTTGCACTGAAAGTGACAGAAGTGCAAATGTTACAACTTACCACATATGCGGGGTTAATTGTAACAGACAGAGGGGTTAGTTGTAACACACATTATTCAGTACTAATGCATCTGTATAGTTTGATATTGTTTGTGCATCTGTATAGATAGATATCCATAGAGCCATCCCTCATCCAATCATCCTTCTATTATGTATCAATATCATGGATAGAGACATAGAAAAGGGCTGCACAGTTTTGCAATAAATAAATAAAATCATCAAATATTGTAATTGCAATTGAATTATATTTGTGTGTAGCAGCTGCATGCAACATTATTATTATTATTATTAAAAACAGTAATAATAATAAAAACGAGCTTAAAATCACATTTTAAAGGGATTATTGCATGAAAAACAGGCTATATTTAAATAAACAAGTGATCAATGCATAGTGAAAAAAATTATAAATAAAGTTTTGTGGCTCCGTTTTCATTTGATTTCATTTGATTGTAACACTGCGCTACAACTAACCCTGCTGTGTAAAACATATTTAAAAGCCTAGCTAACAGTTGCTAGGAGTTGCTGACATGTTTTAAAATGGTGCTTTTAGCCAACAAGACAGTGATTAAGGCAATATAAAGTTAGACTTGGTGACGTACACACCCAACACAGAAACCGAAAACACCTATGATGAAAAGATTTACTTGCATGGTGTCAAAACACTCTTTGTCCAGTATCTTCACGAAATCTACATTAGTTAACATTAACTATTATTACATCATTTTATTAATCTTGGTTAATTTCACATTTTTAAAATGAAAAGTTACTCATCAAGTGAGACGAGGAAAGTTTATATGGACAGTGTAACTTTTGCTGTATACAGCAGCTCCTAAAACCACAGAACATGATTGTGACGTCACAGCCAGTCACATTTACTTTACACACACACAACTCTATATATACATATATATATATAAAACCAAGTTTTTCACATTTTATAAATGACTTCACATTATATGTACATCTTTTGGAACAAATTAAAAACAAAAAAAAGCAATGAAAACATGTATTGCTTTGAAAGCACTGGATTTTATGTAAAACGTTTTATTTATTATTTTTTTCCTGGCAGCTAGTGTTAACCCTCTGGGGACCAAGAACGCACCGGTGCGTTTTGGCAGATTTTTTTCACCTAGCAGAAAAATAGACTTAAACTACTCCATCATTTCTGGTCATACACAGTTAAGACATATTAAAAAATAAACTATTAAATGTCTACTTTTTTATGTGCCCACCTACAATCGAAATAAAATATTATGCTTTTGTAAAATAAAGAAAATAAACAGGGTGTGCGTTCTGCCTCTCCGTGTCCGTGAACATTTTTTCTGGAGCACGTCTCTAATCTTAAACAAAACTCAGCGAATACTATTCACCCAGACATGAGCAATATATGTTTATGATCATTTAAGTTAGTTAATTTAAATTCTCTAATTTAAAACTAAAATAAATATTCTCTGTTTATGTAATCTATATAAAAAGAGAGAGGTGTCAGCCGTTCTCATTATCGTTCTCGCATCTCATTATTCCACTAATGTGACTCGCCCACGGAGAGCGCGCGCTATTCAAACGCTAATGATCTGAAGCAACACATTGAGACGTGTAAACGCCCACATAAACTCGGTAAACACACTATATTTAGTCAGATTAATGTACTGTCGTCTTGCGCGGCTGTGAGGAATAATCCTGGGACATTTACCTACCTCAGAACAAGAGCTGGTTTATTTTCACTTCGAGGAGCGAGCTGAACTGTAAGTGTTTTATTCTTGTGCTTTGTTCTAATAGCGATATATAATAACGTTAGTGTCTGTAAACGCAAAAATAGCCAACTATTTAAATTTGAATCATGTTTCTGTGTGTGTGTGTGTGATTAGTTTTGGATAGATTATAAAGTTTTAACTCTAAAATAGACATCAAATAAGCTTTTGTTTAGCAGTTTCTGCTCATATGTTAAATATATAGTATCGTTTTGTCAATAAACTAATCAACTAAGATGTTATAGTGTTTGTTCTAATGCAATCTATATCAAAATAATGAATCCTTAACTTTGAAATATGTATGATAAAATGTATTGACCTACTGAGACATTTATGGAAAAAGACAATTTTCTTTTCAAGATGTTTCCAACTCTAACTTTGAACTAATTCTGTAGAATGGCCCATATAACCTATTTGAACAGGATTTGTTTCCAGGTATGACAAAAAATGTGCTTTTGACTTTCATTTATATTTTGATTATATATATATATATATATATATATATATATATATATATATATATATATATATATATATATGTGTGTGTGTGTGTGTGTGTGTGTGTGTGTGTGTGCAATAGCAGCTGATAAAGACCATCCCCTGAATACATTTTTCATACTACTCCCATCCGGTCGCAGATACAGAGCACTAACCTGGACTAAAGCCTATTTCAAAAAAAAGTTTTGTCCCCACCGCCATCACAGTGCTGAACAAACTGTAATACTGCCACCCCCCACTTCAGTTGCTTTGTAGTTTTCACATTTGGGTCTCTTTTTGAGCTGTGTGTTTGTGTATTTGGATATGTGTTACATGTTATGGGCCCTATTTTAACGATTTCAAACGCAAGTATCAAGCGTGAAGCGCAAGTAACTTTGTGGGCGGGTCTTGGGCGTTGTTGCTATTTTACCGGCGGGATAAATGCCTCTTGCGCCCGACGCAAGTTTAAAAGGGGTTGGTCTGAAATAGCTTCATTATTCATAGGTGTGGTTTGGGCGTAACGTGAAATAAACCAATCAGAGTCATCCAACATTCCCTTTAAGAACAGGTGTGCATATTGCATGGCGGATTGCTATTATAACGGCGGATTGACCAGGCGCGCGCCAGGAGCGGTTCACAGCCGAGGAGACCGACGTTCTTGTCAGGACCGTGAAAGACAGAGAAGTGACGTTGTATGGGGATGGGAGAAACCCACCCAAATCAGCGTCGCTTAAACAGGCGTGGGAGGAAAAAAACTAAAAATGTTTAAATCTTCATGGACACCACAATGATTTCCCTTTAGGGCTGGGCGATATATCGCACGATATTGTTATGCGCATCTCGTCAGTAAAGCCGGTTCCTTGATTAGTAGTAAATCGCCTTCACCTGCTTTCAGATGGAGCGGCATTTACTACAAAGAGCCGTAGTTAACTGACAAGCTGAGCCATATCGCACTAATATCGCGGACGTATCGCCAGCGATATTTAATGCGATATGGCTCAGCTTGTCAGTTAACTACGGCTCTTTACACAGCAAAAACTCCAGTGTTAAATGAACACACCTGGGAGTGTATGAGTCCACACTGTTAAAGTTAATGAGATATTTAAGTGATTAATTGAGTGATGATTGAGCATTATTGAAGACACCTGAAGCAGAATCACTGAAGGAGAAAACCGGAATTTCAGGTCACCATTATGGAGATGAGTGTTTGCTTTAGTTGGGCTCTTGCCCCTTATATTCATAACTTTAGATTTTGTTTGGCTGTCGTATCTGAATTATACCTGCAAGATGAACAAAGAAAAACAAAGATCTAATGGTATTGATTATATTATGACATTCATCATTTGAGCTAAGTGTTTGTGATTTATGCTGTTGGTTACAGCATAACTGAGATTCTGCATAAATATCTAGAATTTGTGATATAATATAAAGGATTTCTTAAATGTTGTAAAAAAAAAAAAAAACTTTGTTTTGGGCACACACAGATGTCAAGATTCAGTCAAAGCATCTCAACAATGGTGATGAGCAGAATATTCAATTAGGAAAAGTAAATTACATAGACAATTCAGATCATAATTTATTCATACCGCAATGCATGATGGGAGCCATTAATGAGTTGTGATTGGTGGCAACAAGGATTATTATTGTCACCACGGTTGAGATTCACAGGCTGATTATTGATGTCTGTGTTTCTAAAGAAATGCATTTGAAAGTGAATTCTTCAGAACAATTTGTATTAAATGTTTTGGATTATAAGAAACATACAATTATCATATAGAACCACTAAACTGTTGCTATCAAATTAAACAAGATCATCTGAATGAGTTTCATTTTTCAGATCACAGCATGATTATGTCAAAACATAACCAATACTATCAGATCACACTTGTCTTTGTTCATTTGACTGTAATAAATCAATAACAGCAGACAAGCAAAATTTAAACTTAAAGTATAAGGATCAAGAGCCCAACTAAAGCAAACACTGATCGCCATAACGGTGGCTTACAATTTTAGATTTTCTCCTTCAGTGATTCTGCTTGTTAACATCAGTTGTCTTCAATAATGCTCAATGATCACTAAATTAATCACTTAATTATCTCATTAACTTTAACACTCTTCAGTGTTAATTTAACACTCATATCTGCATCATATCTTCCATCTGAAAGCAGGTGAAGGCGATTTACTACTAATCAAAGAACCGGCTTTACTGAAGAGACGCGCATAACAATATCGTGCGATATATCGCCCAGCCCTAGTTGAAACTCAAGAGTCATGAGCCCAACTAAAGCAAACACTGATCTCAATCATGGTGACATCACATTTCTATTAAAGTTTTTTACACTTTATTTAAATTAGGATATTTTACTTTAATTATATGGTTTTTGTTTGGCAGCCGTAGCTGCCAGTCATTTGACCCTTTTTTCAAGATTTTTTTAAAATGAAGGTATATGATCTTAATAATGCAGGAAATACCTGTGAAATAACAGGGTTTTTATGTTTTATTTGAATTAGAATATTTTACTTTATTTTTATGGTTTTTGTTTGGCAGCCGTAGCTGCCAGTCATTTGACCCTCTTTTTACGATTTTTTTACAATGAAGGTATATGATCATAATAATGCAGGAAATACCTGTGAAATAACAGTGTTTATTTGTTTTATTTGAATTAGAAGATTTTACTTTAATTTTATGGTTTTTGTTTGGCAGCCGTAGCTGCCAGTCATTTGACCCTTTTTTTACGATTTTTTTTCCCACTGAAGGTATATGATTGTTATTTTACAGGTATATCCTGAATTATCACAGTGTTTTTCAGTTTATTTAATTTAGGATTTTTTACTTTAATGTTACAGTTTTTTGGGGGCTGCCAGTCATTTGACCGTTTTATCATTTAACCGTTTTGTTACTGTTTAATTACAGATTATATTTGTAATTTTACATACATTTTTATGTAATTTAAGAAAACAGAAAAAATACTGTATGAAAAATACAATCAATTTCCTGTATAAAAAATGTGAATTACTGCAATTTGTCATTAATGTCACAATACCTAAAATAACAGCTGAATTTTTATTTGACAGATATTATTTGTAATTTTACAGTGTTTTGAGTACAATTTAAAACGAAAGAAAATGATCGTCAAAAAATCACAGTTCTTTTCTGTAAAATTAGGATTTTTTTTTACAGTGTGATCATATAACACAAATCTTAACAAATATTTTTTGTTTTCAAATATAGAATTTAACATGCATGAAACTGTTTGAGAAATGTCTCTACTGTATCATACTGGACCATAAGGATTTATTTTGCCTGCAGGTGGTATTGCAACGGTGTGGACTAATTTGCTTACTTTCCCACTCTTTTTCTTTATATTTAGAGAGAACAGCAGGATGTTGTTCACCTCTGGAACACTCACAGAATTCGCCCATCCAGAAATGCTGTGTCTCCAAGTGGACGTCCGTGATGATGTACACCCTACCCCAACTTTTTGGTGCTAGGGAGTACCTTAAAGAGGCACCCCAACAGAAGATACAGGCTTGTAGGGAGGAATGTCGTGAGAGAGGACCATATCCCTGTGATCATACAGTGTTTGACATTTGTTGCCTTGCCATGGCAGAAAACAGTCTTCATCCACCAACCTCTCCAGAGGAAGCCATTGATCTTTACATGTTCTTACGTGCTTACATACGTACCCAAATTTAATAATCACAAGTTATTCTACTGGATCAAATGACTGAATGTGAGCACCCACTCATAGCCAAAAAAAACAACAGAATTGCAGTTTGGACGATGACATTCACTGTAAATGTTTGACAGAAGTACTGTGTTTAACCAATCAATAATAGACAACTCTTTCATAATTGACATCTCCCAACTGAGCTCCATAGCATCTCTTTTTATTCATCATTATGTAAAAAGTACATCTCAACCACAGAACTGGGAACAATCCTGTAACTGCAAATGAAAGGTATCACATGTTGTGAAAAATGGCACATTTGTCCTTATGGTGCAACTATTTCGTATCACCAGATGTGGTCTGACACACTTTGGGCTCATTGTAAACAGGGCAACCTACATGTATTTTTATATGTATCTAAATCACTTCAAAATGAAAATGTATCCACATGCATTTATGACATTGTGTAAGGCTTATAATTGTTTTTTGGTTAAGTGGACCTTAAAGTATATTAACAAAATGTTCAGCCACTCAATATGTTTCTACAGACAGTTTAAGTCTGGTAATAACAGCAACTGCATATGGAACGTTGCAAAACATTTTGCCATTGTCAAACTGGAAAATTTGTCCTCATGGTGGAACTATTCAGCATGACCAAATGGTATTTGACACACTTTGGGCCCACTGCAAACAGGGCAACCTAAATGGCATTTGAATGGTGCTGTATCATTATCAAAAAATCAAACTGATTATTGTATCTAGTTATCATGTGTAAATGTTTCTATGGGCTGGATATATTTGGAGTCCATCAACAAAATGTTCATCAGCCAGTAAACATGTGCCCACAGTATGGTAATGACATTCTGGATAAAACTGAAAATTTAAAACATTAAAAAAAATAAAAAATAAACCAACCTGCGCTCATAATGCACCACCTAAATTAATTACTTCCCCTATGTGCTCTGTCTCACATTCACACACTATCTAAAGGTAAAGAGATGGCACTGATAAGGCCATAACTGGGCAAGAGGGAAGAGTGTGTACATGTGAGTGAGTGACACACTTCTATGCAATGTCCATTGCATAGAAGTTGCTGGACAGTATAGCCTCCATTTCAGCTCAGAGGTCAGGATAGCTGTTGTAAGTTGATGGCAGCTCTAAAGTTGGGCCACAAGTATGTGCAATAGGCCGCCTCGATAACCCTTTCAAAGGGGTGAATATGACTTGAATGTCTTTAACGCAGATGACATCAGACCCTGTCACGAATCTCAACATCTTCCGGAGGCCTATCTCATCCAATCCCCTGATGTTCTGATGTAAAAATCGCAAACTTTGGTTCTCTGCTGGAGTAGCTGGAGAGGCCGTGATCAACTTTAATACCTTTCGTGTTGATGGTTTAAGATCCTCATACATCTTCTGTACATCCAGCACACTGGGGAAGAACTCCCTGAGAGTTGATTGTGCGACTGCTGCAAATTTTCCTTTGCAAAGCAGATCGAGTTTGTTTGCAAAATGCTGGATTTGTTTGTTTAATTATGACACAATATTAACTCCATAGTATTCCACCACGTTTCTCACTCATAAAAATGGGGGATAAAATGAACAAATAAATAAAAACAACAGTTATTCGTCACACATACGCTGTTCTATATCATCATTTGGAATATTACCAAATATGCACAGTATGAAACAGCAGGGAATTTAATAAAAAAAAAGTATTAAACTTATAATACCTAGAGATTTGTCACAATTGGGTTGCAATAATGAGGAGAAAAGAATATAAATGCAGCAGTCTTCCTTTTATTAATGAAGGAACTCAGAAAGAGAACAAGCAACTTAAGACATTGGGCTCTATCTTGCACTCGGCGCAAATGACTTTGTACACTGACGCATGTATCATTCCTATTTTGCACCCGCGCAAAGCGGACTTTTCCCTCCACAGACGCACGTCGGTTAACTAAGAAATACACTTGCGCTCCCCGGGGCGGTTCAGCGCAAAGAGGAGGCGTGTTCCGGCGCAAACTTTCCCTCATGCTATTTTGCTGTTCTATAAAACAATTGCGCCACTGACCAGAAAAAACCTAGTCTAAAGTCAGTGGCGCGTTGCGCGTTGTTCATTATGCTATTTTAAGCGCGCATGCTTGGCCATAATGTAGCGGGTGCACAACGCGCATACACTTTGATTATCTCATCAACACAGATGCAGCAGTTTTTATTTTTGCAAATCATACATTATAACAAGGAAAAATATTAACACATGAGGGAAATCATTGTGGTGTCCATGAAAATTTAGTTTTTTTTCCTCCCACGCCTGTTTAACCGACGCTGATTTGTATGGGGATGGGAGAAACCCACCCACGATAGATAGATAGATGGATAGATAGATAGATAGATAGATAGATAGATAGATAGATAGATAGATAGATAGATAGATAGATAGATAGATAGATAGATAGATAGATAAGTCTGATTTGAACGTTGAATTTCTTGTTATTTCTGCATGCATTCTACTTCAGACAGTCAATAAACAGTGCCGTCTGAGGGTGTTTGCATGAGGGTTTATGCCATAGTTTACAGGTGCACGCAAAACACGCAATACAACGTCACTTCTCTGTCTTTCACGGTCCTGACAAGAACGTCGGTCTCCTCGGCTGTGAACCGCTCCTGGCGCGCGCCTGGTAAATCCGCCGTTATAATAGCAATCCGCCATGCAACATGCGCACCTGCTCTTAAAGGGAATGTGAGATGACGCTCTGATTGGTTTATTCCACGTTACGCCCAAACCACACCTATGAATAATGAAGCTACTTCAGACCAACCTCTTTTAGATTTGCGCCAGGCGCAAGAGGCATTTATCCCGCCGGGAAAATAGCAACAGCGCCGGGATCCGCCCACAAAGTCACTTGCGCTTTGCGCTTTGACACTTGCGTTTCAGATCGTGCGCTGGGTGCAAGATAGGGCCCATTAAGTAAAACTGACAAAGAACTGAAAGAAACACCGGGCTTAAAGGGTTAGTTCACCCAAAAATAAAAATTCTGTCAGTATTTACTCACCCTCATGTTGTTCAACCCCGTAAGACCTTCGTTCATCTTCGGAACACGAATTAAGATATTTTTGATGAAATCTGAGAGCTGGATCACTCCTCCATACTAGTCCATACGCTTCTTCAGGGATTGAACTTGCCAGCCTCGAAAAGTTATTAAAGACATCGTTAAAATAGTCCAAGTGACTACAGTGGCTCAATCTTAAGTTTATCAAGCGACGAGAATACTTTCTGTGCGCAAAAACAAACAAAAATAACGACTTTATTTCAACTATTCATGTCCTTCTCTTTGGGCCTCTAGTCAGTTAACGTAGTGTGATTCCGTAGAGCTACGTCACACGCAGGCTCACTATTGGCCGACGCTGGTCATGTGCGTGATGCGTGTGACGTACAACAACAGAAGCTTACGCTATTACACTAGTGAACTCACTCGAGGCCCACAGAGAAGGAAATGAATAGTTGAAATAAAGTCGTTATTTTTGTTTGTTTTTGCGCACAAAAAGTATTCTCGTCGCTTGATAAACTTAAGATTGAGCCACTGTAGTCACTTGGACTATTTTAACGATATCTTTAATAACTTTTCGAGGCCGGCAAGTTCAATCCCTGAAGAAGCCTATGGAGGAGTGATCCAGCTCTCAGATTTAATAAAACATGTCTTAGCTTGTCCACGTCTGCGATGCTCTTGGCTCGAGGCTCTGAGTCACTAGCGTCACAAATGGACATGTACCCCTTTCCGATGGGCAAAGACCTGCTAGAATGCTCTGAGCTTTGATTAGACTTCAAACACCTGACCGTCTGGGCCCAAGTTCAAGAACCCCGCCCCTCCAGTCACACAGGTCACCAAAGCCAGACTCCAAGGTCACAGAGTTCCCAGGAACTCCAGCAGCCATCCAGGAATACACAGCCTCAGCACCAAGTCAAGGTTCAAGTTCGTGACCCTGCACCTTCCAGCTCGCCAAATACCACGCAATGCCCACTCAACGATGCGTGACCTAATGCAGAAGGCCTCCTCACAAAGACTTCCTAAAACCCCACTGACTTTGAACTGCACAAACACAGTGCAAGACTCTTCTAAAAGGGTCCCTGATCAGCATAAGGACATAGAACTTTTATGAATAGACGAAAATGTGTGCTCAAAGAGACACAAGACTCTGCAATAGGAAAAATTAGACCTTTATTGATTTAAAGAAAATCTCGAATAGACGTGTGAGCCTCACCTGCAAAAAGACTATGCACGACTTTAAAAAAAAACAAACAAAAAAAAAAAAACATTTGCGACATGCTGGTTGAAATGACACTGCTAAACATTAGTTTCCATGACAATGAAGGGTTACGAGAAACACTAACTCCAAATTGAGCATACGTCCCCTTTAACGCCAGAGTGTAGGAAAACTACCCCAGTTTTAAACTACTGTTAACCTACAGGCGTGCTTTTGGTCGTTGCGATCCAACCTGAACACAACGTGCAATACGCATTTTTGATCGCTGGCTTGTCTAAATGCAGATAAAACGATAGCTGGAATTGACATCTCTACTTTAAGTAAAATAGCCTTAGATTTCCAACTAAACTTAGCATGGTCGGCAGTAAAGCGTAAGTCTGTTTGACGAAGAAACCCCATCTCAGCAGCTTGTAAACTGTACCGATATCTATTCTGCTTTACTTCAAAGAAATCCAAATTGTAATATGACTAAACCTGTGTCTAACAAAGAAAGCTCAGGAAAAAGTTATATCTAGGTAGACCTGGGTGATGCTCCCCTTTCTACAAATGTAAAGGCCTTACAAATTATTGTTAGATTGATGTTATTAACCTTAATTTTACCTGCATCTACAAGCAGAGACCTACCTAGCGATTTAATACTGTTTCATCGCCGAAAAGTCAGCATTTATGCACAACAGGGACATAACTATATATGCTTGGACAAGCTTTGACTTCCAACAAATCTATTTCCTTACTCTGTAAACAAACAGATTAAGTTGCGTAAAATAAAGAGAACAGTTCCACGAGTAGAATGAGCAAATGCCAAAACACATCTGCATTTTACTTAATGTAACACCGAGTTCTGGAAGGTCTTAAAATATAAGTGCCTCCTGTTAACCCGTTTAAACATGCATAATTCATGTAACATGTACAGACATTTTTCAGGGACTGTTGAATTGTCTGACATGCTCTGGTTCCCATGACAACAACCTGTCACAGGAAGTGCTAACTTGTGATGTCACTTTGTAAACAAACCAGCCTAGGTGGCTACGTTAACCTAGCATCCCTCCAGCTTACGCTAAGCTACGCTAAGCTAACCTAGCATCCATCCAGCTTAGGCTAAGCTAAATAATAACTTCTACAGTTAGCAGTTAGCATAATTTTCTTGAGCCCTTAATCACCGCTTGTGTTCACACAAGGCAAAGTATTCTAAAATACTTTCCGTAACACCAGTTAGGGTTTCTAATTATTCACTTCCCATGGTTTTGATCACGTTTATCCCCTTCTGCTTTTAATAAATAAAAAAAAAAATTTTTTTTTTTTTTTGCTCTTCTTTAAGTTTTTTTTTGTTGTTCATTTCTTTGACTTGAATAATAATAGCATTCAGTTATTCAGTCACCTATATGCTTTAATTTAATTTCCTCTCTTATTCAAATGTGGTTCCAGTCCCCATAGGGCCGAAAAGGAAACAGAGACACCTGTACTTGTGATTGTGTTTATTTTCAACAAGCGCACTCATTTTTGTGACCCTGAAACACAAGTATTTCAGCACTTCACTAGGGCACAACTATAGTCCAGAGAATTGATAATAAGCATTATTCGAATAGGACAGCTGTCCTTTTTCCCCCTATCATTCACTTCGTCAAGCCGTAGTGACCCACTAGTTAAGTCCAGAGAAATAATTTCGTCTTAAGACAATTATTTCATCTCGGCTATCCCCTTCACAGGACACACTCTCGGAACCACATAAAGTCTTGGCCTCCTAACATCCACAGCTAAGATAAGGATACAAGACACACTTCCCTAGCTAGCCACACGTGAAACACCTAGCTTTATGCTACATACCTAGTGAACCCGTTAAACCGTGGTTCTGAACTTTTAGGGTCATGCATTAGTCTCTCCCTACAAGTGTGACAATAGTCACAGAGCCCCTGCTTCACCAAACCTTAACCTTTCAGCTCACCAAAGACTATGACAAAACAATGGACACTATGAGAAACCACCTCTCATTACCCCTCCAACCACCCACGGACGCCGTCTGCACAAACCGACAACCGGTGCTCCAGACAACCTGCGTCAACAAGCACATGCTGCGTGCACTAAACAACATTCAGCGTCCTGCACCTGATGCCATCACCGCGCCACGGCTTGTGATGCCACAGTGCAAAAGGGGGGTAATGCCAATGTATGCCGCTGCACGCCGCAGCACCAGAGACACTTGCAAGACACCGAAGCAAGTGGCATACCGGCGTTCTCAAAGCGGAAAGACTGTCCTAGCCAAAAGGACGAGACTCGCTGAAATTTTTCCTCCCTTTCTCTCTTTCTCTCTCCCTTTCACTTTTACCAGGATGCTGCTGTGCCTCCAGCCAACCAGAGGGCAACCGTAATCGGACATCTCACCAGGTCTGGCACCAGGACTCCTTTTCTGCCGGACCCGCACTCAGAAAGTGAATGTGCCACCTGATCCTCACAACGCCTACAGAACACACTACCCCAGCGTAACAACACAATACAGCTGGGTAGGTGCCGATGGACAAAGGACTCCCGCACTCACGCTGAGACCGTGGTTGAACACATGCTCAAGCAACTTGAGAAAATGACTGTCACGCTAGCGGAGCCAGGTGGCCACAACCACCGCCGCACTGCCGTCAGAACTCTGTTTAACACTTGTATGTCCAGCATGAATGCAGCAAACCTCGCCAACGTGGGACGGCATGTAGCCGAAATTCAGACTGAGATTCCACAGATAAAAGAGCACTCACAACAGAGTGCATCCCTGCAGACCATCGACAAGACACTAAAGGGAACTGTGGTAACTTTCAACACTCACAGCGTTGAACCCCATGCACTCCAACACTTACTCCATGAAACAGCTGTTTACTGTCTTCCAGAATGACTTTGCTCAAACTCAGCTGGTAACAGCCCTGATGACAAACCTGCTGCAGGGGGTGAACTCCTCCATCGACAGCCTCGCCAGGGGTAGAATTCCACCGCACCTGATACCCTTAAGCCTCGTGAAAACCGTGCTGGCGTCCACCATCACCACGCCACGAGTACAAATACACCTTTCCTACTCTCTGGGTAGTGCCATCCCTCTCTGCGCCGACTACAAGCAGAGAAGTTGTGGGGTTTTCTCTTGAACTTGCCCATCATAGAGTCAAGCCGAATCTACCGGCTCAAGAACATTGTCAAGGTCAGATTTTGAAAAGTAACATTCACATCAAGATCCACACGCCGGACGGGGTTGACTGCAACGACGGCAACACAAAGCCGTCCTAAGCTCCGAACCCGTACGTGTGCACATTGACCAAAGAAATTCACTATCTCTGCCCTAACAAGCCTCTCCTCAGAGACAACACTGACGGAATCTGCGGGCTGCAGATCAGCGACACCCGCTGCCCTGCCGAAGCCAAGCTACGCACTCAAGGCATCAAGACCCAAGCAGAGAGTGTAAGTGACAGGCGGCTCGCTAGCACTCCTGTGCGCACAGCTGCACTCACTTACGACCAGAATGACACCGACACCTGTGTCACCCCGCTCCACTAGAGCCTGTGAATCCAAGCACCGGAAAGTGCCATCCTTCACCTTGGCGACCTGGCATGGTACCATCTTCCATGCAAAGAGTACAAATTAAAACTGGAAATCCCATCCTTCTCCAGGTACCACACTTTCACCCTAACTCCAGAACGGGAGTTGTGGTTTGCGAAAGGGGGGTGATCCCAGCTAATTGACATTGCTCCTATCGACACAGCTCTCCAAGCTTTGTCTCGACTACCCATTCTGACTACCTCACCTGTTGTCCAAGCCTGGACCGCAGCCGACACTGCACGGTGTACCTCTATGGTAGTCAGACACACCCTGACACTGGGCTTGACCTTCATCCTATACAGGAGACTCAACGAGATACAAACATCTTCAGCCAAGCTCACGAAAGGTTTCGGACGAAACCCGCAAAAAGGGGGTGCCAAGTCAGAGACCAGGCCAGAGGCAGCTTCGAACCTCATAGAGCTGAATCCTCAGCCCTAATAACCACCTGCTGCATGAGTCATGATTCACCTGCCATCCGTCCATTGTGATGATTGTTGTCCGATTAAGTCCACACAGGGACTTCATCAGACAAAAAGGGGGACTGTAAGGACTGGGCTAAAAGGGTGAATGTGAATAACTAAATACATCCTGCTAAAGACCCAAAAAGACTGAATGCAACACACACACTCTCTCTCTCAGGAATGGCCAGAGTCATAAAATGCTTTTAACATTCCATGCCATCCCCCATCTCTACAAGAGAGATAACAGAACTCTGACACACACACACACGAACCAACACACACACACACACATAATGGACCTTTACATTACACGCATAAAACGAGCCATTACCAATTGTATATGATATATTCCTGTATTTCTACCAGAAAGACTCGGGAAAATAATATTGGAACAATAAACCATTTATTAGCAGCCCAGCAAGCAATATATGCAATAGAGTTCTTTGGCGTAGGCCCCGTCCGTAACTCGCGATCCGAGGGTACGGATTCTGCATTTCCTGCCTGAAGATGAAGGCAGGGGCGCAGCCGACCCCCCGTGAGGTATAGGAAGGGACCATCCTGGTGGTGGTGGGGAGGATGGATGGAAGGAACCAACTTGGTGGTGGGGAGGGTGGAGGTGAATGTAAGCGTCAGCATCTGCGAACTCAGACATGTGTAAGTACCCATCTTTTATACCACAATGTTAGACGCAATTGGATAGATGAGAAGGTAATGAATGACGTAACAATTGAGTCTTCCCGGCAGAACTTGCGCTAAAGCTTTCATGTCTGTGTGTTTCCCAGTCCATGGTAGTTTAGAAATGATCTCCTAGCGTATCAGTGAAACTCTTGAGAGTTTAAAAGTTATGTATTAAATGTATCTTCATATTCCAATTATGTGTAAATGTTGTGTTTGGTACCATTTTAATTATCTCGTTCCAACTGATTTGGTCAGATACAGAAGATTACAGTAAAATGTATGTTTTCTATGTTTTTATCATCTTGTGGAATGATTCTGACAAATTCTGACTGGTCATAAAAGAGGCGGACACGGCCATAGTTTAACTTTGACAAGACAAAGAGAATTTGGCCGCCAAATGTTTCGTGGAATGTCATTGGCCAGTTCGCACCTCAGAGGTGTGGACTCCAGTTCCTCTAAAGAGGACTGAACCTTCCTCTCGCTCTCTTCCTCCCGTGTCCTCGTGTCATGATGTAACGTCTCGCCTCCGGGCGAGTTCTTCGCCTTTCTTTTATTTGTTTCTAGTTTAGTTTGTGTTTTTCAGTTGTAGATAAGTCTCTGTGTTTAATTCCAATCGACGATTGAAAAGAAAACCCCGTGACATATCTCTTCAGCAAATCCATCTACAAGGGACCTTTAAACGAGCGCGCGCTCGCTTTGAAGGAGAAACACGCGCACGTGACCGCGTGACGCGCCGGACCGAGCGAAGCACGCGCTTCTTCGCCAGCCATGCACAGATGGAACCTTAACTCCTCGTGATTCCTCCGTTCTACGAAGTGAAACGAACTCAGCCGAACTATGTTCCTTTGGTAATGTTACCCCAAAGACTGTGAACCTCCGTTCAACACGCGCGCCAAGCAGCCCACGTGATGCTTCCTCACACACAAAGGAATCCTCTCACGCACGCGGCCAGACAAGGCCGCGCAGGATTGCCGCGATACAGAGAGACCAAGAAACTTGCGCAAGTATATCTCTTTATAGAGCTTCTAAGAAGTTTTAAGATGATGTTTCGTGTTGTTATCAGAGAGGTGAATGTCTTCCTGCCAATGAAATTCTCCCAATTCCTCTGTTCTCTCTCTCCCCATCCCCTTTCCTCTCTCTCTTACTCGCTCACGCGTGTAAGTTATCCATTGTCCAAACTTTACGCATTTCTCGTCTATTGATGTCTTATTGTATTGTTCATTGATGTCTATGTGTTTGTAAATACACATATCCCGTGTAACCGTAGTAAATACATAAGTAGTCATGCCTTTATTAAATCCATTATATTCATTTTGATTGATGTTACTGTGTCTGCTCATACTCCAGGTCCCTGAAATGAATAGATCAAGCTACGGCTTTATAAATTAAAAATACTTTAAAGAGTATGTGTTTATAGGGCAGAAAACCCAGTTCTTCTGGTCAGAGAATTGCGTTTCCTGAAATCCTATGAAGTAAGATGATATGTGGGATTCCCCCAATATTAATCTGACAATTGAGCTAATTAAATTTTACCTGTCTGTAAAACGTGATCTATGCAATCAACTTGTAGTTAAAATGCAAGGATACACGTATGCATGCAGGTAAAATGATAGATCCTCCCTTAGAGGGAGAGTAAATTCAATGTAAGACTGATCTAATCCAAACATGTATGAATAATTATTAATTACCAATTATTAATTAATTTATGCAAATTCCCAACGGATTAGATCCGCCCTGAATCCTTACACACTTTAATAAACAAACAACCAGGTAATCCAGGGTACACGACAGAACATTCAGAACAGGAACCGGGAACAAGGAGACAACAGCAAACATAACAACATCAAGAACTCACAAGGACTGAACTAAAACACAGGGCTTAAATACAAGGGAACACAAGCTAAACAAGATAACAAGGGGGCGTGGTTAAACTGAAACACCTGGGAAGACTAATCAACATAACGGGGAACAGCTGAACATGGGACAAGACACATGGCAGGATCACATGACAAACAGGGAATCACATGACAGACAAGAACAAGGGACAAGACACAAAACCCACACCGTGACATAGCCCCTCCCCTATGGGCGGCTCCCGACGCCCATAAATAAAACAAAAAACAATAGTTCAGGAGGGTGGTGAAGCGGAGGCGGTCTTGGGGGAGGGATGGAGGGCCAGGTCCATGCAGGGGAATGGGACCAGGGCATTGCAATGGCGGACCTGGGTCGTGAAGCGTGGGCGACCAGGGCGGAGCAGGACGCACAGGCTGCCAGGGCGGAGCTGGCAGTACCGGTGGCCAGGGCGGAGCAGACCCCTCGGGCGACCGCGGCGGTGAAGACCCCTCGGGCGGCCACGGCGGCGAACACCCTTCGGGCGGCCACGGTGGCGAAGACCCTTGGGGCGGCCACGGCGGCGAAGACCCTTGGGGCGGCCACGGCGGTGACCTATAGCCCCCCCAGAAAATTTTCTTGGTGGGAGTGACAGGGACAGGCTCAGGGACAGACACCGGCTCAGGAACAGACACCGGCTCCGGAACAGGAACAGCAGACACTGGCTCAAGTGTGTGCGCAGCCCACACACACCACATGGCTGTGGCCATAATGGCCAGTGTTGCGGTCACTGAGGGCTCAGGCCGCGAATACGTGGCGTGAACGGTCTCTGACTGAGCAGACCTGACGTGAACGGTCTCTGACTGAGCAGACCTGACGTGAACGGTCTCTGACTGGGCAGACGTGACGTGAACGGTCTCTGGCTGGGCAGACGTGACGTGAACGGTCTCTGGCTGGGCAGACGTGACGTGAACGGTCTCTGGCTGGGCAGACGTGACGTGAACGGTCTCTGGCTGGGCAGACGTGACGTGAACGGTCTCTGGCTGGGCAGACGTGACGTGAACGGTCTCTGGCTGGGCAGACGTGACGTGAACGGTCTCTGGCTGGGCAGACGTGACGTGAACGGTCTCTGGCTGGGCAGACGTGACGTGAACGGTCTCTGGCTGGGCCAGCGGTGAGGGCTCTTTGCTGGACGGGACCAGCGGTAAAGGCCCAGTGCTGGACGGAATCAGCGGCTAAGGCTTTGAGCTGGGCAGGACCAGCGGCGAAGAAGGCTTTGAGCTGGGCGGAACCAGCGGCGAAGAAGGCTTTGAGCTGTGTTCATGGGCTGTATCGGATGTGTGTGCTGCCCATACACACAAAACAGCCATGGACCCCACAATGAGCACAGTGTCTTCCAGAGAAGCATGGACGGTCTCTGGCTGGACGTGGCTGACGTGAAGCTCTGGCTGGACGTGGCTGGACGGAACCAGTGGCGAATGGGGCCCTGAGCTGGACATCACCAACCCAGGGTCGAAGAGGGGCCAGAGTGGAGAGTGGTGTCGGGACTCCTCTTGACCACCTCCTCTACTGCGGCCTCCACGGGTCCCGCGAAATTTGACCAACCGGGTCCCCTTAAAAGATTGTCCTCTCTCCCGCTCGGTGGCTGGGGAAGAGACACTGGCGAACATACTGCTGGATTCAGTGTTGGTGAGTTCTTCTGTAACGGTGCAGACAGGAATGAAGTGGAGAGTGAATCCAATCGCAAGCACTTTAATAAACAAACAACCAGGTAATCCAGGGTAGACGACAGAACACTCAGAACAGGAACCGGGAACAAGGAGACAACAGCAAACATAACAACATCAATAACTCACAAGGACTGAACTAAAACACAGGGCTTAAATACAAGGGAACACAAGCTAAACAAGATAACAAGGGGGCGTG
This sequence comes from Rhinichthys klamathensis goyatoka, assembly GCF_029890125.1. Taxonomy (NCBI): domain Eukaryota; kingdom Metazoa; phylum Chordata; class Actinopteri; order Cypriniformes; family Leuciscidae; genus Rhinichthys; species Rhinichthys klamathensis. The sequence continues at coordinate 126,799 of NW_026606681.1, forward strand.
GTTAAACTGAAACACCTGGGAAGACTAATCAACATAACGGGGAACAGCTGAACATGGGACAAGACACATGGCAGGATCACATGACAAACAGGGAATCAGAACAAGAACAAGGGACAAGACACAAAACCCACACCGTGACATCACCCAGACATGAGCAATATATGTTTATGATCATTTAAGTTTGTACTTTTAAATTATCTAATTTAAAACTAAAATAAATATTCTCTATTTATGTAATCTATATAAAGAGAGGTGTCAGCCGTTCTCATTATCGTTCTCGCATCTCATTATTCCACTAATGTGACACGCCCACGGAGAGCGCGTGCTATTCAAACGCTAATGATCTGAAGCAACACATTGAGACGTGTAAACGTCCACATAAACTCGGTAAACACACTATATTTAGTCAGATTAATGTACTGTCGTCTTGCGCGGCTGTGAGGAATAATCCTGGGACATTTACCTACCTCAGAACAAGAGCTGGTTTATTTTCACTTCGAGGAGCGAGCTGAGCTGTAAGTGTTTTATTCTTGTGCTTTGTTCTAATAGCGATATATAATAACGTTAGTGTCTGTAAACGCAAAAAATAGCCCACTGTTTAAATTTGAATCATGTTTCTCTCTGTGTGTGTGTGTGATTAGTTTTGGATAGATTATAAAGTTTTAACTCTAAAATAGACATCAAATAAGCTTTTGTTAGCAGTTTCTGCTCATATGTTAAATATATAGTATGTTTTGTCAATAAACTAATCAACTAAGATGTTATAGTGTTTGTTCCAATGCAAGCTATATCAAAATAATGAATCCTTAACTTTGAAATATGTGTGATAACATGTATTGGCCTACTAAGACATTTATGGAAAAAGACAATTTTCTTTTCAGGATGTAGAATGGCCCATATAACCTATTTGAACATGATTTGTTTCCAGGTATGACTAAAAATGTGCTTTTGACTTTCATTTATATTTTGATTATAGTATGTATATATATATGTATGTATATATATATATATATATATATATATATATATATATATATATATGCATGTATGTGTGTGTATATATATATATATATATATATGTATGTGTGTGTGTGTATATTGTCCTTGCATTCTTTCATGTGTGACACACCTGAATGAAAAGCTCATTATTATGCGGCTCTTTGTCTTCTCAGGTGAGAACCACCTAATTATTCATAATGGGGTTGGGCCGTTCACGCCCATTCGCATATTGCCTTGGCTAACAAAAAATGTTTTTCACAATTTAAAAGCATTGTTATGTCAATGATTAGACAGGATGATTTTCAGATCATTTTGAAGCAAAAACTCTAGGCCACAACTTCCATTAGTCAAAAGTCTTGTGGACACATATTTAGTATGTGTTTTGTGGCTTTATTTCAGAAACTTTAATTTTTAGTTTTTTCAATAACCATGCATAAACAATATTCTCTCAAAAATGCAAACATGTACATACATGTTGCTCACATATTATTGTAGCCCTGTTTGTGCTAAATAGAGTGTAATTTCACCTGTGCCATTAATATGTTTATAAGCAACTGAAAAAAGAACAAATGTCAGTGCATGTCAAAACATCTCAAGGACCCCAAAAACACCTTGGTCCCCAGAGGGTTAAACAAACAATATTTATAAACAAATGCACAGGAAAAACGGGTAAAGTAAATGTACAGCAAACAAAACAAACAAAGAGACTGGTTAAAAAGAACCCAGCGATCGCAGAATCACATGAATGCTGGAGAGCAGGTGTCAAAAAACACATGAACCGAGCGCACACGCGCTAACGAGCGAGTTGTCCCAGGAGATACCAGGGTCGACAAAGCAGCAGCATCAAATGGTGTTGCCGAGAACACCCAACATTCCTCCTAAAATTGAAACATAAGGTTACTCACATCATAACTATAAACGAATGTTGCACAGTAGCGGTAGTTACACATACCTTTACTTCATAGTGGATCGCAAGTCCAACTAATGCACATACACAGAGGAGTAGGCTATCGCCATGTCAATGGAGCACGGGAATGCAGGAGGGGCATGTGAATGGGAAATAGCCGCTGCCAACAACCCACAGCAACGAACTATCTGCCATAAAGCTATAAACCAAATGACTGTTACATAAAGTCTCAAATCTATGTGCTAACTAGTTAGCCAAACACATACCTCAAAACCGGAAGGGATAACACCAAAGTGTTGCAGAAATCATGAGAAGAAATCATTTTAAAATATCACCGGTATAATAATGTGTCCAAAACAATCCTTCTGGCAACAAAAAGAACACTATGACAGACAATATTACTGTTGGCCTACTTAAGTCCTCCGATTTCATTTAAAATGCACTCGACAACTGAGAGGCAAGATGGCAGCAGCTGCATTTGAATGAAACAAACATGGAAATGGTTATGTCCACTGTTGGGAACGTTACTCTAAAAACATACTTAGTTATAGTATCTCACTACTGAGTTAGTAACTGAATTACTCTATAATAAAAGTAACTCGTCACCAGGGAAAGTAACTATTTGCGTTACTGTTAAAAAAAAAAGTTGCTATATGTCAAATAATTTGGATTTTTTTAGCAGTTTTCACAAGTCAGTTGAAATGAGTAGAACAGACAGGTGTTTGTACATAACTTTCGATATTTATTGCACGTCGACAGACAGCAAGAGGTTTATACTGCACTTCGAGTATTATCTTTGTGAGATAAGTAAACAGTTGCACCATATAAAGTGCATTTACCTCTAGCAAATTAAATCTGCTGCTTCATCGAATCTCTGTTTAGCTGTTGTGTATGTGTGTGGCGCGTGTGAAACTACCATGAAACATGACTCTGCCTTAGCCAATCATAATCGCTTAGCTCGTTATTAACCCACCTCCTCACTAGCTGTGTGAGCCAGGGGTGCGTTCGGATTACAGTTTTTCAATCAATACATAGGAACGCACATAGGCGTCAATTTCGGTGGGGATGCGTACCCACCAGATTTCATCATGAGTCATTTTTTGAAACATTGAGGCATGGATGTACCTAATACAAATAAATAAAACATCTCCATTTAACTAGCAGAGCAGTCATTTAGTTCGCTATTAAATAAGAGATCTAGCGCTAAAATGCGTTGTTTTTTAAATCAAGCTGAGCGCTCGTTGCCGCTGCTATCAGTGTCATGGATAGAGTGTTCTCTTGTGGCTCGCACAGTCTTCACTCGGACGCGCTCTTCAGTCTATCGTCATTGTGGAGACTTTCTATTCATTCCGGTGAAATCACAAAATAAAATGCACACAAACGTGTCCCTGCTTGATATAGACTGTAACCACTGATGAACATATTCAGTTTTGATGAGAGAAAAAGAAACGTACTCGATTACTAACGTAACCTTGGTTTTCTCTAGAAGAGGGAACGAGTACTGCGTACGCTAGGGGAAAACCTCTTTTCCTTGAGATATTGAAGCCAAAAATTATCCTTAATTTTGAATTAATGTAAAACACGTTGCGGCAGAACGCAGACATAAACAAGGCAGCTCGTGTGCCTATTGGCTGTCCTGCGGCAACTGCAGCAGCCTATTGAGAGAGGTGACGTCAGATCCAATGGGGGAGCTTCGCGCCCACTATGTCACCTCCCGCCAAAGCGGGCGTGCCTGGGCCTATAAATAGAGCTCGATGGGCTGATATAATCTGTTTTTTTCATCGCCGAAGCGAACCAGAGCGTGTTGCAGGCATGGCAAAGATACGCAGTACTTGTTCCCTCTTCTAGAGAGAACCAAGGTTACGTTAGTAACCGAGTACGTTCTCTTATGAGAGGTTCTCTCATACTGCGTAATATCTTACGCTAGGGGAACACAGTGTAAAACGCCGTGCGTGCTGGGATTCAACACCAAAGTCCCAAGGGCAGGTGCCTGGGGCTCATATAGTGCATAATCACCAGGGACTCACAAAGAGTCTGAGAAGAGAGGCTAGAAGCATCATTCCCAATAAGTTAGCGTCCTAAGGGAGTTAATTACATAAACAGTGTTCCACACAGTCAGGGTGAAAATGTTCAGCCTGAACTGTGTAACGGTATGGGTCTTACTTTTGCCCATGGAGTAATTTTATCGATCAGCGAGCGGTGCTCAAGCGGTTGTAGTATTCTGAGCCGAAGCAACGGGGCAGACAATACTGATCTTAGACCTAAAGAAGTTTAGCCTGTAAGGCGGGAACCTCTAGGTTATAAAACCTTTTAAATGTAGACGGGGAGGCCCAGCCTGCCGCCATACAGATATCCTGCAAGGTAATCCCGCTAGACCAAGCCCATGACGAGGCCATGCCTCTTTTTGAGTGCGCTCTAACACCTAAAGGACACTTCAAGCCTTTAGACATGTATGCCAGCGCTATGGCATCAACTATCCATCTGGATAGGCTCTGTTTCGATGCAGCTAGTCCCTTAGCACGTCCGCTGAACGAAACGAAGAGCTGCTCAGTCTGTCTGAAAACAGACGAGCGAGACACATAAGCTCTTAATGCCCTGACTGGGCAAAGGAAGCTCGCGTAATTTTCCTCGTTGTAAACCGGCAGGGCAGACAGGGAAATAACCTGAGCCCTGAATGGTGTGTTGAGGGATTTAAGCACGTATCGGTGTTAGGGATGGCTCGATACCACAATTTTGGCTTCGGTACGATACCAGAACCTAATACCTCGGTATCGATACTAAATCGATACCACAGGTAAAAAAATAAATAAATAAACGGTCTCAAAATTTAAGTGACACTTAAAAAACACTGCTTGAAACTCTCCACTACCAAATGTGCAAAGAAAAGGTATCAAAATGTAAAAAATAAAATAAAAAATTCAGTCAGGGAACATACAGTAGGTTAAATTTTAATTTTGATTTTTTTTTTTTTTACCTTGCAATTATACATTTAAAATAGGTTAATATCTATAATAATAGATTAACATATAATAATAATAATAATAGAATAATGAAATGACATGTAAACCATTAGCTGTCATGCATCAACAGAGAATTATCAACATTTATTGCATTTATTCATCTTGGTTTGGTTACTGTTTGGGTTCATATTAATGCATTGCATAAAGTAACAAAATGTTAACATGCTAAACATGTATTAGTATATTTAATTTTCTAGGTCATTTAATTACTGATTGATATAGATTAATAAATGCTATAATACTGTTAGGTCAGGTTACCTAATGAATGTTGACAAATGTAGCTTAATTGTAATATTAGTAATATTCATATTAATACTATTCCTCTCTATCTCTCTCTCGCGCCAGAGCGGCACTAATATGCCATTCATTTTACCATCACTAATACTAAAATTAATATTATTCAAATTTTTATTCTTTATTCATTCAAATTCAATTAATATATGTTTGTTTGAAAGACCTAAACTTAATTGGTTCTAGCGTGTCATGCAAGCAGATTTTGAGCTTTCGTGTTTACCGTATCATATATAAATGATAAGCTCTTATGTATGTGCGCTGTTCAGTGTTCAATAAAATTCTAAATTAAATCAGTTGAATGATGGACTAACCTGTCGATCTCTGAACTCTTTGAACAAGTCAAGATGAGCAACTGACAAGTGCTTCGGCAGATTTGATGTGTTGCCTCCCCGTTTGCAGAGTGCTGCATTGAGATCGTTTTTTTACTTTTCTCATTACTTTTGTAGGCAAAGTAATGCATTATTTCACTCATACTGCTCTCTCTATTTATTAATTTCAGGCGTGTAGAAATTCGAATGAGCTTCGTTTGATCCATCGTGTTCCTCCGTTGTCACCGTTTGCCGGTTTCGCGTGACCCGCGTCAGTTTAGGTAGCGCCCTGCCGCTATAGCGGTGAACTTCGAAACAGCAGCGCATGAAATACCGAATTGAACAAAATTATGATATTGTACCGTTTGAAATATAATATATACCGGTAGTTTTGCAGTACCGGTATAGCGCGCATCCCTAATCGGTGTCTTGGTTTGAGAATGACTTTCGAGTCATTTGGCCCAAATTCCATACACGTTGGGCTTACTGAGAGCGCTTGTAAATACCCTATGCGCTTCACTGAAGCAAGAGCAATAGGAAACACTGTCTTGAATGACAGATGTTTCATGTCCGACAAATGGATTGGCTCGAACGGGGCACCTTTCATGGCTTCCAAAACCATGGAAAGGTCCCACATGGGGACTGAGGGGGGTCTGGGAGGATTCAGCCTCTTATCTCCTTTAAGGAAGCGTATGACCAGATCATTCTTCCCCAGTGACTGGCCAGTTGCGGGTTTTGTAAACGCTGCTTTGGCCGCCACATAAACTTTGAGCGTGGATGGGGTTCTGCCCTTATCCAGTAGCTCTTGAAGGAAGGAGAGAACTTCCGTAACCCCGTCTAGTAGACGGCGCTCTAGCCTGCATGATCGTGTTTAACACTCCCTCCGGGAGGTTTGCCGGTACCCGTTGATGGCCCATGCGTGCAGGGACCACAGCTCCGGGCGAGGATGCCAAATCGATCCCTTGGCCTGAGAGAGGAGGTCTTTCCTCGTCAGTATTGGCCATGGGGCAGTGCTTGTCAGCTGCATCAGAACTGGGAACCAAGCCTGGTTTTTCCAGAGCGGAGACACAACTAGCACTGAGCATCCATTTTCCCTGATTCGTTCCAATACCTGAGGCAGGAGCGAGACGGGGGGAAAAGCATAGAGCGGGCAGCGGGGCCAGACGTGGGCCAGTGCATCCCTGCTCTTAGAGAAAAACTTTGGACAGCGAGCGTTTTCTTGGGACGCAAACAGGTCTACCTGCGCTCTGTCGAATGTCTCCCACAACAGTAGGACCGTCTGCGGGTGCAGAGACCATTCTCCTGCTGGAACATTGTTTCTGGACAGTCTGTCTGGTCCCAAATTCAGGTGATCAGGCACATGTTCTGCTCTCAATGAGCGCAGATTGTGCTGAGCCCAGACCAGGAGGCGCTCCATCAGCCTGTAAAGATTTCGGGACCTGACGCCCTGGCGATTTATGTAGGCCACCACTGACATGTTGTCCGAGCGGACCAAGACGTGGTGACCTTTTATTCGGGGACAAAAGCGCCTCGACTGCCATAATTTCTAGACAGTTTATGTGTAGGAGCTTCTCCCGTTCTGACCACTGGCCAAATAACAGTCTGCCCTCGAGCAGCGCTCCCCATCCCGAGGTGGAGGCACTTAAACAACACTTTCACACTCGAGGAAGTCCCCAGGTTTACACCTGACTGGTACCAGTCGATTGCTCTCCAAGGTTTCAGAGCTGTGACGCATTTATGATCGACCTTGAGGTGAAATAGACCGGAGGCCCATGCCCGAGGTGGTACTCGTGCTTTTAGCCATAACTGCAGCGGGCGCATGCGAAGCAGACCCAACTGGAGTACTGATGATACTGAGGCCTTGAGACCCAGCATTTTCTGAAACCTTTTGAGCAGGACTATAGTGCCGCAGCGGAAGGATTTCGTCATGCACTGAATGTTCAGTCTGCACTCTGTTGACAGTCGCGCTGTCATAGACAGCGAGTTCAGTTCTGTGCCCAGAAAAGATATTCTCTGACTGGGAGACAGCAAACTTTTCGCCCAATTGGCTTTGAGACCTAGATTCTCCAGATGTTCGAGTATTATGGTCCTGTGTTCTATGAGATCTGAGTGTGATCGAGCTAGAATCAGCCAATCGTCCAAGTAGTTCAAAAAACTCGTATGCGCCGAAGTTTCAGGGGTGCGAGAGCCACGTCCATGCACATTGTAAACGTACGGGGTGCTAGGGACAGGCCGAGCGGTAGGACTGTGTATTGATATGCCTGGCCCTCGAAGGCGAATTTCAAGAATCGCCTATGACGTGACGCTATTTGTATTTGGAAAGATTTACTGCACTGAAAACACCGTCGGCCTGAGCTGACTGTATGTGCGTTGTTTTCGTTTTTACAGAAACCGTGGGACATGCAATGTGTATTGTTTGTAGGCACTGGGTTGTGGGCACATTCACTACATTTAATGCACAGTCGACATGAGTCTATTTTATTTGTGCGAGCCCTGTACTGTGGCGGGCTGTGTTTGTGTGTAGAAATGAACACTGGACTGTGGGCATTTTTGTTACACTCATAACACCATCGGCCGTGGCCGGAATACCAGAAATTACCCTGTTTATGTGATTTATCTGGGTCGCCGTGGAAACGGCATTTGTGTGCAGGCAAGCGGGCCGTGGTACCGGCTTGTTTACTGCAAAATACACTGGAAGAGTCGCATTTTCTGGAACTGAACGAGCGAAAAAGTTTCGGTGGAAGTCTGGCCGCGGCGAGACTTAAACACCGTTGTTTTCCTAGGAGGGCTAGGAAGACTTTGAGGCCTCAGGCTTTATCTCAATCTTTTGCCGGGGCCCACGCGAAGGGGGCGGCGGCCGGCACAGCGAGAGTGTGGTCTCTGGTCCCGGGCTTGACGGATCTGTGAAGCGGCGGCGGGCGGAGGCTGTGGCTGGGAGCTTCGAGCAGACGGCTGTTTTGGGCGATCTGCTGCGAAGCTAGAGCGCTTTGGTAAGAAGTGTTTCATAGCCGTGACGTCTTCTGAACCTCAGCCAATCTATCTGCGAAATCCAAAGAGGCCAGCTGGGGAGATGGGCGCATCGAGGAACGCGGAGCTCTCCCCGTCCGGCGTCTCAGATACCGTCAGCCATAGGTGTCTCTCAGCAACGGTTAGAGAAGCCATGTTCCCGCCCAATGGCCTGTGCAGCGGATTTTGCGGCGCGAAGAGCCAGGTCCGTAGCGCTCCTCAAATCTGGCACGCTGATAGCTTCTGGTCCTTCCTCATCCAGTTTTCGGAGAAGGTCGGCTTGGAAGATCTGCAGTATGGCCATCGAGTGTAATGCCGATACAGCCTGTCCAGCGGCGGTATAAGCGCGGCTGTGCATAGCGGAAGTGGTGCGGCAAGCTTTAGAATGTAGCGCCGTCTTAGCTCGCCGTCCAGCAGAGGGCGGGCAAAGATGGGCCGCTACAGCTTCTTCTACTGGAGGAAGAGAGTGTTATCCTCTGTCTTTAGCACCGTCCACCACGGATAATGCTGCTGAGACAGAGGTACGCGGTCACTTTGCAGGAAACATCCATCCAGTTGGTTGTGCGCGGGCGCCGCCCACTCAAGGTCGAGGCTCGCCACGGCCTGTGAGAGTAGACGCATCAGCTCGGATTCGATGCTGGCCCGTTTCCCTGACAACTCGCGGGCAGAGGGGGGGAGGGAATTCTCACTGTCCGACGCCAGGATAGAGCAGCTGGCCTCCTCTACAGATGCAGCTATCTCGTCGTTATTAATGGCGGAAGCGGCAGCGGACAGCGGCCGTTGTCCGTCGGTGAGCGACTCGAGTGAAGCCTGTGAAGATGGCGGGCGAACCGACAAGTTTTCACGGGCTGGAGAAGGCTCTGGGACCCGCTGAGTACGGCGATTTTCACGGCGCGGCACTAAAGCGGGCGGAAGTGCAGACTCGGAGAAAAATGCCAGGCGAGTCCTCAGAGTCACCTCTGGCAATAGCTCCCAATGATGGCAGCCGCCATCACGAGCACGAGAGCTGCATGATCCTTACCCAGGCAGGAAACGCAGATGAAATGGCGGTCCCCGTCGCTAAACCGGCTCGGCACGAGCCACAGGAACGAGGCATCTTCAAAAAGACGCTGCTCTTTTAGATAGAGAAAGAGAGTGTGAGTCGCAGCGGCGAACACACACTCGGCAGAGTAAAAGGTTATAAACGCCGGAAAGCATAGCAGGTACGGCGACTGAAGGCGGCGAGATGAAGGCCAGCGTCTTCAGATACAAGGCTTGTCCCACAGAAAACTTTGCTCTGACGGCGCGGCTTCTTCACTCCGGATCCAGCGATGCGTGAGCTTCGCTGAAGAGATGAAAAATCAGATTATATCAGCCCATCAAGCTCTATTTATAGGCCCAGGCACGCCGGCTTTGGTGGGAGGTGATGTAGTGGGCGTGAAGTGCCCCGATTGGATCTGATGTCACCAAGGGCCTCTCTCGATAGTCTGCTGCAGTTGCCGCAGGACAGCCAATAGGCACGCAAGCCGCCTTACCCATGTCTGCATGCTGCCGCAACGCGTTTTAAGTTAATTCAAAATTAAGGATAATTTTTGGCTTCAATATCTCGAGGAAAAGAGGTTTTCCCCTAGCGTAAGGGAACCTAGGCTGTTTGTAGGAATTTTACCATTCATTTTAGTTGCCACTGTCAGCGCAGGCCCTCCGAGGTCCGCGTGCACGAAATGGACGACACGACCTGCTTATTCTGATGGTGAGTGGGACGTTTTCCAAAATCACATATTAAGTGGCCAAAATGGCCACAGGCTGCGTATGGACACCTCTGAGGGTGCCATTGCACTGCAGGACGGTCCACCAAGTGCTTATGGAGCACACTAACCACCTATTCTTCACCATAGTCCACCTCAGTTCCACGAATGAACCACCTAAAGTTCACCAATGTGCCACGAAGTGCCTATTGTGCCCCCTAACCACCTAAACTTCACCATAGTCTTCCTCAGTTCCACAAAGTGCCTATTAGTACCCCTAACCACCTAAAGTTCACCAATGTGCCACAAAGTGCCTGTTAGTACCCCTAACCACCTAAAGTTCACCAATGTGCCACGAAGTGCCTATTGTGCCCCCTAAACACCTATTATTCACCATAGTCCTCCTCAGTTCCATGAAGTGCCTATTAGTACCCCTACCCACCTAAAGTTCACCAATGTGCCACGAAGTGCCTATTGTGCCCCCTAACCACCTAAACTTCACTATAGTCTTCCTCATTGTCCACGAAGTGCCTATTCTGACCCATTACCACCTGTGCCTTCATCACATACACTGTGCCCAGACGACTGTGTGGGCATGAACACAAGGTGTCTGTGGTGCCACCAAACCGCTCGTTTTTTGTCACAAGTCACCGTATCTCTAATTCGGTGACGAAAAGTCACAGGGCCACGAAATTCGGTATGAGGGTAGCCCAGCGGACCCCAAGGCGAGATCCTTTGTGTCAAGGTTCTACGTTATTCCCAAGCGGTTCGGCCTGATCCACACGTGGTTTGGCATTCTCCATCCACAAGGGTCTTTTCTGTGCTCCAGTGACTGCCGGCAGGTCAAGTTTGGGGCCGCCAGGGCCCCCGGGGGCCAAATGGCAAAGCATCCCACGTGCAACTTATTCCATGCGATTACACAGGTACTTCGTGGGCCGTGCTCCGATCTGCCCGAAATTGACACGTGTCCCATCACGGGCCCCCGGGACGGCCCCCAGAGTTCCATGTCCACATCTGCTTGTTTGGACAAAAAAGGCCCCCTTGACCTGGAAGCGCCAGTGAAGTTTGAATTGAATTCCGAATTGAATTCCGGTTCCGAGCATGTCTCTTTCCAGTGCAAAATTCTCTTCACTTTGACCATTCAACAGAGTATGTCTGCGAGAGGGCCACCAATAATTTGACCATGTGGTTCGCAAAGGGTGGTTCGCAAAGGGTGGACAGAAAGGTCCGATCGGCCCGAAATTGACACACGCGTACCGTCACGGGCCCCTGGGACATTCCCCAGAGTTCCGCGTCCACGTCTGCTTTTTTTCTTTGAGCTTTTTTCGCGCTAATTGGCCACCAACAGCCTAGTGGAATAAGTTGCAGGCGGGACGTCTAAGAAACAGGGGCCAAAAGGGGTCAAAAAGGTCGCAGCAACTCCAAGTTTGACACGGTGCCATCACAGGGGCCCCCGGTTCTAGATCCTGAGTTTCGTGGTTCTAGATTGGTTCTAAGTATGCGCTTCGGCAAACCGGCTTGAAAGAAAGGCCCGATTGCCCCGAAACTGACACACGCGTCTCGTCACGGGCCCCTTGGACGGGCCCCAGAGTTCCGCGGCCCTTTGACCTTTTTTCACGCTAATTGGCCAGCAAAACAGGCGGCAAAGGTCGCAGTGACTCCAAATTCGGCATCATGGTAGTCTAGGGGCCCCTGGTTCTAGATCCTTGATCGCAGTGTTCTAGATTGGTTCCAAGTATGTCTTTTTGCATTTAAAAAATCATCCTCACTTTGGTTTAGTTTGACTTTTCAATAGGGTATTGGTCTCTATGAGTGCAAGAGGCCTGTGCGAGAAACTTAAACAAGGGAGGCAAAAAAAATTCTAGAGATTCTGTTCTAGAGACTCGTTCTCCTAGTATATCGTTTGGGGGCCCGAGGACTACCGGCACACCGAGTTTGGGGCCCGTGCGACCCCCGGGGGCCGAACAGGGGCCCCTGACACGTGCAACTCATACCATTCATTTTCACAGGTGTTTCGTGGACGGTGGACAGAAAGGTCCGATCGGCCCGAAATTGACACGCTTCCTGTCATGGGCCCCTGGGACTGACACACGCGTCTCGTCACAGGCCCCAGAGGTCCGCGGCCCTTTGACCTTTTTTCACGCTAAATGGCCACCAACAGCCTAGTAGAATAAGTTGCAGGTGGGACACCTAGAAAACAGGCGCCAAAAGGACCTCGAGATTCGGCACGGACGACCGTCACAGGCCCCCGAATCAGGCCCCCAAGTTTCGTGGCTCTAGATGCTTTCGGAGCCTATTAGGCCCTCTAACCCTAGCTGCTGCATTAACCCTAGCAGAAATGTTCCCATAGAGATCAATGGGAGACAGAGAGATGCATAAAAAATAGCAAAAAAATAATTATTGGCATCCCTCCTAGCCCCTATGCTACCTAGCCCCTTTGCTATTGCGCAGAGGGCCGCGTGACACAACTTTTAGTCGAGTTTGGGCCCCCGGGGGCCCCTGACACGTGCAACTTATACCATTAATTTCCACAGGTGTTTGGTGGACACATCATGGTAGTGCCCACCTATAACTTATTCGACAGGGTCCAAATAGTTAATGGCTGTAATGTACATTTCTGTGTTGTATTATGTCCCCTGTGTGATGTACAGGAGGTTTTACCTAATAAAACCATTGTGATTATGAAAAATGACCTATTAATGCATTGACCACGGACAGCCTATTTGGACCCCGTCAAATAAGTTTACAGGTGAGCCCTTACTTTGCCCGCCTGTAACTTATTTGATAGGGTCCACATAGGCTGTCTGTGGTCAGTCCATTTTTAGGCTAATGATGCAAAGTTATGAGCTGTAAAGTACCCCAACAGGCTTGTCTGTCTTCCCAGTGTACTTTAATGCATGTTTTGAGTATTAAAACATGAATAATTATGTAATATGACCTGTAAAATGCATTGACCACAGACAGCCTAAAGAGATCCTGTCAAATAAGTTACAGGTGGGCCCTTACTTTGCCCACCTGTAACTTATTCAACAGTGTCTAAATAGGCTGTCCGTGGACAGTCCATTTTTAGGCTAATTATGCATAATTAATAACTTTAATATACATCAGTGTGTTGTATTGTGGTCCATGTGTGGTTTACAGTAGAATTCACCTCATAAAACCACTGTAATTGTGAAATATGACCCATTAATGTATTGTCCATGGACAGCCTACAAATAAGTCAAATAAGTTACAGGGGGGCCCTTACCGGTGACTTATTCGACAGGGTCCAAATAGGCTGTCTGTGGACGGTCCATGTTTAGGCTACTGATGCAAAGTTATGAGCTGTAAAGTAGTCCACATTATTGTCTGTCTTCCCTGTTCATTTCAATGCATGTTTTAAGCAATAAACATTTTTTAATCATGAATTATGACCTATTAATGCATTGACCACGGACAGCCAACAGAGGTCCCATCAAATAAGTTACAGGTGGCCGAATAGGCCGTTCGTGGTCACATAGGCGGTCAGGGGGATACATAGGCTGTTCGTGGTCAGTGGGCAGGGCCACTGGCTGTCACATAGATTATAGGTGGACGCATGGTCACACAGGCGGTCAGGGGACGAACAGGCCGTTCGTGGGAGTGGTCAGGGAAGTTCGCGAAGGCGGTCAGGGGGACGAACGGGCGCTCCGTGAACGCCCGTCTGCAACATGTTTGGCGCACGTCGAACAGATTGCCGGTGGTCGGCGAGTCGCCCCCCTGTGGCCGCGGCCCAGATCGCAAGAGAAGGGGCCCTGGGCCCGAGGCGTCGCCGGGTTGAGCAGAGAGGCTGCAGAGTTTGACAAGTTTGTACCCAGCACTTCTGAAAATGCACTTCCGAATGCGTCTCTGTCCCCAGCACATTTCAAACCAAACTGAGGTCCCCAGTTTGGTTTTCTGTGGTAACGCACCGCATTTAACGACCAGTAACATTAACGGCGTTGTAACGACGGGAAAGGTAATTAGTTGGATTACCCCGTTACTGAAAAAATAACGTTGTTACCTAACACCGTTCTTTTAAACGCATTATTCCAAACACTGGTTATGCCTTGGCTGACCAATCAGGTTCAATAATTTCAGAGAGCTGTGGAATAAAAATGATTTATTACTTTCAATATTGAAAAATTTGCTATACAACAATGAATTACCTGCCAAATACCCATAGACTCCAACTTCAGAAAGACTAAGAATCTTCTGATTTCCAGGAATATGAACAACCATGTAACGTCCCACCATCCCGCCGCATGAGAAAGTGTCCGAAGCGCTGGCCGCAAGACTAGAAATTACAGCACATCTACAGACAGAGAGATAATCTGTTATCAGTTTCTGTTCATGTGCAGCCACATTAATCAAAACAGTCAAAGGAAGGCTCACATGGTGTTACTGTAAATGTCAGGGAAGTTCCCGATGCGAATCACAGCTCCGTTTATCCTCGAAGGAAAGCTCATTCTGTTAGTGATGGTCACTCTGTTCACGCTGTATACCTTCAGTAGATCCACTCTCCACCACGGGTCGGTCTCTGTGTTAGTGTGAGTCGAGCTGCTGAGTAAACCATCAAGCGCAAATTCAGGGATGGAGCCTCCATAAATTGATGACTGAGTAGTTTTGCCCCAAAGTGCTGCATTCTCTGGAAAAGTTTTCAAAGACAAAGGCAACATTTTTGTCAAACAGAAAAAAAAACAAAGGTTAAAAAAATAATGGTTCTTACCTTCTTGTCCATTTGCTCTTTCCACAACCAATACAAACCCTGTGGAATCAATATTCAAGTGAGTATCAGAGAACCAGGATTTGTTGGATCACATTCTGAAATTTTATTTCTATTTTATTGTTAATTTTGTCTTAAGTTTGAATGATGTGTGATATGTGTTCTCTTTGTTTTTCCATATGTGTGTATGAGGACTCTACTGCAAACAAAATCTACCTTTGGGAACAAATAAAGTAACTTGAACTTGAACTTGAACTTGAGATTTGTAGTTAATTTACTTTGATATTGTCACTAACACAAAATAGTCCGAATGATAATGGAAACATAAAACATTGATCTGTATAATGATCATGTTGAAGGAAACTACTGACACAATAATAATAATAATCTGCAACGAACAGACTGTTTGAATTTAACGTCACACAAGAACACATTTCTGTGGAATCACTACCTGACAAACACAATAATCAAGTCGACTGTCAATACACAAATGAGCATCTATTCAACATAAGATTTGGTTAGTATCTAAAAATAAACCGAGAAATACCATTCTAGAGAACAAGTGACAAGCAACGCTTAAAACGTTTGGAATCTGATTTGAATTTGAAATGAAGAACTTCATACTTTATTTGCAGAACTCATTAAATTGATCGAAAGTGACAGTACATACATTTGTAATGTTACACCAGATTCTATTTCAAATAAATGCAGTTCTTTTGAACTTTCTATTCAATTAATTCTGAAAAAAATATGTATGACTATATCCACAAAAATCTGAAGAATTACAACTGTTTTCAGCATTGATAATAATCATATATGTTTCTTGAGCATCGAATCATCATATTAGAGTGATTCTGAAGGATCATGTGACACTGAAGACTGGAGTAATGATGCTGAAAGTTCAGCTTTGATCACAGGAATATTTTACAGTTTACTATATATTCACATGTGTAATACTATTGTAATACTATTTCAAAATATTACTGTTTTCACTGTTTTTGATCAAATAAATGCAGCCTTGGTGAGCAGAAGATACTTCTTTCAAAAACATGAAAAATATTACGGACGCCAGACTTCTAAAAAATGTAAACGCTGAGAAACAATGAATTGCGTAATGTAAACCATGATAAAAATGTGGGTTTAAAAAAAATGACTTCATTATACAAAAGATTTAATGTATGAAACAACAACTGATCTAGAATATGTGTTTGGAAAGAAATGCCAATACTTTACAATATGCTATAAATCCACAGTAAAGACTAATGAGTGTAAACTAAACTACAAATCTACATCCTAGTAAAATAGCAGATGCATGAATGTTGTATTTTACCCAGTAACATCCACAGGGACTTGAAGAGATTCTTTATGGTTGATTAAAGGCGTTGGTCTTTTTTTTAGGGATGGAGAGTGTTAGTTTTATGTTTTATGGAGGACAACCCATTTAAATTTGCATCTCATGATCATCCTGTCTCTCCTCCCTTCCATCTCCATAATTTTGAACACAGAGAATATAGTTACACGTTTTAGTTAATCACAAAAAAACTTTTCAAAAAGAGACTTAGAAAGGCAAAAAAGTAATGACTGGTGATCATCATCATTGTGTTCAGCACAGATGTTCAGGGTGTTTTCTGCTGTGTACAAATGCCTTTAAATTTACACAGACTTCCCAAATCAGCTGCAAAAACACGGACAAACAAATAAGCTTCAAATAAGCCATCTGGACTTTAATCCTGGCACTCCCGCCACTGAAAGGTGATCATGTAACTTCTATTGCTGCACTAAAAAAAGATGGGCTGAATGTGCACAAATATGCACAAAACCAGCAGTGTTATATGTCACAGATGAGTTTTAACAACTGTTCTCAATCTATTTGAATTTCTGCCGCGCTTCTTAAGGGTTGTAGTCTGTATTTTATTTTATGTTCTTGAGTAGCGCTGTTCAACAGCTAGTTTCAATTTCGCCCATTCTCGGGATATTTGCTTTTGCTGTGCTAATTCCAAGGGCGACCACAGCTGTCCTCACTCAGGTGATTGAAAGCAGTATATCTATGAAGTGTGCGTGCTGTCTTGGAAGCGTTTAGCTCTCTTGTTCAGCCTCCTCGTGTGAAGACCGACTAGGGTAAAGACCTGCAACTCTACCTGCGCGACTCCACCGAGCAAGGACACCTGCAAGGCACTTAAATACCGTCTTCACCCTTTCCTTTCCTACCTTTTTCTTATTTCCCTTAATCAACATGTGCTTTCAATACATTCCTGTTGTCTCGACAACGCTCTCTCATCACGTACAGAAGGCAGCAAAATACCAATCTGCGTCCTATTCTCTCATCCTCACCTCTCACTCTTTCTATGGGTCTATGGAATTGTCAATCAGCAGTCAATAAAGCTGACTTCATTCCAGCCTTTGCATCTCATTCTACTCTTAATATCTTGGGCTTGACTGAGACCTGGATCCGTCCAGAAGACTCAGCAACCCCTGCTGCTCTCTCTAACAACTTATCTTTCTCTCACACCCCTCGCCAGTCGGGCAGGGGTGGGGGCACTGGTCTTCTCATTTTTTAACAATTGGAAATACTCAACTCTCTCTTCTCTATGCAATAACAACTCATTTGAATATCATGCTATTACACTTACAACTCCCATTAAGATCCATATTGTAGTCATATATCGTCCCCCAGGTCAACTGGGAAGCTTTGTGGAGGAGCTGGATGTGCTGCTGTCCTCTTTCCCTGAGGATGGCATCCCACTTGTAGTCTTTGGCGAATTCAACTTTCATCTAGAGAAGCCGTATGCAACAGACTTCATCTCTCTCCTAGCCTCTTTCGATCTCAAACGGCTCATCACCACAGGTACTCACAAGTCAGGCAACCAACTGGACCTGGTTTACACACGCAACTGCATCACAGACAACATTTTGGTGAAACCTCTCCATGTTTCAGACCATTTCCTCATTACTTTCAATCTACAACTCACTACCCATGCACCACCAACTCCCCTACCAGTTACTTTCCCATCTTTCCTCTGCTGTGTCATCTTCTCTTCCCTCACCTTTGCTTTTCTCATCTCTGGATGTGAATACTGCAACGGATATTTTATGCTCCATTCTAAACTCTTTTTTAGACAATATCTGCTCTCTCTCCTCTAGGCCAGCACGCGCTACTCCCTCTAACCCCTGGTTATCTGAGGTTCTTCGTGAACACCGAACCGAACTCAGGGCAGCAGAGACACATCTGACCTCAGTAGGTATCAATCTCTGCTCTCTGCCTTTTCTGTTGATGTTCACGCCGTAAAATCTTCATATTTCCACAACAGTTCAAAACATTCAACTCTCTCCTCTGTCCACCTCCACCACCACCCACCTCCTCACTAACTGCTGAAAACTTTGCTAACTTCTTCACTAACAAAACTACAACTATCAGCAGTCCGTTCTCAGCTTCACACACACAGGAACCCAGACTAACCTGTCCCACAGCCAACAACCTTCTCTCCTCCTTCACTCCACTAACCGAGGAAGAAGTATCTAAACTTCTCCTCTCCAGTCATCCTACCACCTGCCCTCTAGACCCCATCCCCTCACACCTTCTACAAGCAATCTCTCCCACACTTCTACCAGCACTCACACACATCATCAACTCATCCCTCCACACTGGCATTTTCCCTACAGCATTTAAGCAGGCTCGGGTAACTCCACTGCTTAAAAAAACAACACTAAACACATCACTTTTAGTGAATTACAGACCTGTCTCTCTCCTACCATTCATTGTGAAAACACTTGAACGAGTTGGTTTCAACCAAGTATCATCTTTCCTGTCTCTGAACAACCAGCTGGATGTCAACCAATCTGGCTTCAAGAAAGGGCATTCAACCGAGACTGCATTGCTGTCGGTCACCGAAGCCCTGCGGATCGCAAAAGCTGCTTCCAAATCATCAGTTCTCATTCTCCTGGATCTGTCTGCTGCCTTCGACACTGTGAACCATCCCTTTAGTCCTCTCATCACTGGGCATCACTGGAACTTCCCTCCACTGGTTTGACTCCTATCTCACATGTCTTCAGGGTCACGAGAGGTGAGGTATCCAAAGCACATCAACTGACCACAGGGGTTCCCCAGGGTTCAGTTCTTGGACCGCTCCTCTTCTCCATTTACACCACATCACTGGGACCCATCATACAGGCACATGGTTTCTCTTACCATTGCTATGCTGATGACACACAGCTCTACCTCTCATTTCAACCAGATGATCCCACAGTAGCTGTATGGATCTCAAGCTGTCTGGCGGACATCTCGGCATGGATGAAGGAACATCACCTGCAGCTCAACCTGGCAAAGACTGAGCTTCTCGTCCTCCCTGCCAATCCGTCTCTTCAGCACGACCTCACTATCCAGCTAGAGTCATCCTCAATCACCCCATCAAGGTTGGTCAGAAATCTTGGAGTAATATTTGATGATCAGCTGACCTTCACAGACCACATTACAAAGACAGCTCGATCATGCAGGTTTGCTATGCACAACATCAGGAAGATCAGGCCTTTCCTAACTGAGCATGCAACACAACTTCTCATCCAGGCCCTGGTCAGTTCTAGGCTTGATCACTGCAATGCTCTTCTGGCTGGACTTCCATCATGTGCAACTAAACCTCTACAAATGATCCAGAATGATGCAGCTCGTCTTGTCTTCAACGAGCCCAAAAGGGCCCACGTCACTCCTCTGTTCATTTCTCTGCACTGGCTACCACTCGCTGCTCACATCAAGTTCAAGGCTTTGACGGTTGCTTACAGATTGACCACAGGTTCAGCTCCCTCCTACGTTCACTCACTACTACAAGTCTACATCCCTACCAGAAGCCTACGATCGGTCAATGAGCAACGGCTCGTGGTACCATCAGAGAGAGCCACAAAATCACTCTCCAGAACATTCTCATTCACGGTACCATGCTGGTGGAATGATCTCCCCACCCTCATCCGGAATCCAGAATCCCTGACAGCATTTAACCCTTGTGTGGTGTTCATATTTTTGTTATTCAGCCAGTGTTCGTGGGTCTGGTGGACCCGCTGCATTTTTGGGTTTTTAATTCAACATAATCAAACAATTTATGTTAAAATACTCAACAGATGTTTTTCATCCCAACTACAAGCAATATAAACAGCATATATGGTTAATATTTTCCCTTTACCTTTGTTAGATCACATTTAAGAATTGCAACCTTGTGCGGGAAAGGCAGGGGTAGAAACAAAACTCACTTTTGCACTCACACTCTCTCACACTTACACACAATCTCTCTCTCACATGCATGCACACACTCACTCACGCACACACACACACACACACTACACTACACTACACTACACTACACTACACTACACTACACTACACACACACACACACACACACACACACAAACACACTCACTTGGATATGTGGTTTATGGGGACTCTCCATAGGTGTAATGGTTTTACAAATGTACAAACTGTATAGTCTATCCGCCTACACTAACCCTACCCCTAAACCTACCAATCACAGAAAACTTTTGGCCTTTTTTGAATTTCAAAAAACACCATTTAGTGTTTTTTAAGCCGTTTGGTTTATGAGGACACAGATGTCCTCATAAACCATGTTTACGTTGTAATACCCATGTCATTATACACATTTGTGTCCTCATAAACCATATACAAGAACACACACACACACACACACACTAACAGCAAGCCATGACAGGAGGAGGACAGAGTAAAGGTTCACAGGACCTAAAATATCCACACTTTTATTAGCCCCGGGTCCAGTGGACCCGAACATCCTGTGTGTAATATAAATGTGTAGGGGGGGTGTACAGTGTGTGGTCATTGAAAATGTGTTCGGATATATGTTCTTCACAGAAAATGAGCCAAGGCCAATGAGTCTGAGGTTGAAAAAATTATTAATTGTATCTTTTTTTTTTTTTATATATATTTTAATTTTTTTATTATAATTTGTATTACTATGTTTCCTGTTGTATTTGTATATTTGCACTGGAAGCCTCAGCACCAAAACAAATTCCTTGTGTGTGCAAGCACACTTGGCAATAAAGCTCTTTCTGATTCTGATTCTGATTCTGATTATGCTACTCCGAGCAATGTCTGAACTTTGTATTTTGAGCACTTCTTGCATTGTTTTTGCCTCTTCACAATGATTCGCTTGGTTTAGTCCTCAGTTGTAAGTCGCTTTGGATAAAAGCGTCTGCTAAATGACTAAATGTAAATGTAAATGCAAATTAAAAACACTCCTAGTTCTCCTCAAAAGGCCTTCTATCTCATTAGTTGAAAGCAAGTCGAGCTCTGATTTAAGTTTAAGACGTTTCTTATACAGATTTGGCGTGGGAGACCTAGCATATTGTTCATCTAACCTTGAAATGTCATTAGCGAGTAAAATGTGATTTTCTTTAGAGAGCTTTCTTTTATTAGCACCGTATGAAATAATTTTGGCCCCTAATATATGCCATAAGGGCCTCCCACACTGTTGATTCTGAAATGTCCACTGATTTATTAACACTTAAAAAAAAAAAAGGAATTTGGTCAGCGGCAAAGAAAACAAAATTATCATCTGCCAAGAGTGAAGTATTGAAACGCCAGTTCCTCCTAAGGGAAGGCACATTTAGAAAGGTCATATCAAGAGTAAAAGGAGCATGGTCTGATATAATAATACTTTGATATGCACAAGACTGAACTCTAGAAATTAAATCGATATCCATAATAAAGTAATAAATCCGGGAGTAAGAGTTATGAACATTTGAAAAAAAAGAATATTCTCTTCTCTTGGGGTACAAACGCCGCCATTCATCCGGTATACCATATTCAGAGAAAAAATTATTTAGAAAAATGGAGGATTTGTTTGCAGTGCATGCTCTAGATGAAGAACGGTCCAGCACTGGGTCAAGGCAACAGTTGAAGTCCCCCCCCCCCCCCCCTTCCCAAGTATAAGAGAATATGAATTTAGATCAGGAATAATAGGGAGAGTATGTTTAAAAAAACTGACAACATCAAAATTAGGGGCATAAGCATTAGCTAAAGTTGCATTCTTATTGCAGTGTGCCACTGTGCCTACAACAACTATATAATGGCCGTTCTTATCTGATATAAACAGTGGTGGAGGAAGTACTGAATCTCAGTACGTAAGTAAAAGTACATATAACCAGAGACATATTTACTTTAGTGAAAGTAGAAGTATCACAATGACAACCAGTAAAAAGTACCTGTTTTAAATGTACTTTAAGTATTAAAAGTAAAAGTACTTGCATAACAATTTATTCTCTTAATGTCTATATTCTAATGATTAATAAAATAGTTAATCCTAACTCATTCAACCTAATACTCCTATTATGATGTTCAATAATGATGGAAAAGCCGTTATTTTTTAAGTTTATGTCACCATTTCTGAACAAGCTTGCAATTAGACAATATACATCACATCAAGCTTAATGTGACGGGGTTTGGCTGTAAACGCGATTCATTTATGGTGTAATTCTGAACCTCTTGGCTTGCCATACTAATCCTAACCAAACGTAGAATACACACGCACCCCACACCACTACTAAATCTACCCTAACCTACCCATGCGTATCCTATGCACATAAAAACAAATTTCCGCGTATAAATTGCACGATAAACACACTGCGTGCTATAGAGACGCATTTAGTGTGACCGGGTTGATATGGCAACCAAACTTCACTGGTGAGACAAACGTGCGACGAACGGCAGGGGAAAACTGATCAGAAAATGTTACAAAAATGTAACAGAACGTTGTAGAAATGTAGTGGAGTAGAAAGTATAATAATTGCTGCAAAATGTAACGAAGTAAAAGTAATAAGTATGCACTATTGATTCTACTTAAGTAAAGTAAAGATACGTGAAAAATGTACTTAAGTAAAGTAACGAAGTATTTGTACTTCGTTACATTTCACCACTGGATATAAAATCATTTGGTACGAAGGGTACATTCTCATTAATCAAAATAGCCACACCTCTTGCCCTTGCCTGGAAAGAAGAATGAAAGATCTGCCCCTTCCAACCACGATTGAGGTGATTGTGATCCGCAATGCGTAAATGGGTTTCTTGCAAGAAAACAACCTCTGCTTTGAGCTGTCGAAGATGAGCAAGAACTCTGTTTCTCATAACCGGATGGTTTAAGCCCTTGACTCAAAAATCTCAACTCTCTACCCAAAAGAATACCTATCAGAAGCCTGTGATCGGAGAATAAAAGTAAAAGAATTACAAAAAGCAAAATGACATAACATCAACAAAGAAACTTAAAAGTCATAAAGTCAGTATGATGCCATCCCATACAAAAACCCAACCCACCCACAAGATCAACCCAAACCTCAAAGAACATTACAATGACAACAAAACTACCCACTAGAACAAGAACTAAGTGTTCTGAACACTTCCTTATTTCGCCTTACCTTATATAATCCTCAGTCCCTTAAATCAAAGTATCCTCATATACAACGTATAGATGACATTACTGTATCAAATAGTATGCTTAATATACGAGCAGACCCACGGCATAACAATCCTGTTCATACTTAAACATTTGACCAATGTATTGAGCACAAGGCAAATCAAAATAAATGAGACTGTAAAAAATAAAAATAAATAAATAATCTCTCCTAAAGTAAACACAAACTGCAATCAAACTCTTGCAAAAAGTATTTGTGATTACACCAAAAAATTAACAAGATACATCATACAATAAATCTAGTTCTGGTTTTCGGTCTGAGATTGGCTCTGTCCGTATGGGTGTTCCTCAAGGTTCAATTCTTGGCCCCTTACTTTTTAGCATTTACATATTTCCACTCGGACTGCTATTGAGATCACTTGGGCTTAATTATCACTGTTATGCAGATGACACTCAGATTTATATTCACTCTAAGCCTGGTCAAAATCTGGATGTTCCTTTTTTTAACACATTGTATTTCTGAGATAAAAACATGGATGTCTCAAAATGTCTTGTGTCTCAATAGTGATAAGACTGAGTTCTTGCTTATTGGCACTGCCCATCAGCTTCGTAAGGCTGATTCACTAATTTCGAACATAGATGGCTCTGATTTGGAGGCACAGACTAAGTAAAAAAATATGGGAGTTATATTTGATTCTAGTCTGTCCTTTGACTCTGATGTGCAGTACATTGTTAAGAACTCTTTTTTTCATCTCAGAAATATTGCCAGACTTCGCTCTATGTTATCCCTCTCGGTGACTGAAAGGCTTATTAATACTTTAGTTTTTTTCTCGCATTGACTACTGTAATGCACTTCTTGCTGGGGTCCCTAAAACCACACTGAATAAATTACAATGTGTACAAAATTCTGCTGCTAGGATCTTGACTGGAATCAGAAGAAATGAGCATATTACACCAATTTTAAAGTCTTTGCACTGGCTCCCGGTCAGGTTCCGAGTTGACTTTAAAATCCTTATGCTCACATATAAGGCACTGCATGGTCTGGCACCGCAGTATCAGTCTGCGCTTTTAACTTTATACACACCCAAGCGTCATTTACGCTCCTCACGAGCTGGTCTATTGGCAGTCCCACAGACTCGGTTGCGTACTGTAGGGGATAGGGCTTTCTCATCCTATGCTCCTGGGCTTTGGAATACACTCCCTCCAAATATCAGAGATGCACAGTCTTTAAGTAATTTCAAATCTTTATTAAAAACGCATTTTTTTTAGGTTAGCTTTTACTTGACTTTTATTTTATTGTATTTTATCTTTGTTTATTTAATTTTTTTCTCAGAGTGTTGTATTTTAATTTTGCTTGTTTTATTATGTAAAGCGCCTTGAGAATCTGCTTTAAAGGCGCTATAAAAGAATAAAGTTATTATTATTATCATTATTAGTTCAACAACGGTATCAGATCAAATACAACAGCACTAATCAGTCATTAGAGAGTCTAGAGACATAGAAAAGTCTGCATGATGTAAAACACTTCCAATGAACAGTAAACCATAATGTCAGCGAGCTCAGGAAAACCTAGCGTAGTTAAGTCAAAGTTATACAACGGGCTCCCTCGTGACACAAATAGTATATAACGTCATAAGCCGTCATAAACTAAGATGCGCTACGGTGAGCCGTCAAAAATTCCTTGGCCTCATCCACCGATGCAAGCATCTTCTGCTCACCTTCCTTAGTCAGGATCCTCAGCCTTGCGGGGAAAAGAAGGGATGGCTTAAATCCCATATTATAAAGCTCTGCCATTACCCCACGATATTGAGCACGCTGTTCCAGAACTTCCGGACTGAAGTCATCGTAGATGGCGATCGAGTTGCCAAGGTACTGCAAGGATCCTTTTCTTTTACGGGCCTCTCTTATCACCGCCTCCTTGATCTGATACCGATGAAAACGGACTATTACAGCTCTCGGCCTCCCTCCCTGCTTCGTAGCGATCAGAGCCCGATGCGCCCTGTCAAGTTCCGGAGGAGACGGCAAAATCTGCTCACCCATAATTTCCGACAGCATCTCAGAAAAGAACACTGTGGGCCGAGGACCTTCAACGGATTCCGGTAAGCCAATGATCCTGACATTATTACGACGACCGCGGCCCTCCAGGTCTGCTGTTTTGGCCTTAAGTTAAGCGTAGTTCTCAGTCAGATCGGCGCACACAGCTTCCAGAGAGTGAATTCACTCGCTGAGGAGGTCTGCGTTGGATTCCAGTGATGTTATTCCTGATCCATGGTCCGACACTGCAGTCTGGACGAGGTCAAGTTTTGCCTCTAAGGATGTCAAGGCGGATTTGAAATTGGAAGAGAGAGCGGCTCTGTGGTCTTCCAATAAGCTAGTCAAGGCTGACATGCTAACCTCGCCATGAGCCGCGAACACGTTGTCTTTACCGGTGTCTTTCTTTGCATGTTTGGTTGATTTAGATGCCATTGTTTGCTTCCTTTTTTATTCAACTTGTTATCTCATTACATTCGGCAAAATTAAACTGGTAGAGGATTATAAGCTGATAAAATATAAGATATGTATAGGGAGCACAAGGTTGATGTGTCTACTCCATTCGCATCCAAAACCGGAAGTGGTATATAACTTTATTTTTTTACTTCAGCAATAATCAGCCAAGGGTCTTCTTTAAAATGATACCAAACTTAAGTCTGTGCTCCCAAGCTTCAAATTTTTATGACAGTTTTTTGACGTGGACATTTTTGTCCTCTATGGACTTTTTTTTTTTAAATGAGGCACAAGGGTTAAAGCAATTAATTATTTAATTCATCACTAATGCATTAAATTGATCAAAAGTGACAGTAAAGACATTTATAATCTTACAAAGGATTCTATGTCAAATAAATGCTGTTCTTTTGAACTTTTTGTTCATCAAAGAATCCTGAAAAATAAAATGTATCACGGTTTCCTCAAAAATCTGAAGAAGCACAACTGTTTTCAACACTGATAATAATCCGAAATGTTTCTTGCGCATCAAATCATCATATTAGAATATTAGAATTTCTGAAGGATCATGTGACACTGAAGACTGGAGTAATGATGCTGCTTTGATCACAGGAGTAAAGTGACCCTTCGCTAAGCCACGCCCGAAAACCGCCACTGGCCAATCGTGTCTTAGCAACCGTAACTAGGCGCGGGAGGTCTGGCAAGCATTGTGCGTATGGATTGTGCAAATCTGATACCCGGTATCCTAAAAGTTTGGACGGGGGAGTGGAATTTTTTTCCTTCCCGAAAATCTAAAAACAAAGGGCCCTATTTTAACGATCTGAAACGCAAGTGTCAAAGCGTAAAGCGCAAGTAACTTTGTGGGCGGATCCCGGCGCTGTTGCTATTTTCCCGGCGGGATAAATGCCTCTTGCGCCTGGCGCAAATCTAAAAGGGGTTGGTCTAAAGTAGCTTCATTATTCATAGGTGTGGTTTGGGCGTAACGTGAAATAAACCAATCAGAGCGTCATCTCACATTCCCTTTAAGAGCAGGCGCGCTTGTTCTAAAGCGGATTCCTATTATAACGGCGGATTTGCCAGGCGCGCGCCAGGAGCGGTTCACAGCCGAGGAGAGCAACGTTCTCGTCAGGGCCGTAAAACACAGAGAAGTGACATTGGGGATGGAGAAACCCACCCAAATTAACTTCTGTTAAACAGGCGTATGATGTAAGCTACATGCTTTTATAATAAATTGTCTATCTATCTATCTATCTATCTATCTATCTATCTGTAACTGGTCTGTTGTCTGCGTTGTGTTTATTTGCTTGGTTGGAGAAGAACAAGACAGCATTCGGCAGTTTCGCTGAGCTTTTATTCCTGATATACAAACAAAATGTAATCAGCCTCTTAGTGAGAGTCGCCCTCGTTAACACTCTCACTGCAATCATCAATGCAAAGAGAAATAAATCACAATAAAATGCATATAACAGAAAACGTACCTGATATACAAACAAAATGTAATCAGCCTCTTAGTGAGAGTCGCCCTCGTTAACACTATAAAACAAATGTGATGTACACTTATCACGTGTGCTCTCATTTCACATTTAGGCCCATAAGCAAAAATATCGCTTAATCGTGATGAAATTACAAAAATCGCCACAAAGGTAGGTAAAATAATATTATACACATGAATTAGAGTGAAAATATAGACATAAAAGCAACAATTAAAATTAGGATTAAAGATGATTATGGGGAGCCCAAAATAACCTCACCTCTCACTGCAATCATCAATGCAAAGAGGAAGAGGAGGGGACAGAACAGGAAATTATATTGACTCATGACATCACATTAATTAAAGGGGAAGGTACTCATTCCACTTAGGCACTCATATCAGGACATGTAAACGAACAATTTTGTGTGAATTCTTATAAACTATACATACATTCAACAGTACACTTTATGTACCTGTTACACTCACCCCTCAGAATTTACACAAAATTCACCTGAGTACAATAAAAAAAACACTGGTCACTAGAATTACGTGGTCCACACTTAAAAAAAGTGGAAACACAGCATAAAAAGCTACCCAAACGAAAGGGATACAAGTATGAAGAAAGTTGGCCAAACTTCAACACATATTGTAGGCATTACCAAAGTGCCCATTACACTTTGAAAAATCTCAGACCAGGTACTTAAACAGAGCCAATAGGCATTAGAAAATACAAGACTTGACTTCTAGCATTTTAAGAGAAGCGGGAAGAAGAAGAAAAAAAAAAAAAAAGAAAAAAAAAAAGATCTAAACATGAATAACAGGAGATACCGACTCAATACCAAGTAAGGTTTCGAGTTGAACCATTGACTCAATCAACCTACAAACAGGCTTAATTACCCTACCAAGCCTGGTAGTGTAACGATCACTTGTATTTAAATCAGCTACAGGATCTTGCCTAAAGGGTTCACTGGCAGAGACAGGAGTTTGGGGAGAGTCGATGGCGCCAGCCACAGCCACAGTATTATCATCAGTCACCGACACAGCAACTTGTGCATTTGGCTCCTCTTGATTGGACAACTGGGAATGCACCCATGAAGAAGTGCGGACATCACCACAAATAGCAACATTGGAGATGTTCGACGTAGAGCCTGCATGTGAGAGTTCCTCAGCCTCATTCTGCCCATCATCTGCGTGCCCAGCAGACTTAATTTCGGCAACGTAGAAGGACTCACCACTGCCTGTCTGCTCGGTTAGACCACCACAGTGTGCTGCATCAGATGTCTGTGAAGGTAAACTACAGTCAAGTGTTTCAGCAACCTCATGATCTGAACGAACCATTTCTGGATCAAGCAGCGGGAGGAAGTTCACTTGAAGAAGAAGATTACGATGCACTATCCTCTCATTACCAGCCCTGTCACTGATCTTATAGACATGTATGGATGGCTTTGAGGCAACAACAGTGTACATGACTGGCTCCCATTTGTCAGCAAGTTTTCTTTTCCCTCTACAACCCTTGTTAGCCACAAGCACTTGGTCACCAACGGCTAGAGGTAGGCCTTTAGCTCTTTTGTTGTACTGGCTGGACTGGTGTTTTTGTTCCACAACAGCATTTTTCTGTGCTAACGCCATGGCAGACTGGAGGTCGCTGACAAGAGATTTGACATACTTGTCATAGTCACAGATTGTCTTATCCTGCAGGACACTACGGAACATGAGGTCAACTGGCAACCTTGGTACCCTACCGAACATCAGGTAAAAAGGGGCGAAACCTGTTGTTTCGTGTGCTGTGCAGTTGTACACAAATGTCATAGTCTGTATCAACTGTGGCCACCTCTGTTTAGGCCTAGGTGGAAGAGATCTCAGCATATTTCCTAATGTCCTGTTAAAACGTTCGGTACCACCATTCCCCATTGGGTGGTAAGGGGTAGTTCTCGACTTGTCAACTCCAGCCAGTTCAAGGAGCTCGGCAATCAACTCACTCTCAAAGGTAGCCCCCTGGTCAGAATGGATGCGTTGGGGAAATCCATAGATGCAGAAAAAGCTGTCCCAGAGTTTCTTAGCCACTCTTTTCGCTGTCTGGTCTTGACACGGGAATGCATTCGCCAGCTTTGTGAAGTGATCCGTGACCACTAAAACATCCACAGATTTGTTGTTCCGATCTTCAGCGGACCAGAAGTCAATGCAAACGAGCTCCAGTGGGGCAGTGGTCTTAATACTCTCCAAAGTGGCTCTCGCTGCAGGCTCTGGAGTTTTGCTGAGGACACACCTGGGACATTTCTTCACGTAATCACGCACATCACGCTCCATGTCAAGCCAGAAAAACCTCTGACGGGTCAAAGACAGAGTACGAGGCTGCCCTTGATGTCCAGCCAGGTCGTGAACACCCAAAAGTGCCTCAGATTTCAATGAGTCAGGTAAAACGAGTTGGAACTTCTTGTGCTTGGTGAGCGGGTCTTTAATAGCTCTGTACAGGATTCCATTAAGCAAAGAAAGTTTGTCCCACTGCTTCATAATTCTGAGCACACACTGGTTATCATTGGCACGCTCACGTCTTGATGGTCTGCGCTTCCTGCCGACATAATAAGACACTCTAGCAATGACAGGGTCTTTGTGCTGATGTTTTTGCAAGTCTATCAGTGAAAGAGAACGAAACACTTCCTCATCTCCACTGATTAAAGAGTTGAGATGTTCTGCAACCGATGCTGCTCTACATTCAGTTCCTGTTTCCCATTCTTCACAGGACGACAAAATGGAAGACACGTCATCAGTGGACATTGATGTATCCAGCCCAGCATCATGTGATCCTGTCCCTACTGTTTGCGGTTGGCAGGTAAGACGGAACAACTCTTGCACATTTCCATCCTCTACACTGTGTACTTGTCGCAACAGTTCAGAATAAGGCTCGGACAAAAGCCGCTGACTCACTGGCCTGACAAATGGATTCCTACTGAGCGCATCCGCCACCACGTTGAGTTTTCCAGGAACGTATTTGATCTCAAAGCAATATGGAGCAAGTTTCGAGACCCAACGCTGCTCACATGCATCCAACTTCGGCTTGGTCATAATGTATGTCAGCGGATTATTATCTGTCCAGACTGTAAACTCATGTCCCTTAAGCCAGTGACTGAACTTATCACACACTGCCCACTTCAGAGCTAAGAATTCCAGTCTGTGTGCAGGATAATTTGTTTGGCTGCGGCTCAAAGCCTTGCTAGCAAACGCTATTGGTCTTGCCTTGTCCTCACCAGCAGGGATCTGAGACAGTACTGCACCTATGCCATCCAATGAGGCGTCAGTACAGAGAAGAAAAGGACGCTCAAAATCAGGATGAGCCAGCACCACACTGTCAACAAGGGCCCTTTTCAGCTCTTCAAATGCCACATCACAGTCAGGGGTCCAGTCCTGGGGTGTCAACTCACGAAAAGTGCCTGCTCTCTTGCGACTACCAGCAGCTTTCACTGAGCGTTTCTGGCCAGCCGTTAAGTTGAATAAGGGTCTGGCAATGCGTGAGCAACTTGGAATGAAGGATTGATAGTACAGGACCATACCAAGAAACGATCTGATCTTTTTTTGTGAAGGTGTGGTTTTGTTTTCCTTCATTAAATCCTCCTTCTGAAAAGCAGAGATGACTTTAACTTTCTCCTCATCAACTGAAACACCAGTACCATCTATCACATGGCCCAGGAACTTTACGGTTTTTCTCAGAAAGTGACACTTTTTAGGTGCTAGCTTCAGGTTACTGGTTCTCAATCGAGAAAACACAATCTCCAACCGCTTCAATGCCTCCTCTTCAGAAGGTGCAAAGACCAACAAGTCATCCAGATAACAGAGCAGCGTGGAAAAGTTAAGGTCTCCAAAAATACTGAGCATCATGCGCATGAAAGACGCGGGGCTATTGCAAAGACCTTGAGGAAGACGGTTATACTCATACAAGCCCATTGGTGTTGTGAAGGCTGTGTATCGTCGGTCAGACACATGGAGTGGGATGTTGTAAAATCCTGAAGTTAAGTCCATGGTGCTGAAAAGAGCATTACCACCCAAGGCTGCGAGACAGTCAGCTTGATGGGGTAGAGGGTGGGCGTCTTTGATGGTTTTTGCATTGAGCCAGCGAAAATCAGTGCAGACCCTCAAATTACCGTCTTTTTTCCAGACCATCACTAAGGGTGACGCATACTCACTGACAGACTTGCTGATTATGCTCTTCTCTTCCATTTCTGACAACACTTCTCTCAATTTTTGATAGTGGGCAGGTGGGATGCGGCGATAGGGCAGACGGAATGGACGCTCATCATAAAGATGGATCCTGTGCACAAAATCCTTTGTCTCTCCACAATCCAGCTTATCCTTTGAGAAAACATCATGGTAGGAACCAAGAAGAGCCACTAATTTGCCCTTACACATCTCAGAGACTTCACATCCATCAATGTCAATGTCTTGAAGACCAAGATCCCTCAGCAGCTGTGCCTGATTAAAGGATGAGTCAGTTATGAGGGGATTTGAATCAGGAACATCACATTGGGCTCTGCTCAGACCCTGCATGACAGTGAAATCCTCCACGGCTAGACAGGAAGAAACATCAGCCACTTTAGTGTTACGGCGAAGTGACACAGATATTGGGTTAGGGTTCACTATCTTCATCGGCACCCATCGATCACCCCACATCGGTGTTACTACACGTCCGACTAGAATGTTTTTAGGAGCTGAACGTGCCGTGGTTGGCTCAACAATTACAGTACTTCCTGGGGAAACAGGCACATTAGCTGGCAATTTGCCCCAAACAAGATACTCACATTTGGGAAGCAGAGTGATTGCCTGACAGAGTTTCACAGTCCCAAGTTTATCAGGCTGTTGAGGCCCAGACCATCGGGAGATGCAGCTCAGAAGCTCAAGGAATTGCTCACATTCAGGATTACTGTTATTGCAGGAAACTAGCTCCCAGTACTTGTCATGCGATTTCATCTTCTGCACAACACATTTGATCACATTACTTCCAATTATAAACTCATCTCTTTGTCCAGGCACCACAAGAGTAGGAACGACAAACTTAAATCCGTAGACTTCAATCTCCAAGTCGTATGAACACTTCGGCTGAATCGTAAGGCCACCACAGCCAACCAGGACCACATTACTCGCAATAGTTTGAGGATGCGGAAGAAGACCATCAGCTTGCAGCTTGGACTCACCCTCTTCACTAAGCGTGCAGGCCATACTACCAGAATCCAGTAACCCCTTTAATGTGCAACGGTCGCAGACTGTCACAGGAGCATAAAACAACTCACTTGCCCCATCAACTCTCTGAGACCCCACATATAACACGGTTTTGTCTTCTGGCAATAGTTTGCAGCTGTTAGCAAAAACATTTTGTACATCTTCTGTGAGGGAGGTTTTACTTAAATTGCCCATGCTACCCCTCTCATCGCATGGGCTCTTCAGTTTAACTGAGCAGTATCTGAGGGAGATGTAGGGCATGCTGCTTTAGGACAGTCACTCTTAAAGTGGCCAGGACTGAAACAGTTACGGCATAGCCTTTGACGTCTACAATGTTCATACGTTGTGTGTTCCTTGGATCTACAGACCCTACATGCAGTGCTAAAGTTGGTTTTGAAACCTGGAGTTTTGCCTGGGTGAACCTGACTGGGTGAAGTTAAAGAGGCAGTGCACAACGACAGGACTCTATCCATCATGCCAACAATGTGCTGAAGGCTGGTGTCTGGAGAGAAAGGAACAGCATACGGATTAAGAGGACTTACAGGAGTCAGTGACTGGGCTGGCATGGAAACTGGCTGCTGAGGAGAACTGGGCATGGAAACAGGCTGTGGAAGAGAACTAGGCACATTATTGGGGCCTGCCATAACAGTGCACTGGTTGCTTGCTGACAAGGACATTGTGTGCTGCTTCCTCAAAGAGACTCTCTTTAGATCCCTCTGATGACTATCCAAGCGCTCCTGGACCTCAGCGGCGCTCCACTTCTCAGCTGGCTTAAACTGAAAAGACATAGAAAGACTCGGGTCCGGGCAATGAGAAATAAACATCATGACTGCTTCAGCAGCGGGATCCTCAACACTCTTATTATGTCTGCGCAAGCACTCATTAGCAACATCTATGGACTTGTTAAGCCGTATCCAGTAATCCATGGGACTTTCATCTGCTCTAGGGACAGTGTTATAGAAGTCAGCCATAGGCATGTTAGAGTAAGACAACTCACTGAAGTTGCGTTTCAGTATGTCAAACACTGCACTTGGGAGTTCACTGACATTTAGTTCAGGGCGGCTTCGCAGGGACACTTTAACCACATCTCTCGCTTTGCCAGCCAATCTGCTCAATATGAGATCAGAGACATCAGTTTGCGTTCGGCATTTCATCCTGTTCAAATAACTGTACATCATATCTTCCCACTCGTGCACAGTAAATGAATCACTCTTATCTCCCCTGAAGAATGGTGGAGGTGGTGCATCTTGCTGTACTATCACCTTCAGGCTAGATTTATCAACGTCGTCACTTGAGTGCTGAGACTGGCACGGTGGGTTAGACTGTACTGGGCTGGGCTGGCGCGCAAGGTTAAGGCTGGCTGAAATACTCTCTACTATTTTCTGAGCAAGATCTGAAATGATACCCCCTAACGACTCAGGAGTAACAACACGTTCAATATCAGGGCGTATGATTGGGGTGGAGCTAGCTGCTGGACCTACAGAAAAACCAATCGCTGAATCAGCGGTGTGCACATGGTCAAGTCCTAAATTAGCTAACGCTCTCCCTCTCCCATAACAACGTGTAAATTCAGACACCCCCTCATTTCGACACATTTCAGACCCACGACCCCTGCCCAGTGGAAAAGTGACATTAGATTGTTTCACGGGGCTGAAATCGTCTTTGCTAGAATCCTCAAACATGTCTCAATTTGTGAAATGAAACAGATAAAACGTAAAAAAATTACAGCAAATTATATGCCACAAACAGTGTGACCTTAACTGTTGAAAAGTTCAAATATGCAGGGAAATATATTAAATCAAATGTCTCAAAACAGTTCAACACCAAAATTCTCAATAAAAATAAAATATATACTTTCTCAAAATTAATTATGTACTTTTTCTTGTTTAAAATGCCTCAACAGTCCTTGATTATATACTGTACAGATAAAGGATACGATGCATGAAGAAAACTGAAGCGTCCCGCGGTGCTTTTCACAGTCTCTGTCGTTCAATATGCACCAACGACAGTGCTCCGGAGAAAGAAAAAAAAGTATATCAGAAAGTCAATAACCGTTTACCGTTCCTTTAAGACACAACAGTTCGTTCCGCGATGTCACACACTGTTCATCTCACACACGCGCCCTCCTTATGCGCGAGCAGGAGCCGCCACGAGCGATGGCGATGAGGAAGAAGATGGGCGAGGAAGAAGATCGGCGAAGCAGGCGAGCCGTCACGCAACCACGGCGATCGGCGAAGCGCTGATCTGATGATCCGGAATGATCACGGCACCAAGTGTAACTGGTCTGTTGTCTGCGTTGTGTTTATTTGCTTGGTTGGAGAAGAACAAGACAGCATTCGGCAGTTTCGCTGAGCTTTTATTCCTGATATACAAACAAAATGTAATCAGCCTCTTAGTGAGAGTCGCCCTCGTTAACACTCTCACTGCAATCATCAATGCAAAGAGAAATAAATCACAATAAAATGCATATAACAGAAAACGTACCTGATATACAAACAAAATGTAATCAGCCTCTTAGTGAGAGTCGCCCTCGTTAACACTATAAAACAAATGTGATGTACACTTATCACGTGTGCTCTCATTTCACATTTAGGCCCATAAGCAAAAATATCGCTTAATCGTGATGAAATTACAAAAATCGCCACAAAGGTAGGTAAAATAATATTATACACATGAATTAGAGTGAAAATATAGACATAAAAGCAACAATTAAAATTAGGATTAAAGATGATTATGGGGAGCCCAAAATAACCTCACCTCTCACTGCAATCATCAATGCAAAGAGGAAGAGGAGGGGACAGAACAGGAAATTATATTGACTCATGACATCACATTAATTAAAGGGGAAGGTACTCATTCCACTTAGGCACTCATATCAGGACATGTAAACGAACAATTTTGTGTGAATTCTTATAAACTATACATACATTCAACAGTACACTTTATGTACCTGTTACATATCTATCTATCTATCTATCTATCTATCTATCTATCTATCTATCTATCTATCTATCTATCTATCTATCTATCTATCTATCGTAATAATGTATGATTTGCAAAAATGAAAACTGCTGCTTAGATGAGAGAATCAACGTGTATGCGCGTTGTGCACACGCTACATTGATTATGGCCAAGCATGCGCCCTTAAAATAGCATAATGAACAATGCGCAACGCCCCACTGACTTTAGACTATTTTTTTTCTGGTCAGTGGCGCAATTGTTTTATAGAACAGCAAAATAGCATGAGGGAAAGTTTGCGCCGGAACATGCCTCCTCTTTGCGCTGAACCGCCCCGGGGAGCCCAAGTGTATTTCTTAGTTAACCGACGTGCGTCTGTGGAGGGAAAAGTCCGCTTTGCGCGGGTGCAAAATAGGAATGATATGCGTCAGTGTACAAAGTAATTTGCGCCGAGTGCAAGATAGGGCCCATTGGGGAGAAATGATGGGCGTGATCAAGCAGCCTGGGAGACCCATTCACAACTAAATGTCGACATGATTAACAAAAACACCTATTGCTTGGAAATATTGACGGTTCTTTGGTCATAATGCATATATTTTAACGTAAAATAAGACGATTAAAGACAAGACGGAGGCTTACTGACATACTTTAAAATATATTTCAGCATTTTGTTAATCGACGGCCTACTACCCCTGACTGAGTAACTTTAACACAATCCGATCGCGGCTCTCCCGGTATTGGTGTTATTCCACAAGATTTATGGATAAGTTGTTTGATTTATAATTATTAGGATTATTTTCACATTTCACATACCCTGCTGTGCACGAGCATAGCTGTTCCTCAATTTGTGTGTTTCCCATTTGAATGGGCAGCATGAGGCGGCGGCTGCTTGCGCTGGGACTATAGGCTTTAGCTTCAATTTTTATGAAATTATTCTCTAATCGGTTGCATATTATGTCGTGGATATATCCCTCGAATGGAATACTGCAGGCCCTTTTGTCTTGCTCTCTCAGATATTTCACATGTTCGCCAAAAATGACTAATTATCTCATTGGGAATGTCTGACACCAGTGCATCCACACTATAATAGATGTGCCAGCCGCGAAAGCTTGACAGGCGTAGCAACAGTAACTAGGGAGGGTAGGGCTTAGTGAAGGGTCAATTACAACTTTTTTTTAAATTGTTATAAAACTTCATTACTGGTTAAAATATGGCTTCATAGGCAAGCATGAATGTATGAAACAACAACTAATCTAGAATATTTAGATTTTTTTGGCAAGAAATTTAAATTTAATACAATATGCTATAAATCCACAGTAGAGAGATGCATACACTCCTCAATCCTCAAATGCCCAATCCCAAATCCCCAAATCCCCAATCCTAAATGCCCAATCCTAAATGCCCAATCCTAAATCCTAAATGGCTAAATGACCAAATGCCCAATCTTAAATACCAAATTCATTTTCGACTTAGACTTTTAGTTTAAAATTTAGGCTTTTAGTTTTCGTTTAAGACTTTTAGTTTTAGACTTTTAGTTTTCAATCTGACCCAATAATCCCTCCATAATACTGGTTTTAGGGAGGACGATGTTTAAATGTGCATCACATGACCAACCGTGTCTCTCCTCTCTTCTGTCACACTCCCCTGTCTTCAAGCAAACACTATTTATGTTTACCTTGTTAGTAACACTTTACAATAAGGTTCATTAGTTAACATTATTTAACTAAATATGGATTATAGCGTCTGCTTTGGATAAAAGCGTCTGCTAAATGATTAAATGTAACTACCTCAGTTAACATGAACTAAGAATGAACAAAACTTCTTCAGCATTTATTAATCTTAGGTCATATAAATGTCAACATTTACTGATTCATTATTGAAATCAAAGGTTGTATTTGTTAAATACAGTGGTACTGGTGGATTTCCATGGGAAATTCGAGCATATCTTTGCGTCATTACGTCACATCTGTACACATAAAGAAGGAGTCTCGGCTAGTATAAGCTATATTGTGTGTGAGGATTGGAGGTGGAGATTTGTAGCCTTTTCTCACAGCACTTGATATAATTAAACTTATCAATTTGATGGCGGATCCAGAAAGGTTCAAACGACAATCACCAGTGACAACGCTAAAGAAAAAACGCTTTTTTTTCCTTAGTTGGTCAGAACAAAAGTGGATGTTACTTACTTGTTCAGATTACATTTTCCAGTAAAAACTCTTATCTTGGTCATACTTCCAAAAAGTATAATCTGTGATTGTGAATGACAGGATCCACACTGACACCCACGCATTCTCCTCAAAACATTGGATTCATCCGCACTGTGCCAAGCACTCACGTAAAGTTAATTCCTCGAATAACTGCAATTGCAGATTTCGAACAGAGATGGCGACAAAGAGGAAAAACTGCGGACTGCAGCTTTAAAGGGATTCTATGCACATTTTTTTTGGCTTAACTGAACAGCTTCAGAGTTATTGAAATGGTTATATGACTTCTTTCGGGTTGAATGGTGGCCTTCTCGCCCCCCCCCCCCCCCCCCCCTGGTGCCTGTGAGCAGAAAAATCTCACTTGCAACTTTGGTGCGGTGGGCCGCCGGCCTCAGCGTCAGGAAGTATCGCGTGATATCAGCTCTCGCGATGTAACATATTCCTTTACGGCACTGCACACATACACACCCCCATCCAGGAACAATGTAGAGAGGGATGGAGTTTGTCACACTATCGTCATGGCTGAGCCGGCACATAAGATGCAGAAAGCTAGGAAAGCATTGTCGGAGGAACAGAGAAAGAGGAAACGGCAGACTGACCGAGCGAGGAGTCAGACACGGCACGAGCATAAGCGTAATTTGCGGGTGTGAAATGTCCCCATTGAAACATATCGCGGCACGGATGTACCAATACAAACAAATAAAACATTTCCAGTTAACTCTAGTAGAGCATTCATTTCGTTCGTTTGTTAAATAAGAGGCGATCTGAAATGTGTTGTTTTTGAAATCAAGTGACCAATGTGCTTGCCGCTCACAGTGACGCGCATAGTCTTCACACGGACGCGCGCCTCAATCCGTTGCGGGGACTGAGAGACTCTCTATATTTGTAACGGTGAAATCACAAAACCTAATGAACTTGTCCCTGCTTGATATACAATCACTAATAAACAATCGGTTTTGATGAGGAAAATAAACTATACTACTAGTACGGATCAGAACCCAGAACCTCTGACACACTTGGCAAAAGTTCTGCCACTGGACCATTAAAGTTCATGGTGAAAATTGTCGGATCTATGTATTTAATCACGTGAAAATTCTCACCACTAACACCATATATTAGATCTCATTAAACGACAAATTAAACAATGTACTATTGTATACTATGTAACACGTCACGCCATGTCACGCTCTGCGTGAGTGGTATTTACGACATTAACGTTAAATACAAGTTCTCCACAGCGACTCTAGGGGTCACTGTTTGACAAAAACGGGATTCCTGCCTGGTGTCCCTTTAATTATTGCCCTGATTTGATCCATTTTCCTGGAAAATGTATTTAATTTTTTATTTCATTTTATCATCGTTATTTTGTTTTAAGCAGATAAAAATGGTGCTTATCAATCTTGAATGACATGGTAATAAAATTATATCACATTATTTTGGTAGTAAAAATGTGGGTGTTTTTTCCTTGGAGTGGGCGGGTTTTGCTGAGCTTTTGGGCTGGAAATCACCGTCCCAATCTGGCAACACTGTGCACCATTACAATTAGTTATAGGCAACTAGTATTTGCATTGTACTAAAATGCGTTCATTTTCTATGGGCATATATGCGGCTGAAACAGTTAGCCTAATGCATCCCAAATTTTTCAATATTAACATTTTAATATAACATTATAGTCATTATGGCCTTTAGAAAAAATGTTTTTTTGAGGAGGTGGTAGTGCACTATAGGCCCCTGTGGCGCGGCCTAATTCTTTTGTCCTTAGTGGGATTTTTTTCCTTACATTACTGTTACTTTTATACTTAAAGTAGTTTTGAAACCAGTATTTTTACACTTTTACTTGAATAAAAAGCTTGAGTTGATACTTCAACTTCTACAGAAGTCTTTTTAAACCCTAGTATCTATACTTTTACCTGAGTAATGAATGTGAATACTTTTGACACCTCTGTTCTCAACAAAAGCACATTTAGTGCATCTGTGATTTATAAATGGCCATATTATTGCTAAAAGCCACACCTATGCAGTTGAGGTTACGGATCAACTAATGCAAACGATTCATTTGCTTAAAACTTATTTGAAAAAGAGATGCATTTACATATTAAAACCACATTAGCACAACCAACTTTGAAATCAGAAAACAGATAATCAATTGTGTGTTATGTGGAGTTGTTAGTGTGACATACATTTTTAATCACTCATACAACAGCATAATTAGTTGCTCATTTTTGAAATGGTTAGTTACAAGTGGTTAGCACTCTAGATCAAACTTCTTGTTAGTTGTCAATTTGAGAGAAGACTTGGTCCCACTTTATATTAAGTGGATTTAAGTACTATGTACTTACATTGAAATTAATAATTTGATACAATGGACTTAATGTGTACATACTTGTTTTTACATTGTACTTATATTTTGAAAATACCTGCATGTAATTACAGCTATCATTAGTGTATGTAATTAATAACACTGTTGACATATCACTTACACCTTAACCCACCCTTAAATCTACCCTTCCACCACACCTGTCCTAAACTTACTCGTATCACACCTCAATAACAGCAAAAGTGTTTTACAATACAACATCAACACAATAAGGTTAAGTACATTGTACTTATTTTTCGATGAAAGTACATGGTACTTAAAGCCACTTAATATAAAGTGGGACAGAATACTTATTTTTCAAAGTAAACATCAGCTATTATTTAGTGCAAAAGAAGTGAGCGATCCTTACCGAGAAGTGAAAACAGGTGTCTGAGCATCCACATCTCTTCAGCAGGACTATAAACTGATACGAAGATCACATAAAATAAAAGAGAGGATGATTACTGG
Source organism: Rhinichthys klamathensis goyatoka (assembly GCF_029890125.1). Classification (NCBI taxonomy): domain Eukaryota; kingdom Metazoa; phylum Chordata; class Actinopteri; order Cypriniformes; family Leuciscidae; genus Rhinichthys; species Rhinichthys klamathensis. The sequence continues at coordinate 167,348 of NW_026606681.1, forward strand.
TCTATATTTCCATCATGCATGATGCAGAAAGAACATGACCTACCTTCGTTTACTCTTTTTAGTGTTTTCTTGGCTTAGTTGGAGATGTTTTTCTTGACGACCTCTCTCTTTGACTCTCTTCGCCCTTCTTTATTTTGATCTTGTCATCTTTAAATCCCGCCCCCTTAAATCCTTGCTGCTTTGATTGGTTGTTGGTGGGTTTTGTTTACATTGTGTGTTTAAATTGGGGCTGTTAAAGGGATACTCCTCCGTTTTTTTCATATTAAACTATGTTATTCCGTTAACTAAGACGAGTTGATACATACCTCTCTCGTCTCAGTTCGTGCACTCAATCGCTCTGGTGCGTGAGACACTTTGATAGCACTTAGCTTAGCCCAGTTCATTCATTAGGATCCAAGCAGAGAAGCGACCAAACACATTACACGCTTAGAAAAGCATTTTATTTTGTGTCACCATTCTTGGTCGAGTATCCCTTTAAGCGATTCATTTTTATAATTACATGATGTGTATTAATCACACATCAATTTTGCCGAGAAATTACCCCCAACATATATTTAAAAGTCTTTATTTTGTTAATTCAATTCACATTTATTTGTATAGTGCTTTTCACATTTCATACTGTTTCAAAGCAGCTTTACAGAAATTGTGTCATTGAGTGATCTGTTATCAGAGGTGTTATCAAAGTTATGTATTTCATAAATGGTCTTATACAAATCACACAGTAAGCTAAAAATGTTTTAATTTAAACAATGTATTAATTTAAGGCAGAAACAACTAAACTGAGTGAGGCGGAACCAGGGTGAATGGGGTATCCGACGAAACCAGGGCGACATCCAAGGGCCAGAAGCCCAAGGTGGAGCTGCTGACTGAGGCGGAGACGGGGGCTTGGCAAACCGGGGTGGCGACGGAGGGAGCGAGGATGACAGGGAAGCTGGAGGGAAGGAGATGCCTAGTGGAGCCGAATGGGTTGAAGGTTTGGGGTGTAGCCGGAGGCCTGGAAGTCCGGGCCGGAGGCAGTCCCTCAACTGACTGAGGCTGATCCGGAGGGAAGAGGGAGCCCGGAGGAGTCCCAGGGCTGGCAGATCATGGTGGAGTCAAGGGAGCGCGGAGCCGACGGGCTGACAGGCAGAGGTAGAGACAGGCCTGACAGGCTGCCAGGCCTGACGTGAAGTCGGAGACTCAACCTCAAGTCGAAATGGTGGACGGGAAGCCCGAGGCGGAGCCGAAGAGCCACATGGAGCAAGTGGCGGGGGCAGAACTAGGGAGCAGGACGACACCAGTAGCACCAACGGATCCAGGGAACTGGATGAAACCAACGGAGGAGATGGGACCAGGAAGTCAGGCAGGGATATCGGAAGAAGAAGATTTCGGGGTGAGGCCGGCGCGGAAGACAAAGTCTTCCGTAGAAGGCGAAGTCTCGAGGGTGAATGAGTGAATGAATGAGGCATTTTATATAGCGCTTTCCTTTGTGCTACTGTACACCCAACGCACTTTACAATCATGTCAGGGGATCTCTCTTCAACCACCACCAGTGTGCAGCATCCACTTGGATGATGCGACGGCAGCCACAGTACAACGGCTCCAGTGCGCTCACCACACACCAGCTATAGGTGGACAGGAGAAAGAGTGATAGAGCCAATTCAATGGATGGGGATAATTAGGAAGCCAGGATTTGCAAGGGCCATTGGATGAAATTTGGCCAGGACACCGGGGTTACACCTCTACTTTTTACGAGAAGAGCAATGAGATTTTTAATGACCAAAGAGAGTCAGGACTTCAGTTTAATGTCTCATCTGAAGGATGGTGCTTGTTAAAGTATAGTGTTCCAATCACAATATAGGGGCGTTAGGAGCCACACAGACCACAGGGTGAGCACCGCCTCACTAACACCTCTTCCAGCAGTAACCTGGTTTTCCAAGGAGGTCTCCCATCCAGGTACTAACCAGGCTCAACCCTGCTTAGCTTCAATGGGCAACCAGTCTTGGGCTACATGATGATATGGCTGCTGGCATTCAGGGTGGGGACTCGAGAGGGAACTGGATCCGCGGTCCACAGATCTATCAGGCAGTGGTCCACTCATGGCTCTGAGATGGACTGGGCAGCTTGCTTTGGCTCAGAGAAGACCCAGGCAGCTGGTTCCGCCACGGGCTCCTTCTCTACCTCACTGATGTTACCAGTTACTTCAATATGACTAAAATAGGCAATGACCAATATCAAACTGAACCAAACAGGAAGGATCAGCTGAACAAAGATTTACCAATAAAATGGACAACAGGTGAACGAAATGAATAAACCAAACAACTAAAAGTGCAAAATCATGACAACAATATTGTCTAAAATGTAACACAAGATTAACTTCTTGTTTATTGAACTTTATGAAATCAATATCACAATTTGGAATTGTGCAGATATTTGGCGAAAAACAGCCCTCTTGCATGTGTGATATTGCTAAATTATATCATATGATATGTATAAGACAAAACCCCATACAGGGGCATGTTTTGCCCTCATGTCTAGAATTTTTGTAGCATTTTAACAACATTCTAATAGGCTTCATCAGGGAGTCAGTCGCTGCTCTGCATCATGTTCATAACTAATCTGCATGAAATGTAAGGGGCAGGGTGGGGTAAAACAACCCGATCACACTAAATGCGTCTCTAGCACGCAGTGTGTAATTTATACGTGAAAATGAGTTTTTACGTGCATACGTCAACTCTCTTGAAGAACTTAAGTGAAATTGGACAAAATGTCCCATCATACAGGAAACTCATGCAAATGTGGATAAGCATTAGTCTCTTGGCCCATTTCAGATGCAAAAGGTGGTCATTTGTAAAGCAAACACTGTCGTGACTCTGATATCATTGAAATTCTTAAAAGCACTGTGGATTTTGTCCTTTTTTGTTTGTTTTGGCACAGATGTCATGCCTGAGGTGATTTATGTAGGAAAAGTCCTGGACATCAATTGCAATTGCATTTGGCGCTGCTAGTTAAACACTGCAGATTTAAGGTTTAATTTTGTCTGTTATCTGTACTTAATTGAATCAGATGCACATTTTTTTGTCTCTCATTCTCACTGAACTTTGTCTAGACCAAAAAGGACTTGACAGCTGTCTTTTGGCGCTTTTCCACTGCATAGTACGGTACGGTTCGGTTCGGTACGGCACGCTTTGGCGCTTTTCCACTGCATAGTACGGTACGGTTCGGTTCGGTACGTCTCACTTGTGGTGCTTTTCCACTGCATGGTCCGGTACGGTACGGCTCGCTTCGGCTCGCTTTAAATGGTACCTGGTCTGTTGAGGTTCCAAGCGTACCGTACCGGTACTAAAATGTGACGTAAAAACACTGCAGATCACTGATTGGTCAGACAGAATTGTCACTACCAGCGTCATTGGACACTAAACCCGCTAGATTTAAATAACCAGTAGACAACAGCCAACGCGGTAGCATCTGTTTTTTAAACTTTAAAAAGAAATGACGAGGTGCAGACGTTCCTCTCGTTGGTTGCCGAGGAGCGGATCCAGCGAGAGCTGGATGGGGCAAAACGGAATGAAAAAGTGTTCCAAGAAGTAGCTCAGCTCTTAGCCGCACACGGCTATCACCGGACCTACAACAGTGTAGGGACAAAATAACGATCAGTCCCACCCACTTTGAAGAGGTACTAACTGCGGTGGAAAAGCAACCGAGCTAAAGCGAACCGAACCGTGCCGTACCGAGTCGAGTCGTACCACGCAGTGGAAAAGCGAAGCGAGCCGAACCGTTCCGCGCCGAGTCGAACCGTACCGAGCCGAACCGAGCCGTACCAGCAGTGGAAAAGCGCCATTTATGAACCGAGTAATATATTTTAGGATGACCATAGCACTCTTTAGTAGTGATGTTACATATGACACTGAAGCTTCAAAGTGTGTGTCGAGTTCGCAGCGCAATTTCTCATGAAGCTCCGTGCCGGAGCGTGTAAAGTTTTCAGAGAAACACGTGATCAACGAAAAATTAAGCCTCACTTTCTGTCCAGTCTTGTTGGAATGTTTGAACCCAGACCACTACTCTACAGGTTTTTGGAAGTGTAAGTCCATTTACTATTTTTTTTTATATATATAAATAAGCCTATATCCTATATTACATGATCATTTATTCTGCCATGTAAACAGCATAGAAACCATAAAATAATTATACCACCATTTACTTGCATCAAGCAACTATGTTGGTATTAGTATGAATTTAATTGCATTTAATGTATTGCCACACTTTAATATGTGAATTATATTATCAGAAAACTGAACATTTAGCGTTGTCAGGCTTTTATTTGTGCTCAATAGGTAAAACAATGGCGCTGCAGACTCGGGTTTATGGCTGCTATAAATTTGACCTGCCACAAGATGGCACATGACACTCTTGATACTTCGAATCTTTTCCAAGGAACAATCAGGGGAAAGCGGTGCTTCATGAGGCTTCATTTGCCCATCCTTACTCTTTAGCATTAAAAGCCTTTATTATCAGATGGCTACATACAACACAACAACCTCAGCCACAGGTGCGAGCAGTTTCATTCATTAAGATATCTGATTAGTTAAAGCTGCAGTCCGGAACTTTTCCTCTTTGTCGCCATCTCTCTGTTCGAAATCTGTAACTGCAGTGATTCGCGGAATTATTATCTTTACGTGGGTTGTAAATCGGCATGCAACAGCGCGGATGAACACAGTGCTTTGAGGCGAGTGCTGCTGTCACTCACCGCGCTGTGTGGATACTGTCATACAGAATCACAGATTCACTTTTTGAAAGTTTGACCAACATAAGAATTTTCATAAGAAAATGTCTTCTGAACAAGTAAGTACAATCCATTTTTGTTCTGACCAACTAAGGGGGGAAAAGCATTCGACATGATAAGCTTCGTTAGATTTAATCAACGCGATTTACAGCAACCGTGCAAATTATAGCCTACTTTGTTCTCAAATTGTTCATGTTAACAACATCAGCCAACGCAGTCTCATCCCAAGACGTCAACCAACTGACGCTTTTGACCATACGTCAACATCCGACGTTTTAGGGTACCCTTTAACGTCAGTTAGATGATGCTATCTAATCCTAACCCTACCCCAGACCTAAACCTACCCGCGTCATCTAACTGACGCTAAAGGTAAAGCGTCAGTTGGATGACGCCCCAGGATCGTCATCTAACTGACGTTAAAGGGTACCCTAAAACGTCGGATGTTGACGTATGGTCAAAAGCGTCAGTTAGTTGACGTCTTGGGATGAGACTGTGTTACATCAGCATTGCGTGACTAATGTTAAATTTAATGTGTTTTATGGTTACCTGTGTAGTTCAGAATTCATATTCTCCATAATAGCAAAACGAGAAAGGCACAAGGAAACTCCATAACTGTGTGAATTAAGAAAACGAATTGGTTACCTAACGTAACCTCGGTTCTCTCTAGATGAGGGAACGAGTATTGCGTAAGCTAGCTTACGCTACGGGAAAGATTCATCTTTTCTGAGAAATTGAAGCCAAAAATGATCCTATAATTTTGTATCTATTGTCAACGCAGTTCAGCTGCAGCAGAGCATGAGCAGGCTAGCTAGCAGCTCATTGGCTCGCTCACAGGGAACTGCTTAAGCCTATGAGGAGACACGAATGAACTCTCGGCCAATGAGAGTCTGACCTGCTCTCATTGCGTCAGAGCCCGCCGAAACGGGCGTGGCCAGAGAGTATAAATTCGCCTCTCAGGCTGTAAATTCTGGTTTTAATAGAATGAAGCGAAAACGCTAGTACCACAAGCACGGCCAGGAACGCAATACTCGTTCCCTCATCTAGAGAGAACCGAGGTTACGTTAGGTAACCGATTCGTTCTCTTACGAGAGGTTCTCTCGTATTGCGTAAGCTAGCTTACGCTACGGGAACACCTGGTCAACGCCGTGCGTGCTAAGCATCCACTATGAGTCCCAGGGGGGACCCCGGGGAACCCATATGAGTGGGAATAAAATATGTACATGTGACAAAGGCCAGCGGAGCGGGCCGGGAATTTGTGAAGTACATAAGCACATGATAAGGAGGGACAGAACGAGACCGGTCTGCGTGAATAACTCCCTATAGTGCAGCTCAACCAGAAGAGCTGTAACATACTAGACTGCTAGTAGTTTAGCCTGCAAGGCGGGAACTTCCAGATTGTAAAATCTGATAAAGGTGGAGGGGGAAGCCCATCCCGCTGCCACACAAATATCATGAATGGAAATTCCGCTGGACCAAGCCCACGATGAGGCCATGCCTCTAGTGGAATGGGCCCTGATGCCCAGAGGGCATGGCAGGTCTTTTGACGCGTATGCAGCTGCAATGGCATCAACTATCCATCTGGACAGAGTCTGTTTCGAGGCGGCCAACCCCTTGGTGCGCCCACCGAACGAAACAAAAAACTGCTCAGCTCGTCTGACCGGAGCAGTGCGAGTAAAGTATAATCTCAGGGCCCTGACCGGACACAGGAGATTAGAGTCAGATTCGCTATCGGATGCAGGCAGAGCCGATAGAGAAATAACTTGTGCCCTGAATGGGGTACCAATCGCTTTTGGGACATAACCATGTCTAGGTTTGAGAACGACTAAGGAGTCATTGGGCCCAAACTCCAGACAGGAAGCGCTGCTGGACAGCGCGTGAAGGTCCCCCACACGCTTCACTGACGCGAGCGCGAGCAGGAAGATAGTCTTGAGCGAAAGGTATTTGAGCTCCACGGTGTTTAACGGTTCGAATGGGGGGGCTTTCATAGCTTCGAGAACTATGGAAAGGTCCCAAATCGGCACCGACGGGGGGCGTGAGGGGTTCATCCTTCTAGCTCCCCTGAGGAAGCGGATGACTAAGCCATCTTTGCCCAGTGACTGGCCGCGCCGGGGTTCAGCGAACGCTGCGACGGCTGCCACATACACCTTGAGAGTGGAAGGGGACCTGCCCTTATCCAGCATCTCTTGGAGAAAAACTAGCAAGGAAGGAACCTCGCATGACCGTGGGTCCAAGTTTCTGTCGGTGCACCACTTAGAGAACACAGACCATTTAGACGCATAGAGCCTTCTAGTAGAAGCCGCTCTAGCCTGCATGATCGTGTTTAACACTCCTTCTGGCAAAGCAATGGGTAGTCGTTGATCACCCACGCATGAAGCGCCCAGCGCTCTGGGTGGGGATGCCAGATCGTGCCGCGAGCTTGGGAGAGGAGATCTGTTCTGACTGGAATGGGCCACGGGGCTGTCTGTGACAGCTGAGTGAGCTCCGGAAACCAAGTCTGACCTTCCCAACGCGGGGCTATGAGGAGCACCGAGTGGCGTGTTTCCCTGATTCTCTGAAGCACCTGTGGTAGCAGAGACACCGGAGGGAATGCATAAAGCGGGCGGCTGGGCCAGGTCTGGGCTAGCGCGTCCTCGCGTTTTGAGAAAAATATTGGGCAGTGGGTGTTTTCTTCTGAGACGAAGAGGTCCACCTCTGCTCTGCCGACTATTCGCCACAGCTTTTGGACTGTAAGAGTGTGCAGGGACCATTCGCCAGGGGGAATGGGGTTCCTGGACAGACTGTCTGGACCGTCGTTCAGATGGCCCGGCACGTGCGTCGCTCTGAGCGAGAGCAGGTGACACTGGGACCAAACTAGGATGCGTTCTGTCAGCCGGAAGAGATTTCTGGATCTGACTCCGCCCTGACGGTTTAGATAGGAGACCACAGCCATATTGTCCGAACGGATCAGCACATGGTGACCGTGAATGCGCGGCAGAAAGCGCGTGAGCGCGTTCTCGACCGCCAGCATCTCCAAACAGTTTATGTGGAGGAGACTCTCCTGAGCTGACCAGGGGCCGAAGGCCGGTGAGCCCTCGCAGACCGCACCCCAACCCATGTTGGATGCGTCTGTCGAAATGACTTTTCGGCGAGAAAAGGTCCCCATGGAAACGCCCCGCTGAAACCATTCTGTCATGGTCCATGGCTGCAGAGCTGTGATACAGGTCTGCGTTACCTTTATCAGCTGGCGGCCCGTGGTCCACGCGCGGTGAGACACACGGCTCTTCAACCAGAACTGAAGCGGGCGCATGCGCAGTAACCCCAGCTGGAGCACTGCGGAGGCTGAGGCCATGTAACCCAGCGCCTTCTGAAAAGTTTTCAGAGGTGTAAGTCTGTTCATCTGAAAAGATGCGGCGAGACGCTGCACACGGCGCGCGCGCTGTGTAGACAGACGAGCCGTCATTGAGACCGAGTCTAGCTCTATACCCAAGAAGGAGATAGTCTGACTGGGTTGAAGTGCGCTCTTTGTCCAGTTGACAGAGAGGCCCAAACTTTTCAGATGGTCGAGGAGAACTGTACGATGAGACAGTAGCTCCCTCTGTGATTGTGCCAAAATCAGCCAGTCGTCCAAATAGTTCAGTATTCGCAGCCCCTGACTCCGCAGGGGGGCGAGCGCCGCATCCATGCACTTCGTAAACGTGCGGGGTGCTAGGGATAGGTCGAACGGGAGGACGGTGTATTGATAAACCTGGCCTTCGAAGGCGAAACGTAAGAATGGCCTGTGAAGGGGATTTATCTGAATCTGAAAATAAGCATCTTTCAGATCTAGTGAAATGAACCAGTCCCCCTGGCGCACATGCGCGAGGAGTTTTCTGATAGTGAGCATTTTGAACGGTCTCTTCATGAGAACTTTGTTCAGAAATCTGAGGTCTAAGATTGGTCTGAGGCCGCCGTCTTTCTTTGGAACCAGAAAATAACGGCCGTAAAACCCCGACTCGCTCATAGATAGAGGGACTCTCTCTATAGCTCTTTTGCACAATAGTTTTGCTATCTCTGAACGGAGCAGAGTCACTGCTTCTGGGTTCACAATAGTTTCTAGCCGCGCTCGGAAACGTGGAGGGCGGCGGTGAAACTGTAAGCGATAGCCTAGCCTTATTGTGTTCAGCACCCACTGGGAAATTCCCGGAATAGCTTCCCACGCTTTGAAGCGTAACGCTAAGGGGTGAATAGCTACATGGTCCCCGTTGCTGCACACAGCGGGCCGCGCGGGCGCGCTCATCGTGTTTATGACAGCGGGACTTACACTCAGAGATGAGTTTAAGGGCCGTGTAACAGAGTGAGCAGAGGTGGGACGCGCACACGGGCTTGTGGGCGCGCTTATATACTCTGAAACTCGAGCGGGTTGGAACCGCTTTATGAGAGTGGGCTCTGTGAGACACACGGGAACTGAAATGCTTTTGTGTATGAGTGAACACAGTGTTGTGGGCACATTTTCTACACGTGAGGCTTTTATGCTCTTTTTAAAATTTCTCTGGGTCGCCGTGATAACGGCGTTTGTGCTCATGCAAGCGGGAAAGGGAACCGGCTTGGTAATGGCGGGGTACACTGCTGTAGTAGCCGCGTGAGCGGGGACTAACAGAGGGCGAAACTTTGACGGCGGTCCGGCCTCGGCGGGAGAGCGCCGTCTTTTTCTCAGCTGTGCTAGGCAGACTTTGAGTGATCAGGTTTCAGCGTGATCCTGGACCGAGGCCCACGGGGAGGCGGTGGTCTGTGGCGGCTGTCGGAGCGAGAACGAGGGCGGCCGCCCTGGCGTCGCTGAGAAGTCTGACTGTGCTAAGCTGGGCGCTGGGGTGGGGCTCGTGCAGGAGGCTGGTCACGTGAGCGGCCTGCAGAGGAGCTAGCGCGACGAGGCAGAAAAAGATTCATGGCCTGGGAGGCTTTCTGCACTTCGGAGAAACGGTCCACGATACCCGTGACAGCAGATCCGAAGAGGCCGGACTGAGAGAGCGGGGCGTTGAGAAAAGCGGCGCGCTCGGAATCTCCCATGTCGGCGAGCGTGAGCCACAAATGTCTTTCAGACACGCAAATGGCGGCCATACATTTCCCCAGGGCTTGAGCAGCAGACTTTGTAGCGCGAAGGGCAATGTCCGTGGCGCTCCTCAAATCCGCGACTGAGGGGGGATTTTTTCTGCTCTCGTCCCACTCACGCAGTAAATCACCCTGTAGAATCTGGAGGACGGTCATGGAGTGAAGTGCAGAGGCTGCTTGGCCGGCGGCTGAGTAAGCGCGCGCGTGGAAGCTCGAAGTCGCTCTGCAGGCTTTAGAAGGAAGCACAGGTGATGAGCGCCATCTCGTGGAAGGCGGACATAAATGTGCGGCTACCAGGTCCTCTACAGGGGGAATGGAGAGATAGCCCTTTTCTGCGGCTCCGTCCACAACGCGAAGCGGGGCGGAAGAGTCGGAGCGAGTTCTGGCAGAGAGCGGGGCATTCCAGGACTTTGTGAGTTCCGCGTGCAGTTCGGGCAAGAAGGGCGCGGCCCGTTTAGTGACGGGAGTCGAGCGCTGGCGGAAATAGCTGCCGTCCATACGGTTGATGGTCTGCTCGGGGGGAGGAGACCAATCGAGCCCGAGGCGTTCGACGGCCTGTGAGAGGAGGCGCACTAATTCCTCCTCAATTCCAGCGCCGGTCCTAGAGGATTCTCGGGCCGAAGAGGCGTGAGAACCGGACCATTCCTCACTGTCTGAAGCGAGAAGCGAACATGTCTCTTTGATGTCCGCGGCGTCGTCGGAGGCGACAGAGCGGCCACTCGGCGGCAACTGTATGTCCGGAAGCGGCGGAGAAGGAGAGCGGGAGGCGGGAGGCGACAGGCTCCGGCGGGATGAACGCTTCTGGCTGGGGTTCCGGCGGCCTCTGCGAGCGGCGTTTCTTCTTACGCGGCGAAGTCGAAGGCGGCGCGGAAGCAGCTTTAGTGGCCTGAAGTCGAGCCCGCAGGGTCGACAACGGCATCTCCTCGCAGAGATCGCAGCCGCCATCGGCGAGGGCGTGCTCGGCGTGCTCCAATCCGAGGCAGAGAGCGCAGATGACGTGGCGGTCTCCAGTCTCGAGGGGAGCGCGGCAAGAACCGCAGGAGGAAAAACGAGACATCTTTACAAAGACGCTCGGCTCTTTTAGATACACACACACAAAACAAGAAGCTTTTGGTAAAGGATATGAATCCGTCGGATGGCGCTAGCTTGCAGGACGGCTGAAGGTGGCGAAGACGGCCGGCTTCCTCAGACTCCCAGATGCTCGCTAGAAGGTGCCTTTTCCACGACGGCGGCTTCTCTCAGGATCAGCAGATGTGTGTAGCCTCGCTGAAGAGATGAAAATCAGAGTTTGCAGCCTGAGAGGCGAATTTATACTCTCTGGCCACGCCCGTTTCGGCGGGCTCTGACGCAATGAGAGCAGGTCAGACTCTCATTGGCCGAGAGTTCATTCGTGTCTCCTCATAGGCTTAAGCAGTTCCCTGTGAGCGAGCCAATGAGCTGCTAGCTAGCCTGCTCATGCTCTGCTGCAGCTGAACTGCGTTGACAATGGATACAAAATTATAGGATAATTTTTGGCTTCAATTTCTCAGAAAAGATGAATCTTTCCCGCAGCGTAAGCTAGCTTACGCAATACGAGAGAACCTCTCGTAAGAGAACCCTGTATACGGCTATTGCACTGAATAGAAATTTATATATTTTTAAAAATACAATGAATAACAAGGCTGTACAGAACACTACACTATTGCAGACTTATACTGAGGTTTCAATTACATTATTTTAATAGAGTCAGATGGGAACTAAAGTGGGCCGGTCTAAGGCATGAAATTCCAGGGCTGAAAATGAGTCCCACTCCGGCCCTGACTGCAGGGGTCAGTCATCCGATAATGGCTCCAACATGAAGGGGAAAAAAAATAAAGGAGTGCAGGTCAGGCTGTGTAGTTGTGTAAGCGACCCATAAGTTAATAACTAGTGATTCTCACAGCAGAAATGAATCAATTAAAAGCGTACTTAAGCTGGACAATGACTTTATTCTAGATCTGCTGTACAGCAAAAACAATCATTGTTGCATTAATTTCCTGTTATCACTGTAAAGCTGCTTTGTAAAAAGCTCTATATAAATAAAGGTGACGTGACTTGCAACAACAACAAAACCAGATCAGATCAGACACACTGATATTCGTCAGTAACTATCAGGATATTTCAGGACACACTGGGGGAGTTTGCTGGAAAATTTGGCATACAGTGAAAGAGAAAATAAAGTTTCCAGAAAACCATCCAAGAGCAAAAGAGGAACCGCATAGTGTTGCAATAGTGATGTGTAAATCTGTTGTTCCTTGTGAACTCATATTGAAACTCTTGGGCAAATAAACGGAGCATATAAATATGATCAGTGTTTCAGTCACAGCGAATCCCTCTTCAGACGCTCTTCACTCTCTCCAGGTGGGCAACAATATTCATACTTTATTTATAGCAGATTATGATTCCTATTACACACAGATTATTATATATTTTAGTTGTTTATTTCAGTGTAGTTTTTAGAAATGATGTGACTTCAATAAATCTGACTAAATCGTGTGCATGAATTCATTTAGATAATTGATTAGTTCAAATAAACATTTTAATTAAAAAAGATAAACTAATAGGATCTTTTCAAAAACAATGAATGATTTTGAAAGCGTACAGTCAGTCTGTGGTTTTAATTCAGCGAGTAAATAAAGATTCATAACTTTAGAATTGAAGATTTTTTTCTCATGGTAATTTTTCTCAGTGTGTTTGACAGATCTGAACACACACACACACACACACACACACACACTGGTGACCTTATCCAGCAGTGTCTCTGATCACAGTGTTTGACATCATCCTTCAGTCCAGCGTGAGTCTTACTTTCATTTAGCCATTTATGAATCTTTTTTTATTTTTATCTTTGCATCATAGATTAATTAAATTGAAATTATTGAATTTTCTAACATTGATGAGATTTCCTTTACTTTATTGTTATGTCATTGACCAACCTGATCTTACAGCAATTCTTATGAATTTTACGAGGTGGATAATTAGTAAGAATTCATACAACCTCACTCATAGCCTACGTATTCGTAAGATTTTACCTAAATCGTACATATTTTACGAGTTGCCCAATCGTATGAATTAGACACCTCGTACTCACTCGTATTGGTCGTGAGATAGCGTTGTCATTGACACAAGTGTACAAGCAGTGAAAAATTTGTATTCATAGATCCTTGCAGGAATACAGAACAGAGAATATAACATTCAACTTCAATAAATACACACACAAAATCATTACTTGTAGTGTGTTCACTATAAATCAGACTATACACACACTGAGTTATAGTTATCACTTTACTTCTGTTTACAGCAACAGACATGGGATCATGGTTTTGGTCTTGGTGGCCATTTTCTTCAACAGGTCAGAACACACACGCACACACACACACACACACGCACACACACACACACACACACACACACACACACACACACACCATGAAAAATGGAGGCAAAAACAAAGTGTTTCACTTATAATTTTGTTCAGTGTATATTGTTGGTTATGAATGATTGTAGAGTAATCTTTGAAAATGCTTAATGTCTGATACAGGTGCAGTGAATCGAGCAGACGAGATCTCTCAACAGTAAGTATTTCTCGTTCAAAGCTTTGACTTTATCTTTATTAACTTTATAATCAACTGATTATTATCCATATGAGTACATCATTTACAACATGGTTTCATTTGTTAACATTAATAAACTACATTAGTTAACATTAACTATTATTACAGCATTTTATTAATCTTAGTTAATTTCAACATTTTTAAGATAAAAAGTTACTCATCGAGTGGACGAGGAAAGTTTATATGGACAGTGTAACTTTTACTGTATTCAACAGCTCCTTAAACCACAACAGAACATGATCGAGACGTCACAGAAAATCACATTTACTTTACACACACACAACTATATGAATTAACTTGAGATAATAATATAATAATTGTAGATACTTTAAGCCGACTGGTTTTACATAGATTGTTCTATTATCATAATATTTGCTTGTGCATTTTTTAAAATATTTTCTTCAACATCCCAAGCATGAGCGCTGCATAAAGCAGAGGACTGTAGATCAGTGAGTGGAACTAGCGCAGGTTCTGCCAGTAGAGGACACTGGTGTAACGTTAGCAATGATGGACATCTGAGACGGAGAGAAGTTATCAAGAGAAGGACATAAACACTACAACACAGCCTCTATTAGCCAATGAATGAACTCATGTTAAAGGTGGGGTATGTGATTCTCTTTTTTGTACATTTTTTCAAAATAACTTGAAATCCTATTCCTAACCCACTTACAGCCACTGAGTTAGAAGCACTGAAATGAAAATTAAGCAATTTAATCCTCTGTGGAACGGACAGGACTCGAAAAACTCCAGCCAATCATTTCCAAGACCACCTAGACAGTAAGTCCGTCAATCAAACAGTTGTACCACACCCCCCTCCCCCCAGGGCGCGTGACCCCCGTCGTACGCATACTCAAAGTTTGTGACGCATGCGCATCTCGTCAGTAAAGCCGGTTCCATGATTAGTAGTAAATCGTCATTACAATCTCTCGCGCATCTGAGTTTTCGCTTGTTTGCACGAGCAATCATGCACGATTGCTCGAATGGGTGGAGTCAGAGCCGGCGTTGGAGGAAAGAAGGTAGGACCATTTGAATTGTATATTTTCAAAATCTGCCGGTCGTTTTACAAATCACATACCCCACCTTTAACAAAGAGCCTTTATTGTGAAGTTTTATAGAGTTGTTGTTAGTTTGCTATAGTGCAAAAGTACAATTTGCATAAAGGTTAATAGAATATGTCCTTTGGCTAATAAAACAGACTAAACATATATCTAGTGCTGTCTACTTATGATTTTTTATTTTTATATTTCAGGAAACTTCAAGATCTTTGTGACAAATTGCAAAAGAGCATTAATGGTCTGAACTCAGAATTTGACAGAAATCATGAAACTCTCAATTGTCAAATACAGGAGCTGAATAAACTTGAATTAATGTACAAGACAGCAAGCAGTTTAGATTTGACTGGTTCTGCTGTCAGCGGTCCATCATTATACACGACCAAGATGATGAAGCATCTGCGTACAATTTATTACACAGTAAAAGAGCTTCAGCAGAATAAGATGTATTCTGTTAAAAAAAAAAATGAAATACTGGAAAGAGTGAAATCTGTGAATATGAAGAGAATTGCCAAAATTCTCGAAGTGCAAAAGAAAATTGATACTCTATTAACAAATATTTCTAATTACAACATCAGAGGAGAAACCAAGTCAAAAACAGAAGAAATTAAATCAGAAACTTGGACATTGATTCCTCAGATGAGAGAAACAGCTGCTGAAATTAAGAAGACTCTGAATGAAATTAAATGTTGCTAAAAAATAAATTACCAAATAAAATCAGTTTAGAAATGATTGAACTGATCTGTCTGTATAATCATCATTTGGTATTATTATCAATAATTCAGTCAAAGTGGATCACTCTAAACTGACATCTTTAAACGTGTGCTTTTAATGATGTATAAATCATGCAGAAAGTGTTCAGTCTTTCAAAGCAGTGAATTCTGGATTATAGAAGTTTATATTCTGGGATTTTCTACTGTAGATCTGATTATTTCAGGGCTAGAAACTCACATTACAGCAGAGGTTTTCTCTTATCAGAAAATAGTGACGAAAATGAGGTCAAATCTACTTTCTTTATTTTTTTACATTGAGTTTGTAATATGTGATTAAATTACTCTGGTTGTCATATATGTTTTTGAAAGATTTTATTTTATTTTTGATGAGCAACTCAACGCATGTTTAATGTCAAATGATGTCAAGACCAAAATATCTATTACAAAATAAATGTACATCTGATCTCACCAACATATTCTCCACATTGTGTGATCTTTTATAAGTAAACATGGGAAGATATATGACATCATCTTTTAAGAGGCGACATGAAGCTTTGCATAATGCTTAATATAATATGTGCAATTTGGCTGTTAAACCATAAAACAGACTAAACAAATATCCAGTGCTGTTATGATTGTGTTTGTTTGTTGATATTTCAGAAAACTTGTAAACAAATTGCAAAAAAGCATTAAGGGGCTGAACTCAGAATTTAACAGAAATCATCAAACTCTCACTGATAAAAATACAGGAACTGAACGACTTCATTGATGAACATGAGGAAACCAGTGTGTGAGAGTCAATGGTTTGCTTTCTTCTAAGTTATGTTCTTTTATTGGTTCGCCTCAGGGGTGTGTTCATTCCCCTTTGCTTTTTATTTTGTATACTAATGATTGTAGGAGTACATTTGACAACAGGTATATGTTAAATTTTGCAGATGATACTGTGATTGTGAGTCTGCTTGCAGATGAGGAGACATCTCATGGTCCAGTGGTGGAGGATTTTGTCTCTTGGTGTGTAGAGTGTAACCTAAATTTAAATATAACGAAAACCAAAGACATGATTATAGACTTTGGAAAATCGGTCATCCCTGTCTCTCCTACTGTCATAAACGGGGGGGATATTGAGTTTGTGGATGAATATCGATATCTGTTTTGTGCACATACAGTTGTAATACCTCTGTTTCGCACAAAATCCCTAATGTTTTGTACTGACATGCTCTTCAGCAGATTTGCATTGAAGACACTCAGATTTTGTGGCCAAATGGCCTTTAGCTATGACATGCTCTGAAAACACCCTCATCAGCAATTAATGCTTTCCACCTTATGAAATGAACTCGGCAAAACTGATGAAATGAACGCGGCAAAAAAAATGACCAATAATTGACTGGGAGATTACACCCTGAGTGGGGGTTGGCCTTCGCCACGGATGCACTTTGTGTCACGATCCACACTCACGAAGACAAAGTAAAATCCAATAGTGCAGTAGTATTTATTAAGGGAAATCCAAAACTCATCAACCAGTCCAGGCAGGGGTCATAATCCAAATATACGATCCGAAAACATAAAACAATAAACAAATAAGCACAACGCAGAAACAGACCTCAGATGTGGTGTGATCAAGGACTCCGTAACAAACACTAAACAAGCAGGGTAGCCTACTTATGCTGCGTTCCAGGCAGGTTTTTGAGCACGTAAATCACGACTTCAAACCACGACTCACGACTTTGTAGCGTTCCAGGCCAGTCACGACAAACTACCTGAGCGCAATATACATACTTATTGTTTCAGACACATAACATTGTAATACATAATCGTGTGTGAATTATTATCATTATTATTATATTATTATTAATTTGACTGGAACGTTATATTGTCCTAAAGTGTATTCTCACTGTGTACCGCCGGCAGAAACACTGCATCTGTAGGGGCTGCCATTGTTGTTTTGTATGGTTTTGCGGGCTATGTGACGTCAGAACTCGTAACTGGGAGTACATCGATCTAGTACGAGTTCACGGGTGGGAAGTCACGGGTTTGACTGCCGTTCCAGTGCACTTTCACAGGTATAAGCAGGCCCGCCGACAGGGGGGGACAAACGGGTCTGTTGTCCCGGGCCCAGGGTAGGGAGGGGGGCCCAGAACTGGGCCCTCATTAAATTATGGAATAATGGTTAAAAATATAAATAAAATAGGCATATTTGTTGAAAAAATATCTAATATTTGTGTTACATAAAAGCTTTTTATTTGTTTTCTTCCTAATTGTCCTTGAAATAGTGGTCAAGAACCCACCCCCACCCCCAAAACAAAAATGGTTTGGCCACTGATCAAAATATGATGTTGTCATTTGATTTGAAGTTCAGTAGGCTAACGTTACGCTCAAAATGTCCGGTCAGCACAAGTCCGGTGCAGAAAAGAAAAGAAAAGAAAAGAAAAGAGAAGAAAAGAAAAGACAAGAAGAAAATAGAGGACTTCGAGATGTCCTAAACAAATATTTTTAAAAAGGTGGTGACGTTGAAGCTGGAAAGTAACGTTAGTAAAGTCAACGTAGAGCAAGGTAAGAAACAGCGCAGCCAACGTTTATGAGTGTTGTCAAATGGCGCTTTTCCATTACCAGTACCAGCTCGACTCGACTCGACTCGCCTTGGCTCGCCTCGACTCGGCTCGCTTTTCACTAGTTTGCTATAGTGCAAAAGTACAATTTGCATAAAGGTTAATAGAATGTGTGTCCTTTGGCTGGTAAAACCATAAAACAGACAAAACATATATCTAGTGCTGTCTACTTATGAAAAATGTTTTGATATTTCAGGGCTTTGGACTTGCAACAGAGCATTGAGAGACTGAACTCAGATTTTGACAGAAATTATCAAACTCTCACTCGTCAAATACAGGAGCTGAATAAACTTGAGTACAAGAAAACTATAGATTTGACTGGTTCTGCTGTTAGAAATGCATCATTATACACGGACAAGATGATCGAGGAACTGCGTACAATTTATTACACAGTAATAAAGCTTCAGGAGGATTCTGTTAAAAATAGGGAAATACATACTTTTCATGTTATTGTTTTGTAATGTAATGTAAAATAAAAACTATAATCTTGCTATATATAATACGTTCGGAAGGTTGGTATAGGGATACGGTGGTGAGGATATTTCCCCACCGGTTAATCAAAGTGTGACAACACCGGTAATAGCCTAATAGAAGCGTGCGGTGCAGCGCGCTTGTTTTTCCAGGCACACCTATGCCACGGCGAGATGAAAACATCTCAACTTTTCAGAACGCCACAAGCGCACCGCAGGTCATGTGACAAAAACCAACTGATCAGCTTTGGCCTTTCCGTAACAACATGGAAAGCTCGGGCGAACAGCTGATCATAGCTGTACAGGGCGGGTTTTTGTTTCTCATCTCCATAAATATATCTAGAAGTAAAGCTAATGCATGGGCTAGAAATCAATTAATCCTTTTGCTGATACTTCCTCGTCATCATGGAGAGCGCAGTTCATGGTTGCATAGAGCAGCCAGGGCAGAGCATCTCCGCAAACTAATAGAAAATAACCAAAATAATCCAAGGTTTTTATTTAACACCGTGGCTAGACTAACAAATAAACAGACATCACCAGAGCAAAATATTCCGTTACAGTATAGTTGTAATGATTTTATGAATTACTTCAATGAGAAAATAGAAAGCATCCGAAGTACAATTGTAAATGTACAATCCTCTATGGTGTCTTGTGATTCAGCCTCAATTATCGTCCCTCAAGAACAACTACACCGCTTTACAACTGTAGGACAGGAAGAGCTAAATAAACTTATCATTGCATCTAAACCAACAACATGTTTATTAGATCCAATACCCACTAAACTACTGAAAGAAGTGTTACCGGTAGTGGAAGAGCCTCTTCTCAATATTATTAACTCGTCTTTATTCTTAGGTCATGTTCCAAAAATATTCAAGCTGGCAGTAATAAAACCTCTTATTAAGAAACCGCAATTAGATCAAAATAACTTAGCAAATTACAGACCCATTTCAAATCTTCCATTTATGTCTAAAATACTAGAAAAAATTGTGTCCGCTCAATTGTGTTCTTTCTTGCAAGAAAATAAAATATACGAAAAATTTCAGTCAGGATTCAGACCGCATCATAGCACAGAAACTGCGCTAGTTAAAATTACAAATGATTTACTTTTAGCTTCTGACCAAGGCTGTATCTCAATACTAGTTCTACTCGATCTTAGCGCTGCGTTCGACACTATAGATCATAAAATACTCCTGGATCGACTACAAAACTACACTGGTGTTCAGGGACAGGCATTAAGCTGGTTCAGATCGTACTTATCAGACCGTTACCATTTTGTCTGTTTAAATGGGGAAAAATCGAAGATAACGTCAGTAGACTATGGAGTGCCGCAAGGATCGGTGTTAGGCCCTCTGCTATTCTCAATATATATGCTGCCACTTGGTAATATTATAAGAAAACATGGAATTAATTTCCACTGCTATGCTGATGACACTCAATTAAATATTTCATCACGACCAGATGAATACACTAACTTATCTAAATTGACAGAATGTCTTAAAGATATAAAATGCTGGATGACGTGTAATTTCCTGCTATTAAATCCAGATAAAACGGAGGTATTACTTATTGGTCCAAAAAACTACCCACAAAATCTCTTACAATACAACTTTAATTTAGAAGGATGTCCTGTTACCTTATCGACTACAGTAAAAGACCTGGGAGTTATACTAGACCGCAACTTGTCTTTCGAAAATCATATTTCGTATGTTACAAAAACAGCTTTTTTCCACCTTAGAAACATTGCTAAATTACGTAACATGCTATCTGTTTCTGATGCAGAAAAGTTAGTTCATGCATTCATGACCTCGAGACTAGATTACTGTAATGCTTTATTAGCTGGTTGTCCTGCATCCTCAATAAACAAGCTACAGTTAGTCCAAAATGCAGCCGCTAGAGTTCTTACTAGGTCGAGAAAATATGATCATATAACACCGATTCTATCATCTCTGCACTGGTTACCTATTAAGTTCCGTATCAATTACAAAGTACTATTACTGACCTATAAAGCCCTAAATGGTTTAGCTCCTGTGTATTTAATAGACCTTCTATCGCCCTACAATCCATCGCGTTCTTTAAGATCCCGAAATTCGAGGCTTCTGGTCATTCCTAGGATATCTAAGTCCACTAAAGGAGGGAGGGCGTTCTCACATTTAGCTCCTAAACTCTGGAATAGCCTTCCTGATACTGTTCGTGGCTCAGACTCGCTCTCCCAGTTCAAAACTAGATTAAAGACGCATCTCTTCAGCCAAGCATTCACATAATGCTTACCTTCTATTGTTGAATCAGATCGAATGCATTAATATTATGAACAGCAGCTACGCTAATTATCTCCCATCTGCTTTTCTGCTGTTATCTCGGGACGCTAGTCCCGAGGTAAATAGCGTTCGTCAGCTCCAGTTTGTATCCAGACTCTCACGGAGACTTCAGATGCCCCAACACCTGCGATGAGACGACTCGACGCCTGTGAAGAGACGACTCAACGCCGGCGATATGTTATGCCCTAAATTAATACATGATGATTAACTAACTATATTCTTCTATGTACATTTCTGAAATGCACTTTCTGTAAAGCTGCTTTGAAACAATATGTATTGTGAAAAGCGCTATACAAATAAATTTGAATTGAATTGAATTGAATAGAGACCCGTTAACAGTGATAAGGTAACGCTAAGAGTTATGACTAAAGCCGAACGTATGACTTACAGAAGGTATACTTAACTAAGAACGTTTCGGGAAACACGTATTAACGATAAGGTACAGCTTAAAGGGTTAGTTCACCCAAAAATGAAAATTAAGTCATTAATTACTCACCCCCATGCTGTACCAACCCCGTAAGACCTTCGTTTATCTTCGGAACACAAATGAAGATATTTTTGATTAAATCTGAGAGCTGGATCCCTCCTCCATAGGCTGCCTAAGGGAACGAAACTTGACGGCCCAGAAAGTCATTAAAGAAAATGTTTAACCCTCCTATTATCTTTGGGGTCGATTTGACCCCATTCAACGTTTAACTTCTCTAAATACATGATTAACAAATTTTTGCTTCATATTTAATGTCTTTTCCTAATTTAATGGGGACAACTGGGTAAACATAGAATTAACATGATGATATGTTTTCAATGTCTTGTACACATTTTGTACCATCGGTGTTCTTTGGGGTCAATTTGACCCCAGGCTCATTTTGCTGTATACAACATATCAGAATTTTTTTTTTTTTTGTTCACACATTGGTGATTTGACACAAATCACACATTTGTTTTGGATGATATTGAGGTCATTTTAACTTGAGATTTATGATCTTCAAAAAAACTTCCCTCTGCTTTAGGGCTCTAACCTAACATTACCATATAGGCCTACCTGAAGTATTGCGAGAACCACTAATAGTTCACACGATATAGGGGAGGAGGAATCATAATTCTCACAATAAATTTTATATTTCCAGTACCAATTATATATTTCCATGGAAGGCAAAACATAATTCTTGCAAGAACTTAGATATTTTGTGCCGTGGGGGGAGGGGAAAACATAATTTAGGCGAGGAGCAAATATATGAAAGCTTCCACAGAAGCCTTATAAACCATTTCTCTTTGTGCTCTGTGAGCTCTCTCTCAATTGAAAATGACCTCTAAGCAAAGGTTTTCTGTCAATTAGATTTTGTCATAGTTCTTTGTAACAGTGACAGAGGAGAATGTGTCTGAGATAGACGATAATGTCAAGGAGGACCCTGATTATGAGGCATCCTCTTCAGATGAGCATGAGACTCCTAGTGTTGACCCTCATGTTGTCTAGCAGATAAATTACCTTCCAATTTACCTTCCAAATGGAACGTTATTATGGTCCCGCTTCCCACTTGAATGACGGTATACAGCTGTGGCCAAATTTGAAAATTTTGCTGCTTCAGTTAGGATGTTGATTCACATTTTTCTAGATTATTGTGCAGAGTGATCAGAGGCATTTTACATATTTGTAAACAAAACTTTATCACAAAAAATCTATCAGGTGGCAGAATGGAGAAAAAAACCTTGGGAGAAACCAGGCTCAGTCGCTCAGTTCTCCTCTGGCCAACGAACGAATGACCAGTGTATGATTATGATTCAGGCAGCATAAAAGGAAGGAAGAAGTGCTTCCAATCATTGTGTTCTCGTGTTAGCAATGGTTACCTCCAAAGAAATATGTGCAACCATCATCTTTGCATCAAAATGGCCTCACATGTAAGGAAATAGCTGCAAATAATTTTGCACCGGAAAGATTCATTTACCAGATCATCAAGAGCTTCGAGAATAAAGGTTCGGCTGCAGTGAAGAAGGCTTTAGGACGTCCCAGAGTGTCCAGCAAGTGCCAGGACCTTCTCCTCCTGAGGAATCAGCTAGGGAATCGGGTCACCACCATTGCAGAACTGCTCAATAATGGCAGCAGGGGTTGTGATGCATCTGCACACACAGCGAGGCCAAGACTTTTGGACATCGACCTGGTGTCAATAAGGGTAGCAAAGAAGCCACTTCTCTCCAATAAAAACATCAAAGATGGACTGAAATTCTGCAGGAAGTACAAGGATTGGACAGCAGAAGACTGGTGCAAAGTTATAGTATCTGATGAAGCATCCTTCTGACTGTTATGTGTTGTGACATGTTTGAGCATGCCCATAGACAGCCACTCTGAAGCGCTCAAAGGCGATCCTAAAAGAGTCAAAAAGTCGAGACAGGACCCATCGTCAACATTTCTGTGTCCACCACTCTAGTTCATCCAAAAATAACTAGAAAATAGGCTCAAAGTCCTAAATACCGGAATTCTCCTTTAAGAACTACGTAGCATTACGAAGGTTTCGGGGAAACCCAGCCATGTTTAATTAATGGATGATTCACCGTTTTTGAATTAATCTCTCGAGTCTTCTTGAATAAATGATTCAATGAAAAAATAATCTAAACGTCGATTTTTGCCACCTACTGTAATAATGTAATCAACACAATCTTTATGTAAAGAGACTCCTTTTACTTTAGCCATTTGATTGGTTATTGCTTAACATTGGTAAGAATAAAAGTTTTTCACTCTGTTACAGGCTGTCAGGAAGAATCCGTCTCTACATTGTTGCTGTTCCTTTTTGATCCCTTTTCTCCTGGAGTTCTTTCTGGTGTCATTAAAGTGTCTTAACTTAAATTGTGCCTGTTAATTATACTAGAGACAGTTACACACACAAAATTAAGAAAATATTTTTCAATGTCAGTATAGCCTACTTTTTTCATATTGGACAGTCAAGTAGCCCCAGGGCTTGTATATCACCGTAGACATTGAGGGGGATACGTCCTATAATTATACGTCAATAATAACACTAATATGTCAATAATTAGAAATGGCCAAACTGTCCCCCCAATATTGAAAATTCTTACATTTTAGGCTGGTCTATATTAGTGGTCTAACAGCAACCATCCAAATAGATAGACAATCAAATCAAAGAAGGCAGGGTTTACTGTTCACAGAAGCAGAGCACGTATTCCATCAGTTTAACGTTGAAAGAGTACGAGGTAAAATAGAAGTGTCAAACTACTCAACTTTTTTTTCTTGAAAATGGCCATTTTGAGGGATGAAAGTTGCATTTGTTCAGAATCTAAGCTATTTTAACAATTTAATCTTGGGGCAATGTTGACTACATTTTCTGTGCGGCTGAGTGAGTGTTGCAGCACGATCTCTGCTCTGTGTGTGTGTGTGTGTGTGTTCGTAAGTGTGTCCGTCAATGATAGCAGCGGTGTGTGTGTTCGTAAGTGCGTGCGTCAATGAAAGCAGCGCATGCTGTCTAATGTAAGGAGTAGCCCGAAAGGTTCGGCCTAAATAAATAAAGGCCCTATAAAGCCAATGCAGAGCGGCTGGGATGTACAGCTTTGCATCATTCAAACGTCGGCCGGAGATCATTTGCGATCAGATGGCGACGTCGCGGCGACATACTGCCGATTAGCAAACGCTCTCTGAGCGACATCGGCCAGATGTACGTGTGCATAGTGTGCACTGCTGCATGAAGTAATAACAATAGCCTATAGCAGGTGGCCTATAATGCGTTCAAATTTTAACCTGCTATAGGCTCTTGTTATTACTTTATGCAGCACTGCACGCTATATGCCTACAAGGCACAACAAACCTGGTGTTCATTATATATATATATGTGTGTGTGTGTGTGTGTGTGTGTGTGTGTGTGTGCAGTTTGTAAATTTTAAAAAGCAATTTCAACCAGAAAAATCTAAAATGTATGCAGCCCTATAGTTTCTCTTTTTTTTTTTAAACAGGGACCAGATGCCCCACTGATGAGTCCTGCTGACTTCAACATTCACATGAGTCTCTGTACATGAACATGGTAAAGTCAAAAAATCAAACACCTTGGAAATCACAGGTATGTACTCTGTTTCAGGAATGAGCACAAAGCAGACATCCCAAGTCTCCCGGAGTCTCCCGCATATTGATAGCGGCTCCCTGATGCCCGCAAATCAGTTCAAATCAGTTAAAATCTCCCAGAAGCAAGAGCGCGCAAGCGTAGCGCAGAGAGAGGGAGTGAGAGACCTTGCGTGTGTGTGCGTGTGTGCCTCGGGATTTTATCTCTACTCTCGAACCAAATTAATCAGAACCGACCGATCTGACCAAACCACTTTTTAAATTAATAAACCACCTTTATTATTTATTTTCACACAAAATGTGTTGCTCCATCAATTTTCAAACATATTTTTCTCATCATCTCTTTCTGCAATCATACACTATGGGAGTAGTGAAAAGCAAATGTTTCTTAGGGTGTGCCTTTAGCCCATTGTAACCTACTATACTAATGGCGCTTTTCCATTACCAGTACCAGCTCGACTCGACTCGACTCGCCTTGGCTCGCCTCGACTCGGCTCGCTTTTCGCTCCGTTTTCCATTGCAGAAAGTACCGCCACAAATAGTACCCGGTCGTCATAGCGACGCATTTCGTTCCTCGTTGCCCCATCAAGCTCTCGCTGGATCCTCTCTTCGGCAACCAAACAAAGGAATGTCTGCACCTCCTCGTTTGACCACGGCGTATTCTTCCGAGTTGCCATAATAATAGTAGTAAGTTTAGTATCTATCTCTGGCCAAACTATTTAAAATACTCCATCTGGCGCGTGCAATGATGACGCAGATTCTCTGTGACCAATCAGCAGTCGGCATTGTTTTCACGTCACATTTTAGTATCGGCTTAGCTCGCCTCAGCTCGCTTGGAACCTCGCCGGAGGTGGTACAAAAAAAAGTACCCGAAGGCAGGTACAGGTACAACTTTTACACAGTGGAAAACCAAACAAAGGCGAGTCGAGTCGAGCCGAGCCGAGCCGAGGCGAGCTGGTACTGTGTAGTGGAAAAGCGCCATAAGGTACTATTCATTTAGATTAGAACTCATTTAGATAATTTATAGTATATTACCTTTTTATAATGTATAATGTTAATATGGTCTCATTAAAATATTAGAAATATGATGTATGTTAAACATAGATGGAAAAGTAATGGCGGATAATTTGAATCTGCGTCATCATATCACGCGCACGAGGCCGTGAGCACACACACACACACACACACACACACACACACACACACACACACACACAAAGCCACGCAATGTATGTGCAAAATTTGAAAAGACAATGCAGAAAAGCAGAGCGCATGTGGCGGAAGACAAAACTTGTAGTCCATTATAACATCTACAAAGACAGCATCCATGCTTTCAATGTGGAACTAGGCAAAGCTAGACAGACTTTCTTCTCAAATATTATAAACAGCAACTTAAACAACACACGCACTCTTTTTGCTACTGTAGACTAGAGGTCTCTGCGGAACAACAAGAAGGTGTTTCCCAATTAATGGGCGTTTTCAAACCGGTCTAGGCATTTTCCAACCATCCAATCATAACCGTACGGATTCGGAAGCCCTTTCAGAAGCGGACATTTTATTATAGCACTTTCAGAAGCGGAAATTCGTTATTATTATTTCTCGGGTTTTTTCTTGATTTTTACTATTATGTCTATATCGCGACAACATTTGATTTATGTAAAAAATAAAATACAGGCTACAACTACCTATTTTCTTTAAAAAGGAATTCTTTCATAAGATATAAAAAGGAATTCTTTCATAAGATAGTTATACAAGATCTGTATCTTATAACATAACGGGAAATTTGGTTTATGAAAGAATTCCTTTTTAAAGAAAATAGGTAGCTGGATTTTATTTTGACATAAATGTTGTCGCAATGTATATGTAAATGTTGTTATAGCCTGTGAGTGTGTATTATATTTTATAATATTCTCTCCTACCTACATGCAATTTTTCTCTAAATGTAAACCTTAAAAGGTAAAAGTATTAAAAATTACTTTATTACTCAACTAATTATAATTACATTAGTTTTATTTTCGTTTTGTGTGTGTGTGAACAACACAACATAAATCAAGTTGTAACAGTGATTAACAAGGAAAAATTCAATTTCCAATAAAGTTACCAAATCCTACTGTAAAGCAATGGTGAAAATTATTGTATTGGTCTTTCTCACCTGTATTTTTCAAAATATATTTATATGTAATGACTGATATTTAAGTGATATTTGTAGCTTACATTAAATGATATATAAAGTAAAACGTATTGACCTTTAAATTAAGGTAAAATGTGTTTACTTAGAATAATGACTCTGAAAACTTTAAACATTAGCATCACTTTATTGACCGTATAGATACTGTAACCAATATGATGAAAAACTGTATTGATAAATGCAGCATTCTCTATTTAATGTAATAGTAAAAAAGAGAGCATCCAATCCAATCAAATAAAATAAGCAATAAATGTGGCAAGTTCAAACATGAGGAACACATTGCATGAAACATTAGATGCTTCCTCCACAGTCACATAGAAACAGTCTCCGCAGTATCCTGGGGAGTCATCAGAGCCATAGAACCCCTGCAACACACCTCTTTGTCCTCTTCCTCTGTAGCCTTAGCCACAGTCTTTGTATGTAGTATCAAAATGGAGACATCTGGATAGACTGTATGGAACCCTGTACAGGTTTCTGACATTTTCACTGAATGCCTTCCAGTTCACGACACCTAAAAAAAAAGTTGTCAGCTGACCTCATCATTGTCTTAATATTCAACCATACATAACTGAGAAAAACAGAGAGAGCTGTGATTAACCAAACAGTGACACTAATAAAACTTACTGTCCAACCACCGAAAGTGAGCCTCTCGGCGGAAACTTTCCATGCTCACAATGCTGTTGAAGCACCTGCAGGTGAGGGCAAGGGAGCCAATTGCAACATCACCATCTTGAAGCACAACCTCCAGTAAGATTTCACGAAGGACCAGCGGAGGAAGCTATACATGAACAAAACATAATCTGAACTTCTTGTGGTTATAATGATTCCCTTGCATTTTATAAATTGAGTAATAACAAATACATGCTTCCTGTATGTTCAGGGGTTGGTCAACAGTTGCCACTATGAAGGGACAAATGAAGAACATCAGTAAATAACAGTCAACATTTACTATAAATAATAGAGCACCTCAAACAAAATAAATCATACCAGTTTTGTGTGGCTTGTCAGTCCGCCTTCTCTTTCTTTGCTGGATTTCCATGACCGATCTTGATAAATTTATGACATAAAAACACATTAATAATACAGTATATCAAGTTTCATTGATCAGGTGCTGCTGGGGCCAGCGAAGGAGTTTGTTGTGGTGGATCAGGTGCTGCTGGGGCCTTATTTTATGCCCAGCTATATGGGCCACTATTTGATGATAATGTCTGGGTTTACATATTTGAGATGTGCAGAAGGGGCATGTGAATAAATTAGTATCTGCAAGGTAGCGCTGTGGTTGAGGCTCTTGTCCTCTCCGCTGAATTGTGATGTGGTGAATAGACAACAATTTCATCCATTTTAATTTAACAAGTTTCCTCCACTGTACATAATTATGTTAGTCTATAGGTTTGACTACACATGTGAGGTATTAATGCCTGCACTGATATAATGAAGAGTGTTGAACATTGACTAGTGAGCTGATCTCACAGCTAAAAAAGGTCAAATCATGTTTCTATTTAAATCTAGGTGTCTGCAGAGGTTTTTGTTAGGGTTATGAGATATAATATAAATAACAGAAAAATTATAAATATTACATTAAAATTGATATTAAAAATAATAAACTTAACAAGCAATGCTTTTTCAGCTTTTCTTGTTTTCTTACAGCGCACCTCACACTCAAACACCATTTCTTATATGAAGGGAGTGGGTTCTGGACTGAATGAAAACGTAATTTATCCACAAAAAAAATTTAATCGTTTTTAATCATTTTTAATTAGACAGAATTTGCAGTTAGATTAATGTGCACAACACTTTCCTTAAAATGTATTTATAGTTATTTATTTTTTTATTATTGTATTTATAGAACATATTAGTAGGCTACCTATATCCCCTGGTTTCACAAACAATTTTAAAGCCTAGTCCTAGACCAAATAAGTCTGAGCTGTTCCAACTGAAATACACTTGCACTGACTGATCTTAATATATCAGTGTCTTTGTTTTGTCTCAAGATGAACACCAGTAATGTTTTTTTTTTTCTAAGCATGTTTATGAAAATTATTTAAATGTCCTAATTGAACTATGGACTAATCCTGGTTTAGGCTAAACCCTGTCCCTGTCTGTGAAACCGGGCCATAATTCGGTGGAATAGCCCACTAATATTTGTTTACAATTATTGTTTTCTAGTCTGACAAGCTAACGTTAACTATTTTTTTATATTACAATACGCCGACAGTAAGCAAACTACCACTATCAACACTAAAGTAACAAACGCATGCACCAAAAAGTTAGCGAATGTTTGCTAATAGTGGTTAGCGATAGATTGTAAGTGGCAGACCTCTTGGAGCTTTTCTTAATCGTGTTGCAAGCAAGTTTACACAAACTAATTAGCATTAACTGACGTAAAATGAGAATTTTCACAAATCCACTTACATCCATATGCAGGACAGGTGACCTCTCTCCTCATTTCACCCATAAACTGTACCGTTTTCTCGCTATCACTAATATCTGAATATCTGATGGGGAAAGCGTATTCAAGTATCACCCACTCAAGTTTTAGCAAACCAGGCAGAGAGATTGTAAAACGCCTACCTGGTTGTAAAACGCCCCCAAATTGAGGCACGCCCCTTGTTGCTCTGCAGAGACCTCCTTCTCATCTCTGCTGTAGAGAGACTGACAAACCCCCCAAGCCAG
Source organism: Rhinichthys klamathensis goyatoka (assembly GCF_029890125.1). Taxonomy (NCBI): domain Eukaryota; kingdom Metazoa; phylum Chordata; class Actinopteri; order Cypriniformes; family Leuciscidae; genus Rhinichthys; species Rhinichthys klamathensis. The sequence continues at coordinate 196,883 of NW_026606681.1, forward strand.
ATTCCCAATGAAATGCTCTCAGACGGCAAGTGCAGTGAGTTTGCTTCTTTCTTCTCTGAGAAAATCAATAATATCAGAAAGGTGATCAGCACATCCTCGTGTGGCACTGAGGTCAGACAGATCAGACCACAACCTGAGAAAGTTACTATGTCTGATTTTGAAGAAATGAATGGTAAATGTTTGGAAGAAACCGTACGTCACCTTAAAACATCAACCTGCGCCTTAGAGACAATCCCCACTTCCTTTTTCAAAAGTGTGTTAAACAGCTTAGAAGCAGATCTCCTAGAAGTGGTAAATGCCTCACTTCTCTCTGGGAGTTTTCCAAACTCCCTGAAAACTGTTGTCAAGCCCCTCCTGAAAAAGAGTAATCTGGATAAGACCAGCTTAAGCAACTATAGACCGATCTCAAATCTTCCTTTCATAGGCAAGATCATTGAAAAAGTTGTCTTCAATCAGCTGAACACATTGTTAAGCTCGAATGGATACATTTACTGATTGAGTGTGCCACTGTGTGTCCAACTGATTACACTGTATTTTATTTAGCATCCACCTTTTGATTCTAAACTGAACTCAAATGGCACTGAGAACTGGGTTAGAGAGATGAAGCCATGCTGATGCCTGGGTCTGTGGTGGAGTGGTGAGTTTGACGTGATGAAAGTCGAGGTTCTGTGGGTGCAGACTGGATCAAATCCATTCCTAAAGCTTCCGGACAAATCTGGACTGATGTGGCAGTGACCCCGAGGTCACCCCGTGAGTCAGTCCTAGAGCTCCTCCTGTACGGTTTTAGGGGGAAATCGGGTCCTTCGGAGACGTCCAATAGATTTCTGAGGCGCGCAGAAAGAACACCACAGACACAGTGTAAAGACCATGGGAAAATCTCAGAGTAAAACTGGGAGTGTGAAAAATATGATACATATTGCTGGTGTTTTGCCAGATGAGAAGTTTATCACTGTATCATTTCCTTTTAATTTTCCTTGCTTTTATTTTTTGATTATTTTAATTTGTTTCACTGTAAAGCACTTTGAATTGCCATAGTGTATGAAATGTGCTATATAAATAAACTGGATTAGTTGGAGTCCAAAGTTGATTGCTTCCCAGCAAACACAGTGCGTCAATGTGACATCAGGAAGACTATAGAGAAACATCTCACATCGACAGCACCCAACTCTACACCCCATAATAAATATCATCTCCATCTCATTTTGCTATTTACAGTATCATGTTTGTTCACCTTAACTCACAATGACCAGTGGACACTGCATGTCTGGCAGAGCCAAAACATCTCAGGTCATTACATTTACATTACATTTTTAGAAATTATGCAACTTCAATAACACTGACATAATCTCACTAAATGTTGTGCATGAATTGATTTAGTTAATTTATCAGTTCAAAATAAACATTTTAATTAAAAAAGATAAACAAATAGGACATTTTCAAAAACAACAAACGAGATGGAAAGAAAACTGATCGATGATTTTGAAAGCGTACAGTCAGTATGTGGTTTTAATTCAGCGAGTGAAATAAAGATTGATAACTTTTGAACGGTAGATCTTTTTCTCATGGGGATTTTTCTCCTCCTTCTCTGTAGAAATGACAGGTCTGAACACACACACACACACACTGGTGACCTTATCAACACGACAGCCATCGGCACTGATCCTAAACATACCGTATAGGCGCCACGGTCGAGTTTACTCGACAAGACGCGGCACTGAAAAAAAAGGCCGATTTTGTCAAATTGGGTGTCAAATTTCGTTCAACCTCCCCTCCACTGGATGGCAGACATGTCATACTTCATCCCCGAATCAAAAAAACGTCATGTTTCTATACAAAATGTTCGAGTTAGAGCGCATTGAATCAGTGCGATCAAAAGCGGAGCTAGTGTGCGAGTAAGCCATTTTATCAGATCCTCTCCGCAATCGCGGCGACAGTATTGTGGTGGAGAGTTTGTCTAATACCACTGGGTATGTTAGACGAGGTCGAAGTATTCATAGGACAGTTACGAGGCAACGTGGAGGCAGGGTGAGGAGTCGCAATGACAATGACAGTAGTCCGAGCTGTGCACACTCGGCGCGCTCGCGCGGGGCAGATCTGGCCGCGCTGCTCGTATCATCTCACTCATGATCTGTGCGAGTGAGTGTTTGAACTAAACAGGTCTTGTCTACTTGTGTTTGTATGTCATATGAATAAAATATATTTGCCCCATACATGGAATCAGAGTGCCTACTGTATTTAGTAAATGGAAAATCTCTACAGCAAAAGGCCAATCACTACATGCATTCGGTTTGTTTCTACCATTTATTAGTAATGATTTACACAGTTTGTTTACTATTTACTATATACCTGAGCATTCAGTATTGTGCAATATAGCATACAGAAGGTGATGGACATTTTGGGGGGAAAGAAGTGCTGCATTTTATCATTTAAACGTGACTTTTCATGAAAATTCTATAATCCAAGATTGCCACCACCATATGATGTCATAATATGCAAATTAGATGGGAAAATGTAATCCCTACATACACTTTGGGTCATCCTTAATATTTCTCTAATTTACAGAAAGTCTCTATCTTTTTTCACTTTTAAGATATAGCCTTTTGAAATTAAGATGTCAAAATCGAACGTTTTAGGAAAAAACCTCTGGCGCCTAAAGGGTTAACACCATGCCACAAAAATTCCCCTTTTCTACCTCTTTCCTAATAAAGTCTGTAAGATAAAGCAGACAGGTATCAGTGGAATGGGCTTTCCTAAAGCCTGATTGGAAGTCAAATAAAAGGTTATGTTCCGCTAAATAACTATCTATTTGCTCATAAATTATTCTTTCCACATTTTTTGATATTGAACACAAGATAGATACAGGGCGGAAATTTCCAGGATCAGATTTGGGCCCCTTTTTAATTAAAGGTATCACTCTTGCCACCTTAAATTTACTGGGGAAATAGTTATTTTTAATGGATAAATTAATAAGATAAGTTATGACAGGAGTGATTATTTCAGCAGCATCCTTAAGGAATCTGGCAGGGGTGTTGTCAAAACCGGTAGCCTTAGAAGGATTTAGGCCTTTGAGTTTTTTTAGTACCAGCTCCTCTGTTACTTGTTTAAAATAAAAAGTATTTGGCTGGACTCCATTTTCTTCATAAAACTTATGCACCCTCTGTGGATCACTAAAAACACCTGACGCAGATGGAAGCTTCTGCACCAGATTACTTGCAATTGTTGTGAAGAAACTATTAAAAGTATCTGCCACCACTTTTTTATCATACAATATGGACCCATTAATATCTAGGCCTATTTTACCTTGTTTTTTTGTGGGGTTCTCTTTTGTCCCCAAAGGCCTAAGAGTTGCCCACAATTTCTTGGGATCCTTTTTATGCTCCTCAATTTTAGACATAAAAAAATTCTTTTTCGCCTCATCCACCATTCGCTGAACCTTATTTCTAAGTACTTTATATTCTTTAAAAAGAACAGGCAGTTTGGTTCTTTTAAACTCACTTAAGATTTTATCCCTTAAGTGAATGGTGTCCAAAATATCATTATCTATCCAAGGCTGTGATCTTTGTTTAATCCTGGTCTCTTTTAATGGGGCTATCTTATCAAGTATTTCCAAGAAAAAAGATTGAAAGCAATCCCATGCTGAATCGACATCACATATGTTTGTAATTTCCATCCAGTTGATATTATTAAGTATGTCCTGAAAGTCATGAACATTATACCCTTTTAAACTTCTGCTCTTCACAGATTTGTGACATTTAATCTGAGCCCTCTTAACTTTCCTAATGCAATAAGTTAAAAAATGGTCACTAATTCCATACACAATGACCCCACTTTGGAGGATTTTACTTGTGTCAGATACAATAATGTGGTCAATAGCAGTTTGGCTATGCTCAGTTATTCTGGTTGGAACACTAATTAATTGGGTTAGACCATGCATTTTCAGAAAATCACAAAAGCCATTGTATAATGGACCTTCTGTATTTAAAACATCAATATTATTATCTGCCATTAATATAACTTCCTGGTTTAAAAAATCATGACAGCCTGCACTAACACATTCCAAGGTTTGGATGAAGTCATTTTGATTTGGAGGTCTATAAACAACACCACACAAAATTGGTTTACTTTTTGGAAGTAAAATATCAATCCATACAGCTTCAAGGTTAACATTGTCCAGGTCCTGTCTTAGATTGAAATCAATATCAGACCTCACAAATATGCAAACCCCACCCCCTTGTCTGTTTCGGTCTTTGCGAACGATAACAAAGTTTTCAATTTCAACTTCGGAGTCAGAAATATAAGAATCTAACCATGTTTCTGAAAAACATAGTACACTTGCCTTGATTTTCCTGGCCAGCTCACGTACCTCCGTGATCTTTGGCAGTAAGCTGCGAATGTTTAAATGAAAACAATGCAAGCCCTTCGATGCAAAAACGGAGATTTGTTCCTCAGTGAAGACCAAGTTGTCACTTCTCACGGTAATGGCCTTCGGCAGCGATTTTGTATCCGATACTACCGGTGTCTCCAGACAAACACAGTGCGTGTCTGCCTCCTCACCTCCCCCAGGTAGCAGTCCCGTCAGTGTTGCATATCCTCCAGACGCCAGAGACTCCGTTGACGGCAGCCGTCCCGTCCTTGTCCCCTCCAGCGCCTGATGTCTACTGGCGTTGGGTATTGCAGCCTCAGCAGCACACTGCAGCCGCATATTCGTCCGCCTCGGCACCCGGTATCCGCTGGCTCTTGAGTTTACAGCCGCGTTCGCACCAGGCATCTCCCGCTGCGTCTGCTGTAGCTGCCTGCCAGTGTCCGCTAGCAGCATCGCAAACCACTTTTGACGGTACAACATCCAGTAGACCTAAAGACAGCTTGTTCACCATGTTTACGTTCTCGACCGTAACAAGTTGTAGGTGGCTGATCGCTCCCTCTATTTGTGCCTTTTTTGGAAGGTTTCCTCTGAGTGCAGTCTCTGGACCAGGGCATTGGTGTATATCGCCAGATAGCAATAAGTAGAGCGAAATTATCAAACCGTTGTTATTCTGGCGTTTGCTCACAGCCCAGGTTTTACGCTTTTGCCCAGTGTGTGGAGACTTAGCCCAAACGCAAGTATGAATTACTCCCCTTCCAAAGCCAAAATGTTTGTAGCCTGTGCCCGTTATTTTTGAACTTATACTGATATGGATTTCAACTCCTTGGCATTGGGAGGAAATATTTTTCCTGTTCAGATTAACTTCAATGCTATCAGTTGGATTTACAGAAAGGCTTGATAATAAAGCATACAGCAAGAGAGCTACAAGCACACCTGTCTCACCCACCGCCATTTTGTTTTTCTTGATGAATACGATCTTTAAACAGATGGAACTAGATTCAATATTTTGAATATTCCCAATCTGATTTATGACTTATAATGCTGCCTGCATTTGTGGGTCAGCGTTGTGCTGAAGAGTAGAGTGTGTATTAAGGTTGAGGAGAAGATAAAGACAAATTGATAATATGCTGCATGTTGTTTTATTTATAGAGCAATTTCAGTGTTGTTGCAAATGCAGTGATTAATTCATACGTGCTATTGCTAATGGTTAGCTTGAGGTATTAAAGTTAAGTTTATATTTTAATGGTTATATTTGGTTATGGGTTTGTAATTTAAATTTGTATTAAGCAATAGTCTTCATTAGTGGACTCAAATGAAATACATTTACAGTATCATAATAACATAATGTTAAATATATTATTCGATAACTGTAAAATGAACAGTAAACTGCTGTCTCCTCTGCTGCCAGTATTTCACTGTTAATTTGCAATATAAGTGTGTTATTGTAGTTTATGGTCAGCTTGCCTTTTTCCTGCTGCAGTCTACATGTTACTTTAGTTGATGGTCTTTGACTGTTTTTTCCATCAATGGTAAACGTTTGAGCGGCCATGCATTTCCTTTTTTTTTTTTTTACAGTGTATTCAAAGATATTTAACTTTGTCATTATGCTTTTTTTTCTCTGACCCTGATGTACGCAAAACCATGATATTTCTGTTTTCTGGTTTTGGTTTTGTTCTTGGTCTTTATGATTGTTCATTGTTAAAGATACAATTATTGTATCTTGTTTGTAATTATAAGTTCTGCAATAAATAAATTTACAAGCGACAGGTTCACTAACACCTCATAACATCAGTAACTCGACAACTCTAGTACGTATGAGCTTTTCCTCAGCGTTTGCAATGTGTGTAATGTCTGCACAAAAGAAAAGTGTCGGGCAGCTGCTCGAATATCTCACCCTAGGAGAAAACTGTTGATCACGTTACATCTGTGATTTATGAGCTCAATAAACACACACGTGTTCATCTGTCCCCGTAACATCCAGACAAGATTCACGTAGATTCAAGATTCAAGCAGCAAATACACAGATTTCAGATGAATGGTGAAAAACAGCATAACGAACATGATTACTCTGAAACTCACTTACATGATGATACAATGACTAAATTATGAAAATAACCATCCATATTTCCATCCACAAATTCACCATTAAGTGAAAATAAAGAGTAATTTGATTCCATATTTGAAACCATGAAAATGTTTGTTTTAATATTGGTGCAAATCTCAAGTGTGTTTGTTTAGGAATCACTCTTCATTAAAAAAAATATTGTAGTTTTAACTCAAATTGAAGTTGAGTTAAAGCTCAAAGAAAACTATTAAAAAGATAAATATGGCAATGTTTGGAAAGTTACAAAGCCAACCTGTGAACCATTACCTCCACAAGAAGAAGACTTTAGAATAATGTTGAATAGACTTCCTTGGCTTCTCTAATGGTGATCGTTTATTTTACATCAAATAAGAAAGTGACTAAAACTTGGCAACACCAGCCAAGTTGGTGAAATTACTTTTTTTTCCCTTTTTTTTTTAAGACCACAGAAACAACGCCTTCAAAAAAATCATGTCAGCTATCAAGTGGAAATCCTGGGATGGAAGTAAGCAGAAAGCACACAACTACTCTACACCCCATAATAATATCATCTCTCCGTTTCAAGCTTTTGCTCTACATCATGCTATTTTATTAGTATTACCTTAACTCACAATGACCAGTGGCCACTGCATGTCATTACATCTGCATAAAAGAGCGAGTTGAACAGTGTGAAGTGCGGAGCGAAACTGAATGATAGTGAATGCCCATTTTACGAGAAGTGCAAGAGGATTTGAAACCCCAAAGTCTTAAAGGACAAAGCCCAACTTTAGGTCATCTCAAAGAATGGTCATTCTCAACTTTAGGTCATCATCTGAGAGCAGGGGATTTTCCTTACAGTAAATGCCATCCCAAAAAGTTGCATAACTTCCATATTGTGATGCTGAAGTCCCCTTTACTTCTTCTGGTTTCTCCACAATGGAGAGAATTGGCTCAGACTGTCAGGGTTATGTTCTGTTAACGCTTTGTTTTCATTGTGTTCAGATTCTGTTTGCCTGTTTTTCCTTTGACACAGTTTCTCTATGAGTTTCATTGATTTATTATTGATCTGTTTCTCGTGAATGAACTCATCAGCTCTTTGTTTGCCCTCATGTATTTAAGCCCTCAGTTTCAGTTTGTTCCTTGGAAATTTTGTTCTGAGTGTTTAACATTTATGTTAAAGTGTGTTTCCTTGTTTGAATCTACTATTAAAGACTCTTTTGAGTTTCTCCTTCATCATGCACTGTTACAGCCGCCTAACTATGACACATGCTTAAACTTCACTGCGTGAGAGTGTGTGTTTGTGTGTGTTTGTGTGTGTGCTCTGAGCAGTGTAAGCGTATCTTTAAATTAGGCCTACACACCAATATTATAAGATCACATGCCACATTCCACTCATTCACACACCGGAGATTGAACAAAGAACAGGAGAAATGACCCGAACCACACAACTCCACTAGTAAAAGGCAAAACAGGACTCAAGGAGTAACTCACACCCAGCCATGAGTTCCAGTTTTATTAGAAGCGCAATCATGGTAATGATTAACAACCCACCGGTTCCCTGACAGCTCTAAATCTCCAGGGCAGATTCTCCAGCTCTCCACCAGGGGGAGTTATAGAGGAAAGTCCCAATCGGCTTTTAGCAGTAGAAACAGTCTTTACTTTAGTTTTTAACTTGAACATACTTTTTAAAAAGCTGTTTATAGATATGTGTACTGTTGCAAATAAAATTTAAAGATATATTGCATAGGTGAATTGGAGTCACTAAATGACGTTTCTTTAATAAAGTTTGGGAGGAGCACGTTCAAATAATCGACCCAATCAACTCGTCATCAGCAATTACCACGTCTATCCTATCAGCATGAGAGGAAGCCTATCTATATATATATATATATATATATAAAATTTGTTTCCAAAAGAAATAGCATCACCGTCCAGCTTAAGTAAGTCCAGTGATGTTTAATATTTGTTTTAAAAAAATGATTAATTTAGTTTCTGGAGTAGCTAAACCGTGATTTCATCAGCTCAGTTCATTTCTTATATAATAGTGTTAATGATTAACTTGTCTGTTTTGTTTAACTTGTTAATTTGTTTGAGGAAACGTTATATTTGTTTTGTGAAGTATTCTTGTTGTATGCTGAGATCAATGATTTGATTCATTTGTTTTAATAAAAAAAAAAAAAAAAAAAAAAAATAGTGTTAATGCATGCAGATCTATATTATTGTTGAATATTAAATTAAATGTTCAATTTAATGTCCCCATCATCATCTTCAGCATCCTCTTACACCTCAGCACAACCCACAATCCCCGCTCTAGAAAAAGGGACAGTGTTGAGTTTAAGACAAGCGCTAATCAGTGCTGATGTTCATTTTTCCAAGATAATGGACAGAGCAGAGATATACACAGAGGTCGGTGTTGCTGATAGAGCAAGGATCATGATTTTTGATTTATCGAAAACTGGCAACATCGATGACCTATACACGTAAGTTAGCGGAGCGCGCTGCCGCTGATATCACCAACGAACGAATACGACCTGTGTCCGGCGCCGCCACCTGCGCCCTCTGGACTTGGGTTTGGACCGCAAAAATGAAACGAATATATCCGTCGGGCGTTGAAAAGTGCAAGGTAATTTTATTAACATCATTTAATTTAAGACGTAACTTATGTTGGGCCTAATTCTGTTTTAATTGGAAACGTCCTTAAAATAACTGTTAGTCATTATTATCGTATCTTGATTTATTTAATTTGCAAGTTGATGAATGGACGTTTAGTCATAATAGAGTACCGTTAAGAAAAAGTTGCTATTTGGTAGCTAACGACCTCACTCGTACGAATTACTAAATCATATTGTACGAGTTGCCCAATTTGAATGTAAGCAATAAGGTACGATGGGCTGTGCTGTATCGTGAATAGGTCACGGCTGAAGGGTGTTGTTGCACAACGTGAAGCGGAGTAACCCCTTCAGCCGTGACTTATTCACGATACTTGCCTCGAGTACCTTATTGCTTACATACGAATTGGGCAACTCGTACACCCAATATATGGCGAATCATAGACTTTGCAAATATTATGCAAATATTGATAACAAAACTCAAGCTTGATCTTACATTATTTGTTGAACCATGGTATTAAGTGCTGAACTTTTGCTTAATTTATCCAATTCCCCCCACCATGGAAAAAGTGGGCCGGTCTTGGGCCTGAAACTCCCGGGCTGAAAATTGACCAATGGCTAAGCCACGCCCCCTCCACTCACTCGGACACACAGTCAACATTCAGGGACAGGCGCTATGGCAGCTGTCACAGTAGGAGACATTTCACAGGAGGCAATTGATGATTTTTGAAGAGAGAAATATTATATATAGGGCCGGGACTTTAACGCGTTAATTAAGATTAATTAATTACACACTTTAACCCGTTAATTAATTACACAAGTTATTTTAATCGCACTTATTTTTGCACCGCGGAACGTTTCTCACTGGATGAGTTTCGGCGGACCGATTATACTGGCGCACCAACTAGCGTTCATGACGAAGAAGCAAGGGGGTAATCCATCGACCGGAAGTTGAAGCCGGCCGGGTGCCGCCATGTTGTAGCAGAACTTCACTTGCGTTAGCATTTCCATTGACTCCCATTCATTTTGGCGTCACTTTGACAGCGAATAACTTTACATCTGAGGCGTTTAAAGACTCCATTTGTCCATTATTTATTTCTAAAGAAACACGACAATGTATAAAGTGCTCCATTACTTTCTATGTTACATTATGGCCCCGTAGAAACAGATTTAGTAAAAATAGGCTAACGATTGCGTCATAACCACTCGACTCTCTGTCGCGCTGTACAGAAATGACCGTACAGACAGGAGGAGAAGCTCGCAGGCAATCGGGGGGACGTCCCGTCAAGGGAGAAGCCCATTGATAATGAGTCCATAAAAGCAACGGAATACTTACTCCTGCTCACTCACGCCAAAGAACTCTTTGCTCAAGTTCCCCGTCTCTGCAAGATTAACGTTGGCAATTTTCACGCACAGCTACTAGAAGATTCACGTCTGTCAGACAGGTTGCTCACGTCATCAAGCTTAGTTTGAGTCGGTTTGAGTCTGCGCGTCAGGAACGGAAGTGCTCAGAAATCGCTAATAATGGGCTTCAACTGTCTCAACTGAGTTCCAATGAGATGGCTCTGTCCACTTCTTATACTGTCTATGCGAAGAAGCTGACGAGATCGCTTTGGCGACCAAAAAGTGCACTGGTCTGCTGGACTTGGTTGAACAAAAATAAACAATATTGTGTTGCTTAAGCTTATGTATTCAGTCATTATTCAATGGTATACTAAAAATCCATGTGAAAAAAATTACTTCTCACTGTTCTCAGGTCAAATATTTATGCGATTAAAATGCGATTAATGTCGATTAATTAATTACAAAGCCTCTAATTAATTAGATTAATTTTTTTAATCGAGTCCCGGCCCTAATTATATATCATCACAAAGTAACCTAAATGGCCTTAACTATGCATTGGAGGGTTTTATTAATCATTTTATTGTTGAGAAGGTCGATGAAAAGCTTCAGCTCCAGGCAAAAATAAACGCGATAAACCGCATATTGTTGCCATCACCGCTTGGTGCTACAGTATTTACATGAATCATTCAGCACAACATTGCTAACGTTTGTTATCTCGGTTATTTACAGATACGTTAAAGAAGCTAAGTGACATGATGTACAACGCAGCTAGAAGCTAACGTCAACGTTTTCTAATGTTAGGCTAACGTTACGTTAGAGATGTTAAAGATAACGTTCAAATACGTTGTTGATTTAACTTAGAACAGATGTAGACATCCTAGTTTAATTTATCCACGTTTAGTTGGTGTTGTGGTCTACCGCATAACTTTATCCAGAGCAGACACTTATCTCGGTTGAGATGTGGCTTGGGAAAGGGTAAAAAATACACACCGTCGCCCAGCCTCTCGGGATACCTAGTGTCAGAGTTGCATGTACCCCATGAAAACCGTTTGACCATTTTAAACTTAAAATGACAAGAAAAAACATATAAAAACAAATGAAAACTGACTAACTGCAATGCATTTCAATGGACGTGGAAGCAGAGAATGTCCGAGTGTATTGGGTTAGCTGCGCACTGTGATTGGCTCATCGCGTTTGGGGGCGTGGCTTAGCCATAGGTCAATTGGCCCACTCCAGCCCTGCCTTTCAGTGTGACTTGATTGACTGACCAAATTTTAATGATTAGGCTTATGTGGCCAATATCTGTGTTTGGATATAGGAATCCTCCTCTCTCTGATCCAGACATGTCCTGTGAGGAATTGTTAAATTGTTGACAATAAGGTTCACATACTCAAAGCTCAGTGGCCATCAAAATTGTCTGACCAAGTAAGGGATGACTTAATTTACGGAGGTCCTGCAAAGGTAGACAGAGACATTGAATTCCCTGTATCCCATTTGCACAGAAGCTTTCACTACCGTCACATGTTTTGAAACCTTGCAAATGGTGAGAATATTAAATGTGACTGGTTAACATATAGAGCAGAGTGATGCAGTCTACTTGACTGGGTCAATACCAGTGCAATATTAAAGTCCCATGAAACCAGCCCAGATCATGTTAAACATTTGTTAGCATGGAAGGATTTAGAGCGTCGACTTAAAGAAGGAAAAACAATAGACCCCACTGTGATAGCTCTGGAGAGAGGTACTCAAACGTCTGATCAGCATCATTCAGTCATTGGCTGAAAGAAACCTTGCTCTCAGAGGATCAGCAGACACCATCAACAGTCCCAACAACGGCAATCTTCTGAAAGAGGTAGGACGTCTTGCAAAGTTTGATCCGGTTTTAAATGACCACGTCAGACGCATCAGCGCTGGGGAAAATAACACTTCCTACTTGGGGAAAACGATCCAAAATGAACTCATTGTTCGTATTAGTGGGAAAATACTTAGCACTATGGTGACAGAAATAAAGTACCCAGCCAGCACAGCCATGTGGGGCCCACATGGGTTAGACCTGGGCTATCTAACTGGGACCCAGACAGTTTTGCTCCCGGTTTCCATGTAGGCCCCACATGGGTTTGCCCAGATGAAATGAATACTGCTCAGTGTGCACACTATAGGCTGTTAAATGTAACACTGACCAGTGTTGGAGTTAATGAGATAATTAAGTGATTGAATAATGATTGAGCATTATTGAAGACACCTGATGTTAACAAGCAGAATCACTGAAAGAGAAAATCACAAATTGTAAGCCACCGGTATGGCGATCAGCGTTTGCTTTAGTTGGACTCTTGACCCTTAGACTGTCACTTTAAATTTTGTTTGTCTGCTGTTATTGATTTATAACAGTCAAATGAACAAAGAAAAGTGTGATCTTATAGTGTTGGTTATGTTTTGGCATAATCATGCTGTGATCTGATAAATGAAACTTATTGAGATGGTTCAACTTCTGGTTCAACATGTTAGCAACAGCTTTGTGATTCCACAGCATATGATTATCAGTATTTTTTTTAATCCAAAATATTTAATAAACATTGTTCTGATTAAAACACTTTCAAATGAATTTATTTAGAAACACAGACATCAATAATCAGTCTGTGAATCTCAACAATGGTGACAATAATAATGCATGTTGCAGTGGCTGCCACCAATCACAACTCATTACTGGCTCCCATCATGCATTGCGGTATGAATAAATTATGATCTGAATTGTCTATGTAATTTACTTTTCCTAATTGAATATTCTGCTCGTCACCATTATTGAGATGCATTGACTGAATCTTGACGTCTGGGTGTGCCTAAAAGAAAGATTTTTTTTTGAAAACAACTTTTAAGAAATCGTTTATATTATATCTAAAATTCTGGATATTTATGCAGAATCACAGTTATGCTGTAACCAACAGCATAAATCACTAAACATAAGGTTCAAATGATGACATAAATTTCATAATATAACCAACACCATTACATAACTTTTTTTTTTTTTTTTTTTTGTTCTTCTGGCAGTTATAAGTCAGAAACAACAGCCAAAAAAAATCTAAAGTTAATAACATAAGGGTCAAGAGCCCAACTAAAGCAAACAATGATCGCCATAACGGTGGCTTACAATTTTCTCCTTCAGTGATTCTGCTTTAGGTGTCTTCAATAATCTTCAATCATATTCAATCACTTAATTATCTCATTAACTCCAACACTGATCAGTGTTACATTTAACAGCCTGTAGTGTGCACACTGAGCAGTGTTCATTTCATCTGGGCAAACCCATGTGGGGCCTACATGGAAACCGGGAGCAAAACTGGCTGGGTCCCAGTTAGATAGCCCACGTCAAACCCATGTGGGCCCCACATGGCTGTGCTGGCTGGGTAGTCAAAGTATTTTGCTATCATTTTAGACCCCAGACATCAGTCACCAGGAGCGTCAACACCCCCAGAGATTAAAGAGCACTTTCTGGGTTTCCGGCTCCAGAGTCCACCGGTCTTCATTGCTTTTGAACAAGCTGGAGGAGCTGGGCATCCGTTTTCAAGACTGCAGGGGTCAGTCATCCGATAATGGCTCCAACATGAAGGGGAAAAAAAATAAAGGAGTGCAGGTCAGGCTGTGTAGTTGTGTAAGCGACCCATAAGTTAATAACTAGTGATTCTCACAGCAGAAATTAATCACTTAAAAGCGTACTTAAGCTGGACAATAACTTTATTATAGATCTGCTGTACACCAAAAACTTGGCATACAGTGAAAGAAAATAAATATTTCCAGAAAATCCCCCAAAGGCAAAAGAGGAACCGCATAGTGTTGCAATATTGAAGAGTAAGTCTATTGTTCCTTGTAAACTTGTATTGAAACGAAACTCTTGGGGAAATAATCGGAGCATATAAATCTGATCAGTGTTTCAGTCAGAGCGAATCCCTCTTCAGACGCTCTTCACTCTCTCCAGGTGAGCAACAATATTCATACTTCCATATTTATTGAAAATTATGATTATATCCCACACACAGATGATTTTATATTTTAGTTTATTTCAGTGTAGTTTTTAGAAATGATGTGACTTCAATAAATCTGACTAAATCGTGTGCATGAATTCATTTAGATAATTGATTAGTTTAAATAAACATTTTACTTCAAAAAGATAAACTAATTGGATATTTTTTAAAAACAATAAATGATTCGGAAAGAAAACTGATGAATGATGAAGCGTACAGTCAGTCTGTGGTTTTAATTCAGCGAGTGAAATAAAGATTGATAACTTTTGAATTGTAGATGTTTTTCTCATGGTGATTTTTCTCAGTGTGTTTGACAGATCTGAACACACACACACACACACACACACACACACACACACACACACACACTTTATCCAGCAGTGTCTCTGATCACAGTGTTTGACATCATCATTCAGTCCAGCGTGAGTCTTGCTTTCATTTAGCAATTTATCATCATGGATTAATTCAATTGAAATTATTGAATTTTCTAACATTGATGGGATTTTCTTTACTTTATTCTCATTGACCAACATGACCTTACAACAATTCTTAAAAAGATTTTTGCTAAATCGTACATTTTACGAGTTGCCCAATCATCTGAATTAGCCACTTCGTACTTCGCGTGAGATAGCGTTGTCAATGAGACAAATGTGCAAGCAGTGAACATATTTTATTCATAGATTCTTGCAGGAATACAGAACAGAGAATGTGACATTCAACTTCAATAAATACACACACAAAATCATCACATACTTGTAGTGTGTTCACTATAAATCAGACTAATACACACGCTGAGTTATAGTTATCACTTTACTTCTGTTTACAGCAGTTACAGCAACAGACATGGGATCATCATCTTCAACAGGTCAGAACACACACACACACACACACACACACACACACACACACACACACACTGAGTTATAGTTATCACTTTACTTCTGTTTACAGCAGTTACAGCAACAGACATGGGATCATCGGAGTCAAAAACACCTTCAACAGGTCAGAACACACACACACACACACACACACACACACACACACACTGTAATACAAACACGACACCTAGTGGTTACTCCAGGATATTACAATACTTCTATTGCAGCACTATATATATATATATATATATATTGTTAGTTATGAATTATTAGAGTAATCTGTGAAAATGCTTCATGTCTGATACAGGTGCAGTGAGTCGAGCAGACGAGATCTATCAGGAGTATCAGTAAGTATTTCTTGTTCAAAGCTTTTTAATTTAATTTATAAATTAATCTGTATTAATTTATAATCAACTGATTATTATCCATATGAGTACATCATTTACACTACGGTTTCATTTGCTAACATTAATTAACTGCATTAGTCAACATTATTACAGCATTGTATTCATGATCTTAGTTAATTTAAAAAATTTTCAAAGTTACTCGTCGAGTGGGCGAGGAAAGTTTATATGGACAGTGTAACTTTTACTGTATTCAGCAGCTCCTAAAACCACAACAGAACATGATCACAGCCAATCACATTTACTTTACACACACAACTCTATATATGAATTAACTTATGAGATAATAATATAATACTTGTATTATATATATATATATATTTTGTATTATATTATAAGCCAAACTGTTTTTACAGAGATCATTATATTATTATCATAGGTTTTATCAGTGCATTTTTTAAATATTTTCTTCAACACCACAAGCATGAACGCTGCATAAAACAGAGGACTGTAGATCAGTGAGTGGAACTAGCGCAGGTTCTGCCAGTAGAGGACACTGGTGTAACGCTAGCAATGATGGACATCTGAGACGGAGAGAAGTTATCAAGAGAAGGACATAAACACTACAACACAGCCTCTATTAGCCAATGAATGAACTCATGTTATACCATGGTCTGGGTGAATACTCAATTCTGATTGGCTGCAGGGTGTCCATTAAAAAAAGATAGAGGAAACTTAGTTATGGAGTTCTGGTGAAACTGACTGTTTACCGTTCGAAATTAATAAATAAATGCGCTGGCTACATCAGCTGTGAGTAACCATAGCAACAGGCAGTCAAAGTATCCGTTAACAATTTATTGTATCAAAACAAACATCTAGTTAGCCGTTATACTATGCCTACCTGTGTGTTTTAATTAGGTAAAAAAAAAAAAGAAAGTGTAACGCCCATGGCTAGACAAGCCTAACTTACATGAAAAAAAATACGTTAACTTTCTGACGCGTAAGTTAGCTAAACTGAAGTGTTCTACGAGCTGAGCGGACTAGGCCTATAAATATCTCCGGTTGCTGAATAAACCGTCAGACGTAACCAGGGAAACCAAGTTATTGTTTGTAAAAACTTTAGATTTCAATTGTAAAACTAATTAAATTAAGTTAATGCCCGACGAGGTGTCCATTGTCAGTTATTAATGGACTCCGCTGTGCGTCGGACAGTTCACGCCTCGCCGTCGTCCATTAATACCTGACAATGGACACCTCGTCGGGCATTAACCCTTTAACATTACTTAAAGCTCCAGTCCGTAACTTTTTTAAGTTAAAAATAATCCAAAATAATTATATTAAAAAAAACGTATTCTGCCAGTGGTCAAAACTATCTGCTTGCCATAGCTAGATTCAAAACGGTTAGCTTGTAATAATGATTTTAATTCCAGTGGTACTGGTGGGTTTCCGCGGGAAATTCGAGCATGTCTTTGCGTCATGACGTCACACCCGTACACATAAAGGAGTTTCGGCTAGCCGGCTATACTGCGCGTGACGAGATGTTTAGATGTATAGGCTTTTCTCGCAACACTTTACATGATTAAACTTATGGCATCCAGAAAGATCCAGACAACAATCATCAGTGTCAACTGGAGATTCAGCAGTTATAAAACCCAAAAGACTTCGTACTTCGGATTTAAGGTGGCTAGAGAAAGAGAAAGAAACCGTCTCATGCGAACACAAGGATTTAAACATCGGCGGGGCTTTTGAAAAGTGCGTGAACTCCGTGTTTTGAAGGGGTTCAAAACGGAAGAAGAGACGGCTTTTTTCTGCTGAACAAGTAAGACATTTCAATAGTTCAATCGTGTAACAGTACGTTTTCTTAATTCACACAGTTATGGAGTTTCCTTTGTTGTGCCTTTCTCGTTTTGCTATTATGGAGAATATGAATTCTGAACTACACAGGTAACCATAAAACACAGTAAATTTAACATTAGTCATGCAATGCTGATGTTGTTAACATGAACAATTTGAGAACAAAGTAGGCTATAATTTGCACGGTTGCTGTAAATCACGTTGATTAAATCTAACGAAGCTTATCATGTCGAATGCTTTTTCCCCCTTAGTTGGTCAGAACAAAAATGGATTTTACTTACTTGTTCAGAAGACATTTTCTTATGAAAATTCTTATGTTGGTCAAACTTTCAAAAAGTGAATCTGTGATTCTGTATGCCAGTATCCACACAGCGCGGTGACTGACAGCAGCACTCGCCTCAAAGCACTGTGTTCATCCGCGCTGTTTCATGCCGATTTACAACCCACGTAAAGATGATAATTCCGCGAATCACTGCAGTTACAGATTTCGAACAGAGAGATGGCGACAAAGAGGAAAAGATACGGACTGCAGCTTTAACAAAGCAGCCTTTATTGTGAATTTTTGGCTCAGTTTTGTTGTTAGTTTTCTATAGTGAAAAAGTACAGCATGACAATTACAATTTGCATAAAGGTTAATAGAATATGTGTCCTTTGGCTGATAAAACCATAAAACACACACACACACACACACACACACACACACACACACACACACACACATATATATATATATAACATATCTAGTGCTGTCTACTTAAGAAAAAGTTTTGATATTTCAGGAAACTTGAAGCTCTTTGTGATAAATTGCTACGATGCATTGAGAGACTGAACTCATCAAACTCTCATTGGTCAAATAAAGGAGCTGAATGACATCATTGATGAACTTGAATCCATGCACAAGAAAACTACAGAGGGCATTGTGGGATGGCTAGCGCGTCGGGCCTAATCTAACATGACTATTGTGAAGATCATAAAACATGTCCATAACAGAATCATCCCAATGATTCAACATCTGAGTACAATTTATAACACCATGAGAGCTTCAGCAGATGGAGAAGATGGTTTCTGTTAAAAACAAGGACACACTGACAAGAGTGAGATCCGTGAAAACCACAAGAATTGCCAACACCCTCAAACTGGTTGAGCAACTAACTGACAAAATCCCCACTCTATTAGTGGATCTTGATCATTACAGTATCATACTTTTAGCAAAAGAGACAAAAGCAGAATAAATCAAATCAGAAACTGTGAAATGTATTAATCAGATGAGAGAAACAGCCTCTCAATTTCAGGAGATGAAACTAATAATGCCAAAGAATATATTAACAAATAAGTTAGAAATCTGAAATGATTGGACTGATCTGTCTGGTATTATTATCAATAATACAGTCAAAGCGGATCACTCTAAACTGACATCTTTAAACATGTGTGCTTTTAATGATGGATACAATCATGCAGAAAGCATTCAGTATTTGAAAGCAATGAATTCTGAATTATAGAAGTTTATATATTCTAAAATTTTCTACCGTGGATCTGCTGCTTTCAGAGCTAGACACTCACACATTACGCAGATGTTTTATTTTATCTTTTGTTTTTCTTGTATTTCTTTTATCAGAAAATAGTAAAGAAAATGAGGTCAAATGAACTTCCCTTTTCAAGGGAACTCGAGCTGCGTCATGAAGCAGGTGTAGAATCAGCACTCTCTGTATACTGTCCCTGTCTATTTGGTGTTGTTTTGTCATTGCACAATCACTATACGGTATATAAATATATTGGCGAATTCCTTACGTGTGGGGACACACACAAACTGTGTGTAGCTTGTTTCTTTTCTGCTGTTTTTCTCCCCGAGGCGAGGTACCAGTGCTACAATTACCCAGTTCTGAGGATCTGGATGCTGTAAGCATTGATGCAGGGGATTTTGAGGATTCGCCACCTCATACCCCTGCTTATGAGGAGCTTATCGAGGTTGTGACTCGTGCTGCCGCTAAACTAAATATCAGGGTTGCGTTCTATTCTAAACCTGTGCCAACTAAACTGCAGGGTTCAGAAACTCATGTCAAGTCAAGTCAAAACACCTTCATTTATATAGCGCTTTTAACAATATGGACTGTTTCAAAGCAGCTTTACAGTGATAATAGGAAATTAAAGTAACAGAGATTGGCTCCTTACTGCTGTGCTGCTTGTCTGGGGTTGAAGCTTTATTTTTTGTTAATTTAGCCACTTTTTAAAATAAATACCTAGGGAGGACAATCACAATAATGTGCCAGCAGATATTAAACAGACAGTCTACTAATAGACTTTTAGTTCACACATATGTGCAGCTTGACTTATAGTCAACAGAATGTTCAAAAGCGACAATCAAAATATTGTGTTTTCCAGACATTTAAAGAAAGCATATTCCAATTACAATCATTGTATTTATCTTTAAATAAATCTCCAGTTTGGATCATCAGGCTGGAATGAGAGGTAGAGTTGAGTGTCATCAACGTAGCAGTGATAGGAAAAGCCATGTTTCTGAATCACAGACACCTCACCCCTCCATGACACCCTAAAGGACCTATCAGAGAGGTAAGACTTGAACCATTGGAGTGCCGTTTGCGAGATGCCCTTCATCTTTAGGATTGACAGGCGGATCTGGTGGTTAACTGCGTCATAGGGAGCGGACAGATCCAGCAGGATGAGAACTGAGGATTTGGAAGCTGTTCTTGCCAGTCTCAGAGAGCTGGACAGTCTCAGTTGAGTGTCCACTTTTGACACCAGACTGATTGTTGTCCAAGAGGCTGTTCTGTGTAAGAAAGGAAGAGATTTGGTTGAAAACAACTCGTTCAAGTGTTTTCACAACGAATGGAAGAAGGGATACTGGTCTATAACTTTCCAGATGTGCTGGATTTAGAGTGGGTTTCTTAAGCAGTGGGGTTACCCAAGCCTGCTTAAATCTGTTCTATTGCTGCCCCATAGTTGTAGCGAATTAGCTCTATGAAATATTAATAATCAATCATAACTTGTTATAATTGATTATGAATATTTGGATCAGTTAATCAGGTTAACTTGATGTATCTATATTAACATCACAACCAATTACTCAATATTGGTTATTAATTAATTAACAGAAATGTACATTTCCGGGGCATGGGAAATGACTTTCTTACTAAGTACTACTAAGAGCAAGTAGTCAAGATCTATGATTAGTGACTCCGGATATGAGCTTGAGACACGGACAACTTTACGTGTGATATGAAAAAGACTTTATTAACTAGACTAAACGTTTAAACATTTAAACTACTCTAAAGTACACATACATACATGCATACAGTTTACCAAGGTAAACTTGGAAAAAGAGCTGAAGCAGAATACAGGAAAGCAAGAAGTGATAGCATTGTTTGAAGTTCAGCAGATCAACAGCCTGAGCAAACCATCAGTTTAGTTCTAACACACCCTTCTTAAAAAGGGGTAAGGATACTTAATGTATCAAATAATGAGACTAAGTTTGCTACTTGCATGTCTCGTCCATTTGCATTAAACTATCCTGATGCAATTTGTTGAGGCTCCAGTTGATCTTTGCTGATGTGGACTTGATGAAAGAGAACCAGTGTGAGTCAGAGGATCTTTGGTGAATGGAAAGACAAGGCCGCAGCCTGGCACAAGCTTGGGTTCCTTGGGGGATTTCTAGTTCAGCCTCATCTTCACGTTAGGACTTCTCAAGAAGGACCAAGAGAGTCAGAGAGCCAGGGCTAAGAGGACAAAAGGACAAGAGAACAAAAAGGACAAGAGAGCTAATCTTTATGATCATTGATTTTTAAAGTGTGAAAATGTCACACCCTCTGGAGGTGGTTGAGCCAATGCGAAGCTGCCCCTTTGGAGGGAGTTTTTTTTACGCCCCCTTTACGACCCTTTGTTTTTGTAGTAGGTTGAAAAATGTATGTATATTTGTTAAAATAAAAGAGGGAAAAAAGGACACCTCTTTAAAATTTTGTATTGTTCATAAATGTATGGGCCTTCAACATTCGTTAATTGATGGTTTAATTCATCGTTACCTTCTTTGTTGTGGGTAAAGAAAATGTTGCTGTTATTATTGTCTCCTGTAGAGGGCGTTTAGCGCTGTTAAATTAAGGTACTGCACCGGGTGCTTCAGAGTTAATTAAACTTTGCCGGAGCTTGCAGCACTCCTGTCTCACAATGTTTGTGTTATTATTCTACAGGTGAGCAAAAACGATTCAAAAACTGGTCGAAACTGATGTTAAACTGTGTTTTTCAAACATGTTGATTTTTGATGGGTTACTGAGAAAGACTGTTAGTTTGATTAATAAGCATGCAGTAGTAATGAGTCATATATCGGATTACACAAGAGTGAGACAAATATGTGAATTTGAAGTGAATTTAGGAATGTTTCTAAAGTGTTTTATATGTTGATTGTAATTGGATGATAAAGTTTAAGCGAGTTAAATGTACATTTGCTACTGGAGTTATCTCGAGCCAAAATGGTGGCGCATGTATGCGTGAACTAGAGTCAAAACGGTGACTTGCATGTAAAACATCAGGTTAGTGTGAAGCCAAATGCGAGATTCATTTATGTGGCAGTGTGAAAATGGAATGAATGTTTATGATGATGTGAATGTTATGAAAACACTGTAGCAGGTCAATGTATTGTGATTGATTATAATTTGTTACAGAACAAGTCAAGTACAGACAAAAGTAACTTCTGATAAGCCTTTATTCTGATACCTATTACACGTCAAACTAAGATTGCTATGGGAACAAAAAGTAAGACTGTTAAGTTAGCACTTTTAAACATCCGCTCACTTAAAAATAAATCACTTCTAGTCAACGACTTAACCACATACAACCGGGACTTTATGTTTCTAAATGAAACTTGGAAGACAGCTGCAGTGCAACTGTCCTCAATGAAACATCCCCTTCTAACTTTACTTTTATGAGTGTCTGCAGAGCGGGAAAGAGAGACGGGGGTTTAGCTGCTCTTTTTAAAGATGTCTATCAATGTAAGAAAATATCATTTGGGAATTACCCGTCTTTCGAATATCTGGGTATTGTGTTAAAAGGTGCTCCACATATTTTACTTATCATTATTTACAGGCCTCCAAAATACTCTCCAGCCTTTGCTGAGCACTTTACAGAACTGCTATCAACATTTTCCTCAGAGTTTGACTGTTTTGCCATTGCTGGAGATTTTAACATTCACATAGATAATGCAGAAAACAATATGGCAAAATAAATCAAAACTGTTTTGAAAACTTTTGATCTGACTCAGCATGTACATGGACCCACACACAATCGTGGACACACTCTAGATTTAGTTATCTTATCAGTAAGGGTCTAAACATCTCATCGATTGTTATTAAGGATGTAGAACTGTCTGATCATTTCTGTATTTTCTTTGATAAATTGATCTCTCCTGCCATTGAAACTAGATCTGTGTCTGTCAAGAAGAGATGCTTAAATGAGAACATTAGTGTGCTATTTATGAAGGCTATATCTTTAAAACCAAGCATATCTGCTGACTCTGTTGATTTTCTCCTTGATTCTTTTAACTCAAAAGTTAAAAGTGTAATTGATGATATTGCTCCTGTGAAAGTCAGGAAGAGTGGTAGACAAAAAAGCACCTGGGAGAAACTCAACAGCTGTGCAAAATATGAAAAGACAATGCAGAAAAGCAGAGCGCATGTGGCGGAAGACAAAACTTGTAGTCCTTTATAACATCTACAAAGACAGCATCCATGCTTTCAATGTGGAACTAGGCAAAGCTAGACAGACTTTCTTAAATATTATAAACAGAAACTTAAAAAAACACACGCACTCTTTTTGCTACTGTAGAGAGACTGACAAACCCCCCAAGCCAGATTCCCAGTGAAATGCTCTCAGACAGCAAGTGCAGTGAGTTTGCTTCTTTCTTCTCTGAGAAAATCAATAATATCAGAAAGGTGATCAGCACATCCTCGTGTGACACTGAGGTCAGACAGATCAGACCACAACCTGAGAAAGTTACTATGTCTGATTTCGAAGAAATGAATGGTAAATGTTTGGAAGAAACCGTACGTCACCTTAAAACATCAACCTGCGCCCTTGAGACAATCCCCACTTCCTTTTTCAAACGTGTGTTAAACAGCTTAGAAGCAGATCTTCTAGAAGTGGTAAATGCCTCTCTTGGACTTTTCCAAACTCCCTGAAAACTGTTGTCAAGCCCCTCCTGAAAAAGAGCAATCTGGATAAGACTATCTTAAGCAACTATAGACCGATCTCAAATCTTCCTTTCATAGGCAAGATCATTGAAAAAGTTGTCTTCAATCAGCTGAACAAATTCTTAAGCTTGAATGGATACTTTGACAATTTTCATTCTGGTTTCCGATCGCATCACAGCACAGAGACAGCTCTTATAAAGATAATTCACGATTTCACACTTACGAATGATCAGAGAGTAAATGGTTATGCGTATTTGGCGTGCTGTCCGGGGGGAAATTGGGCCCGAACCCAGAGTACTCCCCCCGTATCTCTGTTTAGGAAGATAATCAGGCAAGTGTGAGGAGATGGGGTGGATGCTGAAAACTGTCGAGAACTATGGGTGACTCGACTGCGTATATTTATAGTCTTTACTCGTGCTGATTGATTGGACCTATTGATTACTGATTGCTGACAGCTGGTTGGAATGACTTGATTGTTGATCCTTATAACGTGTTCCTCCCGAACCTTGTTAATAAAACATCAATAAACAATATTCGCTTAAATACTGATACAGGCAAATTATCAGTGCTGGTACTACTCGACCTCAGTGCTGCATTTGACACTGTCGATCACGACATACTTCTTGACAGGCTGGAAAACTGGGTTGGGCTTTCTGGGATAGTCCTAAAATGGTTCAGGTCATACTTAGAAGGGAGAGGTTATTATGTGAGTATAGGAGACCATAAGTCTGAGTGGACACCCATGACTTGCGGAGTCCCTCAAGGCTCAATTCTTGCACCACTCCTGTTCAACCTGTATATGCTCCCAATGAGCCAAATAATGAGAAAGAACCGAATTGCTTACCACAGCTATGCAGACGACACACAGCTCTACTTAGCCCTATCGCCTAACGACTACAGCCCCATTGACTCCCTGTGCCAATGCATTGATGAAGTAAACAGTTGGATGTGCCAAAACTTTCTTCAGTTAAACAAAGACAAAACTGAAGTCATTGCTTTTGGAAACAAAGATGAAGTTCGTTCTCAAGGTGAATGCATACCTTGACGCTAGGGGTCTAACAACTAAAAATCAAGTCAGGAATCTTGGTGTGTCTCTAGAGTCAGACCTTAGTTTCAGGAGTCACTTAGTTTCTACGGCTGCCAAACAAAAACCGTAAAAATAAAGTAAAATATCCTAATTTAAATTGAGTGCAAAAAACTTTTCCAAACTTTGTCCTTAAATGTTTTACAGAAAAACACTGTTATTTTACAGTTATTTTCTGAATTATTATGATCAAACACCTTCACTGTGAAAAAAAGGTCAAATGACTGTCAGCAATGGCTGCCATACAAAAAACCATAAAAGTAATGTAAAATATCCTAATTTAAATAATAAATACTATTGCAGAATTCTTCATTAAGCTTTTTAACAGAAACACAGTTATTTCACATATAAAAATCGATATATATATATATAAACCGATATATATATATATATTTACTGTATTTTTACTAAAAAACATATTCACTGTAAAAAGTAAATATCTTGCTATAAACTACATGCATGATTTACTGTGATTATACGTCATCAGCAACTACACAGTTACTGTCGGTTAAATAAAGCAACACGGTTATTTTTCATTGTTTCTTCCAGGTTGCACTATGAGCTCACAACCAATAGGCTGCATTCATTTTGATCTCAAATCTCTCTTTTCTTTCTTTATTTAACAATGATGAATATAATATATATTTTTACTTTTCTACAATTTCAAGTTTAGCTTAACAAACACAACACAATAGGAGTATAATAGGAGTAGGAGCAAACTCAAAACAGTCTTTATTACATCCACAATGTAATAACAGAGAATCACGGGAGAAATACATTAACGTATATATTGTCTGTGATAAATTGTGTGGTGAAGAGTCAAATCATGTCCGTTTTGACTTCTTTAAATCAAAGACCATAAAGGGCTGAAATTAACATGGTAGGACCTAACTAACTAACTAACTAACTAACTAACTAACTAACTAACTAACTAACACAAAGTAACTAACTCAAAAACTGTTGATTAAACAATTCCAGAATTCCAGAAAATGTATATATATATATATATATATATATATATATATACACTCACCGGCCACTTTATTAGGTACCCCATGCTAGTAACGGGTTGGACCCCCTTTTGCCTTCAGAACTGCCTCAATTCTTCGTGGCATAGATTCAACAAGGTGCTGGAAGCATTCCTCAGGGACTTTGGTCCATATTGACATGATGGCATCACACAGTTGCCGCAGATTTGTCGGCTGCACATCCATGATGCGAATCTCCCGTTCCACCACATCCCAAAGATGCTCTATTGGGTTGAGATCTGGTGACTGTGGAGGCCATTTTAGTACAGTGAACTCATTGTCATGTTCAAGAAACCAATTTGAAATGATTAGAGCTTTGTGACATGGTGGAAGTAGCCATCAGAGGATGGGTACATGGTGGCCATAAAGGGATGGACATGGTCAGAAACAATGCACAGGTAGGCCGTGGCATTTAAACGATGCCCAATTGGCACTAAGGGGCCTAAAGTGTGCCAGGAAAACATCCCCCACACCATTACACCACCACCACCAGCCTGCACAGTGGTAACAAGGCATGATGGTTCCATGTTCTCATTCTGTTTACGCCAAATTCTGACTCTAACATCTGAATGTCTCAACAGAAATCGAGACTCATCAGACCAGGCAACATTTTTCCAGTCTTCAACTGTTCAATTTTGGTGAGCTCTTGCAAATTGTAGCCTCTTTTTCCTATTTGTAGTGGAGATGAGTGGTACCCGGTGGAGTCTTCTGCTGTTGTAGCCCATCCGCCTCAAGGTTGTGCGTGTTGTGGCTTCACAAATGCTTTGCTGCATACCTCGGTTGTAACGAGTGGTTATTTCAGTCACTGTTGCCCTTCTATCAGCTCGAACCAGTCTGGCCATTCTCCTCTGACCTCTGGCATCAACAAGGCATTTCCGCCCACAGAACTGCCGCTCACTGGATGTTTTTTCTTTTTCGGACCATTCTCTGTAAACCCTAGAGATGGTTGTGCGTGAAAATCCCAGTAGATTAGCAGTTTCTGAAATACTCAGACCAGCCCTTCTGGCACCAACAATCATGCCACGTTCAAAGTCACTCAAATCACCTTTCTTCCCCATACTGATGCTCGGTTTGAACTGCAGGAGATTGTCTTGACCATGTCTACATGCCTAAATGCACTGAGTTGCCGCCATGTGATTGGCTGCTTAGAAATTAAGTGTTAACGAGCAGTTGGACAGGTGTACCTAATAAAGTGGCCGGTGAGTGTATATGAGCATTCAAATACACAGGCCAGATAGAGACTAAACACTTAATATGCATGATGTGCATGGCGTCACCGTTTTCACAGATTCACGTTTTGAAGTTTACACAGAGATGATAACGGTATCGGTATCAAAAAACTTGCACTTTGAAACCTGTTTCAAAGTTTGCCTTGTCAGGCCACTAAACACAGTTGTCGTGTAAATGAACGGCAAGAACTCATTAACATTTTTCTGTTTTTAGTTGAAAACGCTGTCGTGTAAGTTAATAATTAATTATTCTCACAGCGGAAATTGATCAATTAAAAATATGCTTAAGCTGGACAATGACTTTATTCAAGATCTGCTGTATCATTCATTGTTGCAACAATTTCCTGTAATCACTGTAAAGCTGCTTTGTAAAAAGCTCTATATAAATAAAGGTGACGTGACTTTCAACAACAACAAAACCAGATCAGATCAGAAACACTGATATTCATCAGTATAATAAGAGAAACTACCAGGATATTTCAGGACACACTGGGGGAGTTTGCTGGAAAATTTGGCATACAGTGAAAGAGAAAATAAACAGTTTCCAGACAATCACCCAAGGGCAAAAGAGGAACCGGATTGTTTTGCATGCAATAGTAACATTATAGTGATGTGTACGTCTGTTGTTCCTTGTAAACTCAAATTGAAACGAAACTCTTGGGGAAATAAACGGAGCAAATAAATATGATCAGTGTTTCAGTCACAGCGAATCCCTCTTCAGACGCTCTTCACTCTCTCCAGGTGGGCAACAATATTCATACTTCTTTATTTATAGAAAAATTATGATTATATTCATATTACACACAGGTTATATAATTTGGTTGTTTATTTATTTCACTAGTGTAGTTTTTAGAAATGATGTGACTTCATTAAAACAGATTAAATCTGACTGAATTTTGAGCATGAATTCATTTAGTTTATTGATTAGTTCAAAATAAACATGTTAATTAAAAAAAGATAAACAAATAGGATATTTTCAAAAACAACAAATGATTTGGAAAGAATACTGGTTAATGATTTTGAAACTGTACAGTCTGTGGTTTTAATTCAGCGAGTGAAATAAAGATTGATAACTTTTGAATTGTAGATGTTTTTCTCATGGTGATTTTTCTCAGTGTGTTTGACAGATCTGAACACACACACACACACACACACACACACTGGTGACCTTATCCAGCAGTGTCTCTGATCACAGTGTTTGACATCATCCTTCAGTCCAGCGTGAGTAATTTTTTTAAATCTTGGCATCATTGATTAAATAAATTGAAATTCTTTAATTTTCTAACATTGATGAGATTTCCTTTACTTTATTGTTATGTCATTGACCAACCTGATCTTACAGCAATTCGTATGATTTTTACGAGGTGGATAATTTGTTCGAATTCGTACGATTTTTGCTAAATCACACATATTTTACGAGTTGCCCAATCGTATGAATTAGACACCTCGTACTCACTCGTATTGGTCGTGAGATAGCGTTGTTATTGACAAAAGTGTACAAGCAGTGAAAATATTTTATTCATAGATCCTTGCAGCAATACAGAACAGAGAATGTGACATTCAACTTCAATAAATACACACACAAAATCATTACATACTTGTAGTGTGTTCACTATAAATCAGACTACACACACACTGAGTTATAGTTATCACTTTACTTCTGTTTGCAGCAGTTACAGCAACAGACATGGGATCATGGTGTTCAAAAGCACCTTCAACAGGTCAGAACACACACACACACACACACACACACACACTTGTAATACAAACACGACACTTAGTGGTTACTCCAGGATACTACAATACTTTATTGCAGCACTATATATAAATTGTTAGTTATGAATGATCATAGAGTAATCTGTGAAAATGCTTAATGTCTGATACAGGTGCAGTGAATCGAGCAGACGAGATCTATCAGGAGTCTCAGTGAGTATTTCATGTTCAAAGCTTTGACTTTATCTGTATTAATTTATAATCAACTGATTATTATCCATATGAGTACATCATTTACAAGGTTTCATTTGTTAACATTAATTAACAACATTAGTTAAGTCATTAGTTAATCAAAGTATCTTGCAGAAATTGTCTCTACAAATCACCATAGACCAAGAGTTTTATTTTCCACTATTGACTCGGTTTTAAACCCTGAGGCTGATGCTTTCCCTGATGTGTCTGATTTTTTATGTGAAAACTTTTCATATTTTTTTTGTCACAAAGACAATAAGGTTAAGACCACAAACAACGCCGGGTTCTCTTGTTCTCCCTGAAGTGCCCAGGTGCTCATCTACCTGGAGCATGTTCGATCCAATCTCCCTACTTGCAGAGATATTGTTGAACATCTAAAACCTACCTCTTGTCCAAATGATATCATTCCGTCACACTTTTTTAAGCGAATTATAGATATCATAGGGCCTTATTTTTTATTCTTTATTAACATTTGCTTGAACACTGGTACGGTCCCGGACTGCCTAAAACATGCATTAGTCACTCCCGTATTGAAAAAATCTAATCTCGATACATCTGATTTAAGTAATTTCAGACCAATTTATAATCTTCCATTTATCTCGAAAACTATATGATACTTTCCAGTCAGGATTTAGGAAACAGCACCGAATCCGCTTTACTGAAAGTCACTAATGACATTATGCCGGCTACAGATAATGGGAGTGCTGTTGCCCTGGTTCTTTTAGATCTCAGCTCTGCTTTTGATATGGTTGACCATTCAATTTGTATCTCTCGAATGAAGAATTTAGGCATTCACGGCACCGTTTTAAATTGGCTTTTTTAACTAACAGAACATTCTCTGTATGCATTGGAAATATCATTTCCTCAGCAGCACATCTTTCCTGTGGTGTACCACAGGGATCTATTCTAGCTCCGATATTATTCTCTTTATATCTGTTACCATTGGGTTCTATCTTTTCTAAACACGGAGTATCATTTCATTTATCCGCCGACGATACCCAATTTTATTTCCCAATACAATACAAAATAATTCAAGCTCTTTAGGAGTCCTGCTTGCATGTTTCCAGGAAGTGAAGCTATGGCTGGCACAATTTTTTTTAGCACTAAATGAGAACAAAACTGAAGTAATATTGTTTGGACCCAGTGACCGTCATGACTCCGGTACTCTAGATTTTGATGAGTTAAATCCTTATGTCACTTCATCTGCAAAAAAATCTAGGTTTCTTGTTTGACTCAGGCCTTAAGTTTGATCAACAAATTAATTCCGTCGTTAAATCCTGCTTTTTTCACTTACGGCGTCTTGCAAAAGTCAAATCTTTTCTCTCTCCGAAGAATTTTGAAATAGTCATTCATGCTTTTATCACCTCACAACTTGACTATTGTAATTCACTTTATCTTGGAGCGAACCAATTATCCATCGGGCGCCTTCAACTGGTACAAAATGCTGCTGCCAGGCTGTTGACTGGTAGTCTAAAGTTTGATCACATTACTCTGATTTTAACTTCTCTAAATTGGATACCAGTCAAACAGAGAATTGAGTAAAAAATTTTAGTTTTAGTTTTTAAATCATTACACGGCCTAGCACCAGGGTACTTATCTGACTTAATACACTACCACAACCCACCCAGGTCACTTAGGTCCAGTAACCTTGGATTGCTCTCTGTGCGTAGATCGAGACTGAAACATCGAGGCGACCGAGCTTTTGCAGTAGCAGACCCCAAATTATGGAATAGTCTATCAATCAGAACAGTTTCGTCATTTGTCACTTTCAAATCAAAGCTTAAAAAATACTTTCTTAATGTGGATCCTTAATCCACTTTCTTAACCTTTAATTGTATTATATTTAATGTATAATTTATTCTATTGTTTGTAATTGTATCGATCGCTCTTGAAATTGTATTATATTGTATTATCCTTGTACTGATTAATCTGCCCTGTTCAGCACTTTGGTCAACCATGGGTTGTTTTTAAATGTGCTCTACAAATAATGAATGAATGAATGAATGAGTTAACATGATTTATTATTACAGCATTGTATTAATCTTAGTTATTTTCAACATTTTTTAGATAAAAAGTTACTCATCGTGTGGACGAGGAAAGTTTATATGGACAGTGTAACTTTTACTGTATTCAGCAGCTCCTAAAACCACAACAGAACATGATCACAGCCAATCATATTTACTTTACACACACAACTCTATATATGAATTAGCTTGAGATAATAATATAATACTTGTAGATACTTTAAGCCGACTGTTTTTACAGAGATCATTCTATTATTATCATAGTTTTTATCAGTGCATTTGTAAAATATTTTCTTCAACACCACAAGCATGAACGCTGCATAAAACAGAGGACTGTAGTTCAGTGAGTGGAACTAGCGCAGGTTCTGCCAGTAGAGGACACTGGTGTAACGCTAGCAATGATGGACATCTGAGACGGAGAGAAGTTATCAAGAGAAGGACATAAAACTACAACACAGCCTCTATTAGACAATGATTTAAAGTCCCTGTAAAGGCACTTCTAAAAAAAAATTCTAAACACATTATAAATGTTAGAAATGTATTGCTAAAACATATTACAAAGACTGTGAACTGTAAAGTACTGAATTGTGGAGTTAGACCGTTAAACAGTTTTTCACCATTGCTATTTTCCGGATTTTTTTTGCGGGGCTAAAAGGGTACTCGATGACGCACTGGAGTGCCTGAGCTCGTAGCCCCGCCCCTACTTGATGACGCACTGAGGCCCCTGAGCTCCTGGCCCCGCCCTTACTTGATGACGCACTGAGGCCCCTGAGCTCCTGGCCCCGCCCCTACTTGATGACGCACTGAGGCCCCTGAGCTCCTGGCCCCGCCCTTACTTGATGACGCACTGAGGCCCCTGAGCTCCTGGCCCCGCCCCTACTTGATGACGCACTGAGGCCCCTGAGCTCCTGGCCCCGCCCCTACTTGATGACGCACTGAGGCCCCTGAGCTCCTGGCCCCGCCCCTACTTGATGACGCACTGAGGCCCCTGAGCTCCTGGCCCCGCCCCTACTTGATGACGCACTGAGGCCCCTGAGCTCCTGGCCCCGCCCCTACTTGATGACGCACTGGAGCCCCTGAGCTCCTGGCCCCGCCCCTACTTGATGACGCACTGAGGCCCCTGAGCTCCTGGCCCCGCCCCTACTTGATGACGCACTGGAGCCCCTGAGCTCCTGGCCCCGCCCCTACTTGATGACGCACTGAGGCCCCTGAGCTCCTGGCCCCGCCCCTATTTGATGACGCACTGAGGCCCCTGAGCTCCTGGCCCCGCCCCTACTTGATGACGCACTGAGGCCCCTGAGCTCCTGGCCCCGCCCCTATTTGATGACGCACTGAGGCCCCTGAGGCTGGCCCCTCCCCTAACAATATAACTAGAGCACATTCGCATCAGTTCGCCACTCAATCGCGAGTTACTGTCAGTACAAGTTACTACAGCCTACAGTTTGCTAGCTAGCTATGCCTTCGTCACGGAAATGTGTAGGCCTACCTGGATGCGATCATGTACAAAACAGATTGGTGTCTTTATTTAAATTTCCTAAAAACGATAATTTTTCGATCAATTTTGTGAAGAGCCAACCTTGATGGAGAGCTGAGGATCACCGCCAACACCCGCCTCTGTAGTGATCATTTTACACGGGACAGTTTTATAAACTTTCGTCGGAGACAACTGGGATTCACTGATAATCCGCTGTTACTGGTGAATGGGGCCGAACCGACTATCTCCCGCCTCGGCCTTCATCTCCCCGTCCCGAAAGCAGTATCACGAGTGGGCGTGGTTTCAGTGCAGCCAGCGGACACGCCCCCACAGCGGACACGCCCCCAGTGGACACACCCCCAGCGTTTGAGAGCAGAGAATAATGCTCATTTTTTCAAGATTTTGATAGCTTATTTTATGTACTTGCCGGCTTTTTTATCATTCAAATTTGGCTGGGTGGCTAATAACACATTTTTCTGTGGTGTGACAAACTCAGAACACATACTTAATTTTGACCTTACAGGGACTTTAACTCATGTTAACAAAGAGCCTTTATTGTGAAGTTTTTAGTGTTGTTGTGAGTTTGCTATAGTGCAAAAGTACATCAGGACAATTACAATATGCATGAAGGTTAATAGAATATGTGTCATTCTGTGTGTGTCATTTGGCTGATAAAACCATAAAACAGGCAAAACATATAGGCTATCTAGTGCTGTCTAATTATGAAAAATGTTTTGATATTTCAGGAAACTTGAAGCTCTTGGTGACAAACTGCAACGAAGCATTGAGAGACTGAACTCAGAAGATTTTGACAGAAATCATCAAACTCTCACTCGTCAAATACAGGAGCTGAATGAACTTGAATTAAT
Source organism: Rhinichthys klamathensis goyatoka (assembly GCF_029890125.1). Taxonomy (NCBI): domain Eukaryota; kingdom Metazoa; phylum Chordata; class Actinopteri; order Cypriniformes; family Leuciscidae; genus Rhinichthys; species Rhinichthys klamathensis. Next base: position 230,220 of record NW_026606681.1, read on the forward strand.
GTACAAGACAAATACAGTGAGCAGTTTAGATTCGACTGGTTCTGCTGTCAGAGGTGCATCATCAAACATGGACAAGATGATGGAGCAACTGAGTACATTTTATAACACCGTAATAGAGATTCAGCAGATGAAGATGTATTCTGGTCAAAATAGGGAAATACTGAGAAGAGTGAGATCTGTGAATATGGAGAGAATTGGCAAAACTCTCAAACGGCATGAGCAACTAAAAGGCACAATCGATACTCTATTACGAAATATTGATCATTACAAAATCACAGAACAAAACAAGTCAAAAGCAGAAGAAATCAAATTAGAAACTTTGAAATTGATTCCTCAGATGAGAGAAATAGCTGATCACATTCAGGAGACTGTGAATGAAATTAAACTTGGCTAAAAATAAATTAACAAATAACTTAGAAATCTGTTTAGAAATGATTGAACTGATCTGTCTGGTATTATCATCATCTGGTAATATTAATACAGTCAAAGCGGATCACTCTAATCTGACATCTTTAAACATGTGTGCTTTTAATGATGTATAAAATCATGCAGAAAGTGTTCAGTCTTTCAAATCAGTGAATTCTGAATTATAGAAGTTTACATATTCTGGGATTTTCTACTGTAGATCTGATGATTTCAGGGCTAGAAACTCACACATTACAGCAGAGGTTTTCCCTTATCAGAAAATAGTGACGAAAATGAGGTCAATGTACTTTTTTTTACATTGATTTTGTAATATGTGATTAAATTACTCTGGTAGTCATATGGGTTTTTGAATTATTTTATTTTATTTTTGATGTGCAACTGTTTTAATGTTCAAACCAACTTTTTTTTATTTTTTTTTATACATTTTATTTCAAGCATACAATGAAAAAGTGTACAGTATGTACAACATAAAACAATAATCGAAAGAACACTGTTAATCAAACTAATATGATTCACCGCTGCTTGAAAAGGAGTGGGATGAAGTTTAACACTTGTTAATTCCCACCCCCTCTTTCAAACTCTTAATACATTAATTTGATTTGCTTCCTTTGGTATTATCCACTTATTTACAAAACACAAGCACATGTATCTTCTTACCTTTATACAATATGTTAGCAACAAAATTTCTTGCTTAACCAACTAATTTTCCTTCCTTTTTATAACGTTCAAAAATAATTTCTTTAAATCTTTTCCTGAATTGTTTTATATTTGGACATTCCTTAAGCTTCTCATTTAAATTGTTCCACAATTTCACCCTTTGTATGGAAACACAAAAACTTTTCTTCCTACTGTGCACCATTGGTAATATAAAATTTGATTTTCCTCTCAACACATACCCTCCTTCTCTCCGAGTAAATAACTTTTGTACATTTTGAGGTAAATCATTACGCTTTGCCCTATATGGAATTTGCACAGTCTGTAAATCCACCAAATCTTTAAATTTTAGTAATTTGGACTCCATAAAGAATATATTGGTATGTTCCCTATAACCTGCCCTATGAATGATCCTTAAAGCTCTCTTCTGTAGAATGACAAGTGGCTCAACTGTTGTTGTATAATTGTTTCCCCACATTTCTATACAATATGTGAAATATGGCAAAACTAATGAACAAGCATACGTAAGGATTTCTGATTTAAAACTTGCCTTGCTCTACCAATTATTGCTATACTCCTTGAGACCTTGCTCCTAACATATGAGGTTTCCAGTTCACTTTGTTGTCAATTATAACTCCTAAAAATTGTATTTCCTTAACCTTTTGAATGTTCACTCCATCCAGCTTAATTTCAATTTGCAAATTATTTCGACCATTACCAAACATCATTAATTTTGTTTTCTTTAAATTTAGTGATAATTTGTTTGTATCAAACCATAATTTAATCTGCTCTAATTCCTTATTTGTCTCCAGCAACTGAAGATCACTGGATGAACAAAAAATATTAGTGTCATCAGCAAACAACACTAATTTCAGTACTTCTGACACTTGACATAAATCATTAATGTAAATGAGAAACAATTTCGGGCCTAACACCGTCCCCTGTGGGACTCCACAAGAAATTTCCAGGCATTCAGAAAAATAATCTCCCAGTTTCACAAACTGCTTTCGCTGAGTCAAATAACGTTTTATCCAGTCTAATACCTTTCCTCGGATCCCATATTGCTCTAGTTTTCCTAACAAAATTGCATGATTAATGGTATCAAATGCCTTCTGTAAATCAATAAATATTCCAATAGTATGCATTTTTATTATCTACTGAACTTGATATTTCTTCCATAAAATCTAACAATGCAAGTGATGTTGCCCTTTTTGCTCTAAATCCATACTGGCATTCATTAAATATTTTTTTTCCCCCCAAAAATTGTCAAGACGAGTGATAAAAAGTTTTTCCAGAATTTTTGAGAATTGTGGAAGCAGAGAAACCGGTCTATAGTTTGTAAATTGATGTTTGTCTCCTGATTTATAGAGTGGAATAACCTTTGCTATTTTCATTTGATTAGGAAATGTGCCAGATTGAAATGATGAGTTGTAAATATAAGTAAGAGGTTTTGCAATGGCATCAATAACATTTCTCACCACCGTCATATCAACATTGTTACAATCATTTGAAATTTTATTCTTACATTTTGCAACAATTTGAATTATCTCACTTTCCTCCACCGGAGAAAGGAACATTGAATTTACATTTCTTTCAATGGAGCAATAACCATATTGATCATTTCCAGGGTCAGGAATATTCTCTGCCAGCTCTTTCCCAATATTAACAAAAAATACATTGAAAGTATTTGCCACCTCTTTCATATTATAATTGTCTTTGTCTCCCATATTCAAATATTTAGGATAACTTAACTGGCCAGAGGATTTTTTTATTACCTTATTCAATATTTTCCACATTTCCCTCACATCGGATTTCTTATTTTCTATTAATTTATTATAATAATCTTTCTTAGTTTTCCTCAAGATATTAGTCAATTTATTTTTTTATTTCTTATACTTATTTTCCGCCTCTTTAGTTCTTTGTTTAAAAAACTCCTTATAAAGCAAATTCTTCTTTTTGATAGCATTTTTCAATCCCTTTGTAATCCAGGGATGTCCTTTTTTCTTTGAAATTGTACATATTTTCTTCAATGGGCAATTTTTGTCATATAGTTTTTTAAATATTCTCATAAACTCATCATAGGCATCATGTACATTGCTCTTATCATATACACCGTCCCAATTTTGTACAAATAAATCATTCTTACAGACATTCAAGGATTCTTCTGATCTTAATCTTTTGAATTTGCTTAATGGTTCCTGATGAGGCTTACAATCGCTATCAAACACTAAATACGGGCAAATGATCACTGATGTCACTTATTAATTTTCCACTTATTGCATCGTTAAAGATTTCATTTGTTAGAATATTATCAATTAGTGTGGTGCTATGGGTCGTTATCCTCGTAGGTCTAGTGATTTTAGGGTATAAATTCAAGCTGTGAATTGTGTTAATGAAATTTTCTGTCAATTTATGGTTATTTGGATTGAGCATATCTATGTTGAAGTCTCCACAAACAATTATTGTTTTACTAGCTTTTTTGGTATACATTTCCTCCATATATTCACAAAATTTTTCAACACATGAGCCTGGTTTTCTATAAATACAACTTAGAATCACATTCTTCCTATGTTCTCTGTGGAGCTCAATTGTTAAACATTCAAATATATTTTCAACAATGAAACTCATATCCTCCACAACACTAAATCTCAAGTTAGTGTCCACAAATAAAGCAACACCTCCTCCTGCTCCATGTTTTCGGTCCATGTGTACAAAGTCATATCCATCCAACTCAAATTTTTCTTTTTTTTTCCTTCTGCATCCATGTTTCAGATAAAGCAATTATACTGAATGGTTGTGCCAATTTTAAACAATGGTTCCTCCAACAGCCACATCCCGGCAGGTCCTTCAGGGTGATCTTGAAAATGTAAAACCTTTCCTGGCTTCACAGAACAGATTTGTAGAAAGGAGTGCGATCTGTATAAAGATTCTTTCAAAGCAGCTTTACACTGATCACAGGAAAATAATGCTATACAGTTTGTTTCCAGAAGAAAATAGCGTCACCGTCCAGCTAATGTATGTTCAGTGATGTTTAATTTTTGTTGTAAAAAAATAATTAATTTAGTTCATTTATATATATATACGTATATATATATATATATATATATATATATATATATATATATATAGCTGCTGTGGAGTAGCTAAACCGTGATGTCATCGTCCAGCTCAGTTCAGTTCTTCTGTAATAGTTTTAATGCAGGCAGATCAATATTATTGTTGAATATTAAAGGTTGTATCAGTGATTTCTGGCCCAAAAATAAATGTCTAATCTTTCCTAACGATCCGCTAGCTGCCCGCCCCATAAGCATGCCGTCCAAAAACCGCGTCTCTGTAGGCAGCGTAGGCTCTGAGATCTGCACACAAAAACAAATGTGTACAACCACCACTCAAATACTAAACAGTGTTCCAACCAATCACTGACAGGGGCGGGTGTTCCTCCGATTTCGCGTCCAGCCGTGCACGAGCGCAAAACCTCACAACACCCGCCCCTGTCAGTGATTGGTTGGAACACTTTATTTTGGTTTTGAGTGGTGGTTGTACACATTTGTTTTTGTGTGCAGATCTCAGAGCCTAGGCTGCCTACAGAGACGCGGTTTTTGGACGGCATGCTTATGGGGCGAGCAGCTAGCGGATCGTTAGGAAAGATTAGACATTTATTTTTAGGCCTGAAATCACTGATACAACCTTTAAATCAGGGGTCTCAAACTCAACTTAACTGGGGGCCGCTGGAGGTAGAGTCGGGGTCAGGCGGGGCCGCATCAAGTATTCCACAAAAAATAGTATTCAAGTATTCCAAAAAAGGAGCACAACTGATCCAATCTTCTCAATATTTATTATTAACGTTTCTTCTGAACTGTTCCTCTGAATTTGAACATTCCTTTCTGTACATGATTGGTTCTTTATGAGCTGTCCTTCTGACAGTTGAAGTTCATTTTACAAACTTTCTTTGTCTATAACACATATTTGTGATATTTATATTTGCTTATGTCCTTTTTATTTTCTTTATACAACACATTAATGATATTGAATGTTTTTTTGTTTTTTTGAAGGCACATTTCCTTTTATTATACTTAGAAAAACAATTATTGCTTTTGAAATACAAATATTTGCAGTCATGTCTGCCCGTCTTATTGAATTCTTTCACATGTATAGTGTCTCAAATTACTGACTGCACAAACCAAAGCAAACCTTCTTATGAACCTGTTGGACACATATTACAAGCTCAAAATGATTATTCTCACATTGTTTTAGGGCAGGGTCTCTCTCCAACACGTCGCTCGCGAGCTGCCAGTAGCTCGTGGTCTGATTGGTGGTAGCTCGCCAAGGGGCCTGTTCACATATCGCGCTCACATATTTTGCGCGCTCAAGTTCGTTATTTCAAATGTAGGCGCGCGGCAAGCGCGCTCATAATTTAAGCGACGCGCTCATTTTTTCCAGGCGCAATATGTTTGTACTTCGCGGTTGTCTATGACAACTATTGACAACAAACCCACCGTGTCACGAGACTATCTATGGTAGCCCTTTAAGGGATAAAAAAAATATATATATTTTTTTAAAACGCGGCACACGCAACGACGGGCCGCACTAACATTAAACTTTAATGTCAAGTAGGGGGCCACAAAATATCACCCTGCGGGCCGCAAATGGCCCGCGGGCCGCGAGTTTGAGACCACTGCTTTAAATGAAATGTTAAATTGAATGTCCCCACCACCATCACCAAGACATCCACCATCATCTTCAGCATCCTCTTACACCTCAGCACAACCCACAATCCCTGCTATAGAAAAATGGACATTTGCACAAAGCACTTAAGTCTCTGACTATCTTAAGTAGGACTACACTGCAATGCACACTGGGAAAAATAAGACACTTTTCAAAACAAAGAAACATGGCGGATCGAGTAAGCGCATTCAACCGCTCAGTGCAGTTTACCCCAGCGGAAAATATGTGTTTGTTGGAGGAGTATAACAGTTACAAGGACATTTTACTTGGGAAATTTAGGAACAAGAAGAATTTTTTAATTTGGAAAAAGATTGACAGTTAACAGAATAGCTTCCTTGGGCAAACGAAACCGACCGATGAAGTCCTCATTATTATATATTTCGGTAACACTTTAGAATACGGTTCCTTCGTTAATGAATTACTACACAAGAACCAATGAGTAACACAATATTAACAATCTAGTAACTATTATTAACTAACAAACTCTGATTAACGAACTAGTAAGTAATAGCGCACAGATGAAAGTGGTACTTCACTATTAACTAATCAATAACTACTATTTTTTAATGCTTCCCAGAGAACTACTGAAAATTTTCATAATTCATGCAAAACTAATCAATAACCAATGCAGGATAAATGACTAGCACTACATTAACATTTTAACTGCTACTGTAAACAATACGCAAGGCTGTTTACATTTATCAATTGGTAATAGCATAGCAGACTTATGATTTGGTGAAAGCTGTTAATAATTGGCCTATGCTGTCTATTTATCAACTGAATAATTTTAAAGTAATGGATTTTTAAATGCAGTTGTCGGGACCTTATTTGTCCTGTGGCCAATTTCCCAGCATTCCTCTGGACTGACATTGAATCACTCGAGTCACGGAGAGTACTGGAACATACTGAGTCTTCAGCCACCCAAACACCATATACAATGATTTTATTATTTAACCTACCTCCCAAAAAAATATGTTTTTATGTATGTCTCCTAGCTCATAGATATATGTGTGTGTGTGTGTGTGTGTGTGTGTGTGTGTGTGTGTATATCTTGTGAGTGAGAAGATCCTATACGTTATTGGCTTTTCATTAGTAACTGCTGTACAAATCATGGGAACAAACTAGTAATGACTCAAGTGTTACTGCATAGTTCTAAAGGAATTACTAATTATTTGGATCCGTATTCTAAAGTGAAGATCATGGGAACAAACTAGTAATGACTCAAGTGTTACTACATAATTCTAAATACATTTTCTAAAAGTATACTAAAGTTCTACTAAAGTTCACCAAAAATCTCAAACGCTTGTAATGACTTTTGGTGTTGGTTGCACAAATCATGACTAGATCATGTAGTAACACTTGAGTTATTACTAGTTCCCATGATCTTCACTTTAGAATACGAATCCAAATAATTAGTAATTCCCATAGAAGTATGAAGTACCACTTTCATCTGTGCACTATTACTTACTAATTCTTTTCAGTTAATAGTAGTTAGTAGATTCTTAATAAACTTTTTCAGTAGTTCTCTGGGAAGCATTAAAAAAATAGTAGTTATTGATTAGTTAATAGTGAACTACTTTCATCTGTGCGCTGTTACTTACTAGTTCGTTAATCAGAGTTTCTTGTTAGTTAGTTATTGTTACTAGATTGTTAATATTGTGTTACTCATTGGTTCTTGTGTAGTTATTCATTAACGAAGGAACCGTATTCTAAAGTGTTACCTATATTTCCAGTAGGTTACTGCGGTCCCTAAAAACCCTTTCCCTTCTCATAGCTCTCTCCATAACGTCGTCAGCAAACCACAAATTATGAGCCATTTTCCCTTTTCCTGTTTGTAGTGTAACTGATTGTTACTGCTGGTTGCCACGGTAACAGAGTCTTAGACCTAAGTTAGCCTGGGTTAAGGTGTCTAATGTTTTTGGTCTAAATTAAGTCAGTCTTTATTTTTGTGAAAAAGTCTAACTTGCATTAGACTAGTCTATGAGCAAATTTTCAACTTGTCTAACACTATAGACCGGTCTAAAATAGGTTTGTGAAACCGGCCCCAGATCATGTTAAACATTTTGTTAGTGTAACCGGCCCAATTCTGACCACTGTAACGCTCTGCGTTGTGTTTAATTGAGAGAAGACACGGGACACTGGAACTGCTGCTGACGGAGGGTTTATCATCATGGAGCATGTAGACGGTACTGGATGGATTAAAGAGGAAATGTTTCCTGTGATTTTATCACCTCTCCTCAGCGCGCTCAAAGCAGTCTCAACAAACATCACAATGATAATAACTTATCACAAATACAATGCATGAAAACATGTGGCAAACATTTAGTGCAAAATGAATTGTCACAACCATTTATCATAGCATACAATATAATCTCTTGAAGCTAATTTTAAATCAATCATGAATAAGAAAAACAAATGAATACATTGGAAGTTTGAAATATATAAACCATACCTGGATGGATTAAAGAGGAGACAGCACTTGAACAGACAAAAAACATACAAATATTTGCCAAAATGTCTGCTTTGCAGAGTATCCTCTTAAGCAAAGTCTTAAATGAGTTAAATAAAGTCTTTAATGAGTTAAATAAAGTCTTAAATTAGTTAAATAAAGTCTTAAATGACCATAAAGAGTTGTGAGAAAATGAGATGCGTGTGAGATCCAGGTCATGTGCTTCAGACCTAATAAACCTGCTGCTGTCTATCATTCATTTTAATCAAAGAACAAAAGACAAAGAAAATCAATCTGCTCTCGACTGAACTTTTGTAGCTTTAATAAGGATTAATCTATATTTAATTTATAATTTATGCAGTGAAGACTGTGAAGTGTTTGATAACTTTATTCAATGTCTGTATATTTCCTAGCTGTTAGATCAAATATGTAAAATATACTTTGTTGTTTTTAAATTAATTTGGAGATAAAATGTGAAATTATTACAATATAAAAATATATTAAACACTTTAATGTTCGGTGCAATCAATCACAGAAAAAGTGTGTTCATTTTTTTTGTGTGTATTCATATTCATCGATTGTCAGCATTGACTAAAACATAACCAAAATGTATGGTTAATTCCTAGTTAGAAACAATTTAAATCTAAAGGGGACCTTTGGTTCGATGAAGTTCTCAATGGGTTTCATAAAACACAAATTGTGTCTACCTCTTTTATCAGTGGACAGCTGTGCTTGTTTAGCTGTGGATCATACATTGGTCCTTTGTTTCCTTGGAAACCGTTGGTCCTTTGTTCTTTGGAAAACTTGGCATACAGTGATATAACCTGAAATAACCTTTTCCAGACATCACCCAGACAAGTGAAACCAAAATGAATAGATTTGCATTAACGTTAGATAAGCTAGAACGTTATAGGGCCGAATAGGTAAATTATCCTAGGGGTGCCGCCCATCCCGCCCGAGTGCCCACATGAGTGTTGTTGTTTTTTACTTTATTAACAATACAACTTCAATACTATATATTTCAAATATATTTAAAAAATAAAATAAAAAAAGCGATCATCTCACAATAACTACATTGCTTTCCCGAGTGACGCTCTAACTGTTACTGGAAGACAAACACTTTCAAAATCAATTTTGTAGTTATTTTATGCTAGAGAAGTGCTCAATGAATAGAGTTGTGTGCATGAATACCAAATGTAATTATTCTTGCTGTTTGTGTGTTTAAGCTATAACGTGGTTTAGGTGCTGCCATATTTTTATAGTTTCACTATCATCAGCTTTTTTGATAATAAAATGTAACACCCAATGGTCACATATAATCCTCATCTTCTCTCTTCAGATGCACTGCCACCGGTTGCAGACATCTCCATCTCAGCAGCGCCCAGCGATTCAGCATCAGTTTACAAAACCACTGCTGCACCATTACACCCTGCTGACTGCTTTGTGTGGAGTTATTTATTTGATTGTGTATATGTTTGTATAGTAGTTTGTATCTCTTAATATAGTAATAAAATGTAATATAGTTTTTTTCTGCAATAATCTTATATAATGTAAACTTATTTATATGGTATTTATAATTTATAAATAAATTATAATTTATAATTTATGTACCAGGTGAAATCTTGCCTTTAGGGCAGCAAACTGGCACTATTTGCATATCTGATATACAAACAAATGTTGTTCCTTGTAAACTCATATTGAAACGAAACTCTTGGGGAAATCATCTTTTAAGAGGCGAAATGAAGCTAAAATAAACTTTTTTTCTTTTTCTTTTTTTTTTACAATATATTAACTGTTCTTGTTGCAAGCGTTGGTTTACAGAAAATGCGGTCTTTTTTATTCATTATTTAATAATAACTGACTTGTATTAGACATTTGAAAAAGACAGTAAGAAAATCCAGTTATTTTGCTATATTAATCTAACTTTCAGGGAGGAACCATTAGCTCATTGGTTACTGCCTCGAATTCTATGCATGGCACACTTTTAGTTATAACATGTTAAACTATACTTTGTCATGAAAAAGAGTTTTTAAAAGTGAAAGTGGCCGAGAGCTACTTATGTAGTAACACAATACTGATCTCTTAAATAATTTCTAATAACTCTAAAATTATCCAAACTGTTTTAGAACTAAAATAGCTTTTGTAGGCCTGTCACTCTTAAATGTCAGAGAAAAGGACAGAATCAGAGATTATTTTTTAATAGAAAATTGTACTTTGCATATTATAGGCTACTGTAAAAACACATAATTATAGTTGATTTTAGTTGATCATTATGAAAATTACTTTCATTTGATGAATATAGTGACCAAAATGATCACGGTTAAACACAGAATCTTGTTCAAAAAGTAGGCCTAATACACAATGAAATCAATTCACCAAGTTAATAACATTAAAGATGATGGCCAAATTTTAAAGGAGTGTATTTTATGTTATCTACTAACATGCACACGTTCAAATAAACTTTTGACAAAAAAAAAGGTTTTATAAAAAGATAAACCTCACATATTTCAGCCTTTAAATCATCTTTATAAAAAGAATGAGTCAATAAAGATAAATTCCTGACATTTATAATGCACAGTAGCTTATCTTTTATTATTAATAGTAAAATTCGGTCCGATTTTCCCATGGCTGTCGTTGCTATACAACCATGCACTGCGCTCTCCACAACGACAAAGAAGTTTTAGTAGCTAATGGATTTCCACCACAGAAAAACGCTTGCTGTAGCTCTGCTAAAGGATTTATTTACGGAGAAGAGAAAAACACCCACGTGTTTGGGTGCACCCCCATACTGAAAAGTTTAAAATTTTTCATCTCGCTGCTCCTGGAAAAAATGAGCGCGTCGCTTCAATTATGAGCGGGCTTCCCGTGCGCCTACATTTGAAATAACTCGAGCGCGCAAAAGACGTGATATGTGAACGGCCCCTTGGTGAGCTACCTCCAATCTGGAGACTCCCTTGACATCGCTTCTGTGCACGGCACCTTCTCAGCAAGCAGGGGCGCCATTGCCAATAATTGAATTGAAATGATAGAAAATAGAAAACCTTCGCGGCGCAGAGGATTTTTTTTAACTGCTCGTGCCGCCCCCCATGTGACATGAAAAAATGCCGCCCCGGGCGACTGCCCGGTTCGCCCGTGCCTAAAACCGCTACTGATCAGTAACGTTTTTGAAGTTGTTCATAAAAAATACGATTTTTCAGGAACATTATAATAACCTTAAAAAAACACACCTCTAACATTGAGAAAACTAAGTTAACTAAATTAAAATAGTTCATTACAACAACAACAGGAACTCGGATGAATCTATAAACTAAAAAATAAACATATTATTATTATTATTATTATTGATCCTACAGAATTAGTCAATTACAGGCCGATCTCGAATCTACCTTTTCTGTCAAAGATACTAGAAAAAGCAGTATCCTCACAACTGTGTTCCTTTTTAGAAAGAAATTATATCTGCAAGGATTTTCGGTCTAAACCGTACCATAGTACTGAGACCGCTCTCGTTAGAGTCACAAATGATTTGCTCTTATCATCCGATCATGGTTGTATCTCTCTATTAGTGTTACTTGATCTTAGTGCTGCATTTGACACCATTGACCACAACAACATTCTTTTAAATAGACTAGAAAATTATGTTGGCATTAGTGGAATTGCATTAGCATGGTTTAAATCACACTTATCTGACCGTTGTCAGTTATAGCAGTAAATGAAGAGATGTCTTATCGATCAAAAGCTCAGTATGGCGTACCACAAGGCTCAGTACTAGGACCGCTGCTGTTCACTCTGTTCATGCTACCATTAGGAGATATCATTAGGAAGCATGGAATTAGTTTTCACTGTTATGCCGATGATACTCAGCTGTATATTTCTTCAAAACCCAACGAAACTTACCAATTCACAAAATTAACGGAATGCATAGCTGATATAAAAAATTGGATGACTAGTAATTTCCTACTATAGCACCTTTCAAGAACCCAAGGTCGCTTCACAAAATAATACAAACAGTTGACAGACATAGAGACAAGCAATCTGCTTCTTATAATAATTCAACAAACAGAAAATCAGATGGAGACAACCAATAAATAATTAACACGAGAAGTTAGATAATCAAAGAAGACATACATTTTGATAAAGAAAGCATGTAACATAAAAAATGAAAAAGTGGAGGACAGATAAATAGAATGGAAAATAATTATTTCCTAAGCATGGTGAATATATGAGTTTTACGCTGCGATTTGAAGGTCTGCATGTTAGGGGTGGCACGAAGATCAGACGGCAGCCTATTCCACATACAACACTAAAAGCCCTTCCACACACAGTAGAGAGTTTATACCTGGGTACGACAAGCAAATTGACATTGCTAGATCTAAGGGTCCGAGCAGGAACATATGGTTGCACTGACTCAATGATGATATGGGTTAGGGTTAGGGTTATGAAGTTGGTGTGAATCGCACCAGTTGACAAACTTGTCCACAGCAACTTGGTGGATGCTTATGTTGTTTTCTTTTTTGAGCAAACTGAGAAGGACAGTGTCATCTGAGAATTTTACTATATATCGGTTTGGCTCAGTGCTGATACAGTCATTGGTGAACAAGGTAAACAGGAGAGGTGAGCTGACACACCCTTGGGGGGTGTCAGTGCTACACACTGCTGAATCAGACAGGGAAGAGTTAAACTTCACCTGCTGTGGCCTGTTGACAAGAAGGAGTGGTACCATCTGTTTAAAAAGGGATTGACTTTTAACTGAACTAATTTCCTAAGGATGATATCTGACTGGATTGAGTTAAAGGCAGAACTAAAATCAACTAAAAACAGTCTAGCATATGCAACAGGACTTTCAAGCTGCTTCAAAGTTAGGTGCATTATTGTTGATATGGCATCACTTGTACTACGATTTGTTGTATAAGCGAATTGATATTTATATGCTCATATAAACGCCAAAAGTTCATGGGGCACTAACCTTGTTTTAAGATAAATCCCTTTTATTCACGATGTATTGGATAAGTACTTCATTACCCACAATCCTGAACAATCCCACAATCCCACAGTGATGCATCTGATTGGTGGAAGTCGTGTCACGTGTCTGAAACCCCGCGAAGGTCCGTGAAGACTGAAGATTGTGTAATGACGTAGGGCTAAGTTCATTGGTCGCACCTCTGAGACGCCCCCGCGCCATTGGATGTGCAGTTGCCGCAACACAGTCAATGAGCGAGCCAGATGCTCAATGTTTTAGCATATGCAGCTGCAAATGTGTTTGCTTCAGTAAATCGAGGAAAATGAGTTTCCCTGCACATTCACTATATAAAATTCACTGGAGGAAAAAGTTCACGCGGCTGTCGTCAGATTTGGAAGTCACTCAAAAGGCTCTTTCACGGTGGCTTCAGACGACTTTAGTGAGGCGCGGTGGTTTATGGGAGGAGTAGTTCCTTTGCTCGGAAATGAAAATATGTACACAGGCTTGTACCCTTGACTTTTTTTGGATTTTCTCTTCGTTTTTTCACTCGAAATGATATGTTGTATGCTTATGAGTTCAGCCGTAGCTGGTTATCCTCAGACATGCTCTAATACTCTTTAGATATGGATTTTACAAAATGTCAATGGGAGAAATGAATGGGAAATTTACTTCGCACCAACACCCTCTCGGGCTGTGGGCGGGACTGTGATGCTCTATTCTCTAGCACTGCAGCACATTCCCTGATATTGTCAGTATTAAAACACATATAGAAATTATTCAATTCGTTTGCCTTTGCAATTTCATTGTGGGCAAACAGGGGATTTTCTTCCTGTTGATGCATTGCTTAAAGCAGTGGTTCCCAAACCTGTCCTGAAGGACCCCCAACACGGCACATTTTCTTTGTCTCGCTAATTAAACACACCTGATTCAACTCATCAGCTCATTATCACATGGGTTAATTGGCAAACCGGTCAAACTGTGTGAAGATGCCAGATCTGACTCTCCAGGTAACATAATACGTTGGTATTTGAAATTGAATGTAATGGCACAAAAGCACGGATAACTCCTATGTTATTGTTGCTGGTTGGCTGACACAGAATATTGTTGAATTTTACAGGCCACAGTTGCAAATACTCCACATACTCGTTCCAGCTTCTCTCCACTGATGAGATTATTCATTTTGAATTACTCCTTTGAATTTAGGTAGGTTTTGCAATCTAATCAAGTATTATGTGGGAAAAAACAAAACAAGATTTGCATATATATATTTTACCCATAGGGCATTGACGGAGAATTGTCATGTACACAAAGTGTTGTGTAAATCTAATAATGACTCATTGATTTATTCATCTGTATCTCTCCTGTCACTGTGCAGAAGGAGAAGGTTTTAGGAGGGGTCTCAATGAGCTGCTGTACAAGGAGGGACTGGACACTGACCTCATTGCCACAGAGTTTAGAGTTTATTTATTCACAAATACCATTACCATCAAATTCTATAATACAGCGGGGGTACAGAATCAGAATTTGGTATAGTGAATGGGTTCTCCAAAGAAGCTAATAAAAGCTTATGGGTGGGGGCCCAGACCGGTCCCCATCAATAAGAAAAATTATGCGAGAGGAATTTCAGCAAATCCACCACGAGTTTGATACTTGGCATGTAGCTAAAGGTAGTTATTCTCACAAAAAAAATGGCTATTGAGGCTGACACAAGTAGCATCTTCAGTACGAAACGAGACTAATAACATTTATTTTCAGTGTCTCTTTCACATACAGTTGCTGAGACTTTGCCACTGCCACCACGTTATACTGTGAATGAATATGCATCTACAATCTGTTCTTTGTTCAAAGAAACAAAGTTTAAACAAAGTTTAAAGAAAAAACTTGTGCCGCTTTCAAACAAAAAGGACAACCGTGATCTACAGGGCTGCAGAGGTAATCCCCCAAACTTCTTGATTACAAAGAAGACATGTAATGATATGTGTGAACATGCGGTTATGACATAGTCTAGCATTGCAATATCTGTGTTACAATGTCATTTGTTTTGTAGCAACTGACACAACGGTGGACTTCACTTCTCCATCACGTCTGTGGGGAGCATGAATGGGTAAAAGAAGACATGTTTCCACGCCCCTCTAAGCCTAGATGACCAACTGAGGAAACGCTGGCTCCAACCACAGTCCCAGGTCTTCAAGGGTCTACAGGCAATCGTCGAGGACAAAAGACTTTTGACAGATCTACAGCAGTTGACACAGTTTAAACATACTGCTATGTTGCCTTATGACATATCTAAGGAAAAATGCACACGTATGTCATCATGGATTTTTTGTTAGGTCTGTCCTGGGTAATACATATGTCTATCAGATTACCATGATGTCATTTCTTTACAGGGGCTCTGGAGGTGTTTCATAACTCCATGCTGTGCAACTCCATCACAAGTATACTTGCCCAAAAGACATATGCTTTTTGCATATGAGACGATGGTTGCTCGAACAAAACTGGCCATCATGGATAACAACTTCAACGTTGGCAGAGAGCAGGCAGTGACTGCAAAAGGTATAGTAGGATAATGCACAGCTTATTTGAACATTTTTGTGAATGCGTTTTTGTGATAATAACTAGGTGTAATGTTTGACACTATATGAACTCCAAGACACAGTCTTTCATTTAAAAAAACAAAGCAAGGACTGGATAGTGAGGAAAATCTATGAGCCAACCAGTCAGACCTTCACCACTGGCCTTGTGGAACGTGTGTGGGAGAGAAGGCAGAACCAAACATCTGATGACCGACCACATTTTCAGCAGCCTCCAAATATTGCTTCTAAGCCGAGACCCCTTAAAGAGGATGCCATCCAAAGCAACTAAGTAGATTTCCTGAACAGTCTGACACTTAAAGGGGAAATGAAGCAGTCAGTCAAGTTTACATAATTTACAAGAAGGATTACCACTATAATCAAAAATTATATAAGAACCATGACAAATGTTAACATATAAAAGAAAAAAGAAACACCGTTATATCTTTCGCGGCAAGGGCGCCGCCATTGTGCAGTATTATAACTGGAGACGTCACGGGGTTGGTTGGCTTTAAAGGCTCTGTGCTGAGTTCAGTAAAATACAGTGAAAGATGCATGTAAGCTGGTCGATCCAGCGAACAACTAACGTCATTGTTAGCTAACAGCTGTAAGCATGAACTAGCTAATGATAACTTAGTGTTTAGCTAGTGAACTTTATTAGTACCAGACAAAAAGACGACGTCTAACGTTAACAAACTGCACATGTAAACATTGTTCGTGATGTCTGCAATCATATTCCTGTCTCTTGTCAACACCATGGTCAAGATCAGCGTCTTGACAGCAGATGGATCGTGCTATCGTGGCGTAATAATCTGTTTGGTTGTAAAATGTATTACCTGAATGAAATGCAATCGAATGTATCGTCCTGTGGAATCATTCATTCACAGACAGCTTACGAAATACGAAGATGTTCAACTAATAAAGATCTTAATCGCTGGCAAACAATATGATAGATTTGCCGATTTGCCTTCACTAGACTGTACTGTAGGTCCACGGCCACTTCATCCAACGCTCTTGATGTTCTTAAATCTTCCTGTTAAGACTCCGAGTCGAGTGTGAATAGAAAGCGCGTAAGTGATTCAGTGCGTGCAGAAAACTGAACAGATCATTCAAACTGATTCGCGAACCGATTTAGACAGATCTGCCAACTTGTTTGATGAAGTCTTTGAACAGAATCGACAAAAAAAAGAGTGATTCATTTGTAAATTGAGCATCGCTCGTGCCCATGCAAAAAGATACAGCGCGCTTGGAATAAACTGCGCATTTAACAACATGTTTGCATTAAACTAAAGTGCGCCGTTTGCATCCCTGCATATAATGAGATTTGGGCCATTTGGGCTGTATTTTTTTTTCGCTGTAAAAAAACTGTAAACACATTGTCATTCACAAAGCACACGTAGCATTGTGGTGCACTTCAACTCAGAATGGCACAACACAGCCCTCGAAAGTGAAACAAAAGCAACACACTTTTGTCATCGGTAACACACAGGCACTCAAAATTGAACACATCTGTTTCAAATCAGTAATAGATATATCTGGATATAAAGCCATGTCAAATCCAAATGGCATGTGTGGTTTTCACAATGGAGGGCAGGAGAGAAGGAGGAAGTGAAAGTGGAATAAAATAAAGAAGTGGAAGAGGAAGAGGAGGAAGAGACAGAGGAAGAGGAGGAAGAGACAAAGGAAGAGGAGGAAGAGACTGAGAAAGAGACAGAGGAGGAGGAGGAAGAACAAGAGCCATCATTTCCAATGAAATTAGAGCAACAATCATACACCATGTTCTGGTTCATGGAATGAGGGAAGCAGGACTACGTGTTCAACCAAATATAAGCAGGTTCTCTGTGGCCTCCATTGTCAGGACATTCAGAGAAGAGAACAGGGAAGTGCACTATCATTTGTGCTCCCTCAAACTTACAGTACAGTATGTACAGTTGTGGGACATCTCAGTAAATTACTGTAACATTGGCCCTTTTCTTGCAGTATTACAGTAAAACTAATAGTAGTATTACTGTAAAATAATAGTATTTTATGTATTGTACATATTTGGTGACATTTCAATGCATTAGGCCTGTCTGTACAATTCTAACAAGAGGTTTTATTTGCTAGAATTGAAAGACTGCCACATGCCGATGGAAGGAGAGGTATTCTCACAACAGCAGGAGACCATTATTGTCAATATGGTCCTTCATTTGAGAGAAATTTCATTCCAAAACATTGCTTGCTATTGATCTGCTGCATATTTTGTTTGTGACTACATTTATATGTGTGCTGGATTGTGCAAGTACTTCATAATAAATATAATTTCCCCCTGCTCTGCCCTGAGCGCAGTGTTTTGCATTTATCTCTGTAGTGTGTAATGACTGCTGTGTAGTGTTTATGCATTAGCTGGATGTGTGTTTTATCTGAAAACAGTGTTTGGTTTTGGGTAAAGATAACATAGTTCTGAAGCGATTGTTTGATATAGCAAGACAAGTCAAAGGTTTTGACGGTGTAGCTTAAGTTTGGTGATTTGTGTTTAAGGTTTTGAGAAAGCGAGAGAAACATTCAAAAAATGTGTTTTAGCAATTCAGAAATACTGTAATGGATCAAGTGTTGCCGAAAAAGATGCGTCTTTAGCAGTTTCTTGAAAATGGCTACAGACCGAGCCGCTCTGGTTGAGTTGAGCAGATCATTCCTCCAATAGGGAACAGTCCAGGTAACGGTCTGAGAAAGAGGTTTTGTGCCTCTTTGAGATGGTACCACAAGACGACGTTTACTTGTAGAGCGCAAGTTTCTGGATGGCATGTCAGTTTTAAGTAATGAGTTTAGGTAAAAAAAAGGAAAGGGGGCAGAAGTTGTCCAAGCAGGATGTTAAAGGGGATAAAAGAGTATCAGTTGCACTGTTAGTATCTAGTGTTGAGAGCTGATCAGGTGGAGGAAGTGTGGATGAGACCAAAGAGGAAAGGTGAGAGTGAGAGTAGGTTCTGCTGAAAGGTGACCTGTGGAGGAGTGTGTGTTGTGTTCTGGGACTGGTTGAGTTTGAGAGTGAGGATGAAGTGATCTGAGGTGTGTAGTGGAGTGACCAGTGTATGGTCAGTGGAGCAGCAGCGATTGTAAATAAGGTCCAATTGGTTACTTGAATTGTGAGTAGCCGAAGTAGATACTCGTTTGAGGTCGAATGAGGCAATGTGGATATCAGCAGCCTGAGGTATTTAAGTGGATGTTGAAGCCTCCAAGAACTATGAGAACTATCAAGCTGATAGACTATCAAGAACTATCAAGCTCCTCCAAAAAACTGCCAAGCTGACCTGGGGGACGATATGGATTAACTACAAAATGGATTTTAATAGGACTAGTGATGGTAATTGAATGTGATCCAAATGAGCTGTTGTCACACAGAGGTGGTAAAGGATCAAATGTCCAATCGTTTGAGATGAGCAGACCATACCTCCACCCCTTCCAGTCAGGCGAGGGCTGTGTGAGAAAGTGAAGTTAGTGGAGAGGGCAGCAGTGTGGCAGTGTCCTCTGGTCTGATCCACGTCTCAGTCAGGGCTATTAGGCTGAGACCTGAAAGACTTGAAAAAAATGTAATGAAATCAGCTTTGTTTACAGCGGACTGGCAATTCCAGAGACCAATAGGAAATGAGAATAAAGTACTAGAAGACACCGGAAAAGGTACACAGGTTGTTAGGATTTTACTGCCTCATATGAGTGAAATTTGATTTACGTGTGTTAGTAATACTAGGGCTTTGAAAACGCATAGTTAAAGAGAGGTCACAAACAGAATGATGAGAAGAAAAGTGGTACAGAAGGTACCTTCAATCAATATCAATCCTCTCTGAACCTCTTCTAATACCTTTTGTCTGTCATCTTTATACTTTTCACAATACATAATGACATGTTTTACCGTTTCGTTTTCTCCAACCGCACATCTGTGCTACAATAGATCTCTCTGCATGCTGGTAATCACACACACCTGGTTCTCTGTGGCATGTGCAGTTTCAGTGGCCAATCAGCTTCCTTATTTCTTCCAGGTTGCACTATGAGCTCACAACCAATAGGCTGCATTCATTTTGATCTCAAATCTCTTTTTTCTTTCTTTATTTAACAATGGTGAATATATCCCCCCCCCCCCCCCCCCTCCCTACAATTTCAAGTTTAGCTTAACAAACAGAACATAATACTCTGAGGAAAAAGGCCGTTAAGTCATACTCAAACACACTGTCACAAGTGGCTGTGTCAATGAAGTGCACAACGTAGGAGCAAACTCAAAACTGTCTTTAATATATCCACAATGTAGTAACAGGGAATAATACAATACAGTACAGGAGAAATACAAAAACAACCACTACACATTAACGTATACTTATATTTTGTCTGTGATATATTGTGTGGTAAAGAGACAATTTTCCACAACGTAGACATTAAAGTCAAATCATGTCCATTGACTTTGACTAAACTTTAAATCAAAGACCATGAAGGGCTGAAATTAACTTGGTAAAAAGTAACTCAAAAACTGTTGATTTAAACAACTCCAGAAACAGCTTTGCCATCTTCTTTATCAGTATCAATTATAACTGTATTTAAGCTGGACAATGACTTTATTCTCGATCTGCAAAAACAATCATTGTTGCATTAATTTCCTGTTATTACTGTAAAGCTGCTTTGTAAAAAGCTCTATATAAATAAAGGTGACGTGACTTGACTTGCAACAACAACAAAACCAGCTCAGATCTGTTCATCAGTATAATAAGGGAAACTACCAGGATTTGTCAGGACACACTGAAGGAGTCTGCTGGAAAAGCAGTTTTTCCTGGAACACTGGGCATAAAGTGAAAGAGAAAATAAACAGTTTCCAGAAAATCCCCCAAAGGCAAAAGAGGAACCGCATAGTGTTGCAATAGTGAAGAGTAAGTCTATTGTTCCTTGTAAACTCATATTGAAACGAAACTCTTGGGCAAATAAACGGAGCATATAAATATGATCAGTGTTTCAGTCAGAGCGAATCCCTCTTCAGACGCTTTTCACTCTCTCCAGGTGGGCAACAATATTCATACTTCTATATTTATTGAAAAATGATTCAGATTACACACAGATTATTATATAGTTAAGTTGTTTATTTCAGTGTAGTTTTTAGAAATGATGTGACTTCAATAAATCTGACTAAATCGTGTGCATGAATTAATTTAGATAATTGATTAGTTCAAATAAACATTTTATTAAAAAAGATAAACTAATAGGATCTTTTCAAAAACAGTAAATGATTTGGAAAGAAAACTGATGAATGATTGTGAAAGTGTACAGTCAGTCTGTGGTTTTAATTCAGCGAGTGAAATAAAGATTGATACACTTTGAATTGTAGATGTTTTTCTCATGGTGATTTTTGTCAGTGTGTTTGACAGATCTGAACACACACACACACACACACACTGGTGACCTTATTATCCAGCAGTGTCTTTGATCACAGTGTTTGACATCATCCTTCAGTCCAGCGTGAGTCTTACTTACATTTAGCAATTTATGAGTGTTTTTTTTCTTTTCTTATCTTTGCATCATGGATTAATTAAATTTAAAATTATTTTATTTTCTAACATTGATGCGATTTACTTTATTGTCATGTCATTGACCTTACAGCAATTTGTATGAATTTTACGAGGTGGATAATTCGTAGGAATTCATACAACCTCACTAAGATTGTACGATTTTTGCTAAATCATAAGTATTTTACGAGTTGCCCAATCGTATGAATTATCCACCCCGTACTTCGTGAGATAGTGTTGACATTGACACAAGTGTACAAGGAGTGAACATATTTTATTCATAGATCCTTGCAGGAATACAGAACAGAGAATGTGACATTCATAAATACACACACAAAATCATTACTTGTAGTATCTTCACTATAAATCAGACTAATACACACGCTGAGTTATAGTTTTCACTTTACTTCTGTTTGCAGCAGTTACAGCAACAGACATGGGATCAGTGTGTTCATCAATATTATAGTTATGAATGATTGTTAGAGTAATCTTTGAAAATGTTTGATGTCTTATACAGGAGAAGTGAATCGAGCAGACGAGATGTCTCAGGAGTCTCAGTAAGTATTTCATGCTTAAAGTTTTGACTTTATCTTTATTAACTTTATGAACTAATGATCAGTTTATAATCAACTGATTATTATCCAAATGAGTACAAAAGGACAACGGAGAATGACATAAAACGTCTCAGGTTACGTATGTAACCCTGGTTCCCTGATAGGGAACGAGACGCTGCGTTTGAGACGCGGTGGGAACGCTCTGCGTGATTGCGTCATGAAGCACGTGTAAAATCAGTCCAATGGAAGCCGGATACGTCATAGGTGACGTCATAGACCAGGAAACTATAAAGCACCCCTGAAAACAGACCGCGCCAGCTTCTGAAAAGTCTGAAGCAAGTCGATCAGGGTATGCAGGAAGTATGGCAGACGAACGCAGCGTCTCGTTCCCTATCAGGGAACCAGGGTTACATACGTAACCTGAGACGTTCCCTTTCAAGGGAACTCGAGCTGCGTTTGAGACGCGGTGGGAACCCCATACCCACTATGCCATAGTGACAAATGCCCGTTCTGTGTGAAGTCCTGCGCACACTAAGCAAGCAACCTCGCCCCTGGAGTGGAGAGGTCAAGGTCATAAAACCTGACAAATGTATGCGGAGAGGACCATCCTGCCACATTACAAATATCAGGAAGGGAAACACCCGAAATTAAGGCCGTAGAGGCCGCCATACTCCTTGTAGAATGGGCCCGTACAGCCATAGGTGAAGGCTGACCGGCCGCTTCATAAGCCAATGATATAGCCTCGACTATCCATTTGCTCATCACCTGTTTAGATGCAGGGCACCCTCTCCTGAGTGACCCAAAGCAGACAAATAATTGTTCAGACTTACGCCACACGGCAGCCCTGTGAACGTAGGCATCTAATGCCCAAACTGGACACAACAGGTTCAGTTGTTCCTGATCTGGGGTATTAAAAGGTGGAGGATAAAAGGCCTGCAGCACTATTGGGTCCCCAACATTAACTGGGACCTTAGGAATATAACCCGGTCTAGGGTAGAGAAATGCCTTCACCATACCAGGTGCAAATTCCAAACATGAAGGAGCAACCGACAGGGCATGCAAATCTCCAAATATCTTGATAGACGAAATAGCAAGGAGAAATAAAGTTTAGAGTGAGGAATTCCTCTGAAACCTCTTCAATGGGCTCGAAAGGAGCCGAAACCAGACCCTCAAGTACAATGGCCGAATCCCAAGCCGGTGCTCTAGAGTGCAGTGCAGGTCTCAACCTCAGTGTACCACGGAGAAAATGAGTAATAAGAGGATCTCTCCCGATAGAAGTACCCCCCCCCAAGGGGTGTGGTAGGCAGATATAGCCACCACGTAAACCTCTAGGGTAGAAGGAGATGACCAAGCAGAGAAACGGTCTTGCAAGAAATCAAGAACTGAACCAACAGGGCAGTTAACAGGATCTAAATGACGTTCACCACACCAGGTGGAGAATAATTTCCATTTCAATGCATATAGTTTTCTCATGGAAGGAGCTCTGGATTGGAGAATGGTCTCAACGACCTCAGTCGAGAGACCAGATTTTATGAGCCGGGCCCCCTCAGAGGCCGAGCCCACAGTATCCAAACTCCAAATGAGGGTGAACTCCCAGGAGCAAAGATATCGGGAAATGCGTACCGGTGTAGCGTCAACCACACCTAATACATCACATCCAGTCCAAGCGGAGCTGGATGTGTGAGGGAGAACCAAATAGAGCAAAGCGTTGTACAAACGATGTGAAAGGTCGACTTGACTTTAGTTGACCAAAGTTCTCCCTAAGAACCTCCACCACCTCGGGGTGAAGACTCCAATCCCTTGGCCTCAGCCCCTGCCTCAACAGGATATCTGCTCTGATATAAGAGACCATCAGTGTGTTGTCCGCCATTCGCCGAGTGACCACTCATGATCGCCCCCACTTGTGAGGGAAGCATCCGTCGATAGGAATATGCGTCGACAAGAAGCCCCCAACACTGGGCCTGGGCGAGGAACCAAGGTTCTTCCACATGACGAGGCACGAAGGCATAGCCGCGTGACCTTGATCATGCGAAAACATATTTCCCCTCGGAGAAAACCCCTTGGTCCCGAGCCACCACTGCAGGGGTCTCATGTGCAGAAGGCCAAAAGTAATTACGTTGGACACAGCTGCCATGAGACCCACCAGTCTGAAACTGTTTCACAGTGAGTGACTGGCCTAGATATACCCCAATACGGCTGTGAGAATCGCTACACCTAGAAAAGTGGTCCTCAGAGCACACTCTTCTTGGCGTTGAGAGGCAACCCCAACATCCTTAATGAGACAGAACGACATCTCGATGCCGAACTGCCATAAACTCAGATTGAGCTAGGAACAACCAATCATTGATGTAGTATAATACGCGAATGCCCTGGAGTCTCAGAAGAGCCAGAGCTGCATCCACGCATACTGTAAAGGTGTGGGGTAATAAACCTAGGCCGAATGGAAGAACCCGATAATGGTATGCTTCGCCCCCGAAAGCAAACCTCGGGAACCTCCCTCATCCTCTTTCTAAACAATGAAGTAATGGCTGTCTGCTGGGAGGAGGAACCCCTTCTACAGCTCCTTTTGCAGAAGTGACAGTACTTCCTGCTCCATAACCAAAGCCTGCTCGGGGGCCACCAAGGAGAGGAGGACCCCTAGAAATCTGGGCGAACGAGAACCGAACTGAATTCTGAAACCCTTTTCTATAGTGTGCAGGACCCACTGAGAAATATGTGGCAGTAGTTTCCACGCTGCCAGAAATTGACTAGGGGAACCAGTCTCTCAAGACTGGTCTCTGGATTTGTTTGAACAGTCACTACGGCGCCCTGAAGCGGCGAACCGGCAGGGAACAACCGAACTGACCATTCTACGACCCTCCTCGGAGGATCGTATGGGGATGCTGACACCTCGGTGCCCTGAACGGCGAACCGGCAGGGAACAACCGAACTGGCAGCGCTGCAACCCTCCTCAGAGAGTTGCACCCCAGAGGGCGCAGAGGAAAAACGATTTCTCAAAACCGTCCCTTGGTTGAACAGTCACTACGGTGCCCTGAAGCGGCGAACCGGCAGGGAACAACCGAACTGACTGCTCTACGATCCTCCTCGGAGTATCGTATGGGGACGCTGACACCTCGGTGCCCTGAACGGCGAACCGGCAGGGAACAACCGAACTGGCAGCGCTGCGACCCTCCTCAGAGAAACGCTGAGGAGAAACGATTTCTCAAAACCGTCCCTACCCCAGAGGGGACCACCCTTAGAAGCCTGATCACCTGGGTGTCAGGGCTTCTTCTTTGTCAAAGCTATTTTAGAGATAAAACAGTCCTCAGATCTTGCATGTCTCTAACTGGCTAGACTGCGACCGCCACCCAGGTACCCCTCAATTGCGGAGGAGCCCGAATGGCGACGCTCTGTTTTGCACTTTGTGCTGAGAGGAGCTTAACAGGCCGAGACTGCTCCCGCCCAGCAGTCTCAGGAACATTAGATTGGTGAGGAAGAAACCTCTGGAACGCCGCTGAATGGTTTATTTCTTAGTTTTCTTGAAAGCGGAGCGTCCAGAAGAACAGACATAATTATATCTTTACTTTCCTTTATCTTTATATCAGAAAAAACTTATATATATACATATATATCACTCTGCGGCCACCAGCAGGAAACAACCGAACTGGCAGCGCTGCGACCCTCCTCAGAGAGTCGCCCCTCACATTCATCCATGTCCTTATATACTTTACCCACCAGCGCTGCCTAATAAAAATGTATTCATTATTAAGATGGCTGGTGGGTAACGTCGGGGTTAATAACGATGACGCCGACTCGGGAGAGAGAAAGCTCGCAAGCGTCTCTTTAACCCGAGGCACTGTCATACTATGATACTTAATACCCAAACATTACTATTTAGTCATCTGGGGATTAAACATATAAAATACAAACCGGTTTATTCCACGATCTCGACACCTCAGTGTGGAGATATAGGGAAAAAACCGCAGTCCCCGACGAGGAGGCTGAGATACAGAGTTTTCCTGTTTTAAGATAGTTCATCTAACAAACTCTTCTTTATTTTCAATCTCATAATGTTCAGCTGGCCAGTAAATATTTAATTGGCAACAGCACTAGATAAAATCTCCTTTTTTTTAAAAAGCTCCTCTCTATTCAGCAGAGTTATGAGCTGACTTATTTATTCATTGAAAACTCAAACATCTGCCTTTTTATTAAGATTTGTATTTGTTTAGTTCTCTTTATTTTTAAACAAAACACTAACGATACCAATTCCTCGGATCTGGAAATCGCAGCACACTAGATCTGGCATGTGAAAGCTGAGATAGGGCGGAGCCCGTCCCAACCCCCGCTGTCAGATCCGTTTGCGAACCCCGAAATGCGAGCCGTCTCCGTGCCTCGGCAACAGAGAGACCCGCGCGGGGAACGCGAACCGAACCGTCCTCCTCGAAGAACGCCCGGTGGGAGCGGAGCGTCCTCACGGACAGCTTCTCGCAATGCTCACAGTCAGCTCCCTCGAGAACTGACTGTTGGCATGCTCCACTCCCAAACAGCAACAAAAAGCTGACGTGTGTCCCCACCCGTGATGTAACGAGGGCAGGGAACAACACAACGTCTATAATCTTGCTTGCTCGCCATAATGATAGATAGTGATATATATTGGGCTTGACAAACAACAATAAATAGACAAGGACAGAATCACAGAGAGCGCTTGCTGAAGACTACAGAAGCTGGCGCGGTCTGTTTTCAGCATAGACAGTAAAAGAAATGGACACAGCGACCCCGTTGATTTCAACGGAGAGAGTTGAAGCCCAACATGGGCACTCACTTCCTGATAGCCAAGCGCTCTGCGCAGGCTCAAACTGAGCTTGACGACGTAGTTGTCACGTGGGCAACCGTTCTGACCTTCTAGTAGCTGTGCCGGGACAAATCTGAATTGAAATCTGAAACAAATCTGTTGTTGAAATATTTTATCCCGTTGCTTTTATGAACTCTCTATCTATGGGCTTCTCCCTTGACTTTATGCCTCCATGTCCACCCGATTGCCTCATAGAAAGTAAACGATTGTCTACGAGCTTCTACTTCTGTCTATACGGTAATTTCTCTACTGTGCGACAGAGCGTCCCGTGGTTATGACGCAATCGTTAGCCTATTTTTACAAGAATGGCTTCTACGGGGCCATAACGTAAGATACAAAGTAATGGAGCCTTTTATACATTGTCGTGTTTCTTTAGAAATAAATAATGGACAAATGGAGTCTTTGGACACCTCAGATGTAAAGTTATTCGCTGTCAAAGTGACGCCAAAATGATTGGGAGTCAATGGGATGCTAACTGCAGGTGATAGCCAGCTACAATGGCGGCCCCCGGAGGCAGCTTCAACTTCCGGCTGATGGATTACCCCCTTGGTTTTCAGGGGTGCTTTATAGTTTCCTGGTCTATGACGTCACCTATGACGTATCGGGCTTCCATTGGACTGATTTTACACGTGCTTCATGACGCAATCACGCAGAGCGTTCCCACCGCGTCTCAAACGCAGCTCGAGTTCCCTTGAAAGGGAACTACAACACAGCCTCTATTAGCCAATGAATGAACTCATGTTAACAAAGAGCCTTTATTGTGAAGTTTATAGTGTTGTTGTTAGTTTGCTATAGTGCAAAAGTACAGCATGACAATTACAATATACATACAGGTTAATAGAATATATGCCCTTTGGCTGGTAAAACCATAAAACAGACAATCTAGTGCTGTCTACTTATGATTTTTTTTTTTTATATTTCAGGGAATTCGAAGCTCTTGGTGACAAACTGCAACGGAGCATTGCGGGACTGAACTCAGAGGATTTTGACAGAAATAATCAAACTCTCAATCGTCAAATACAGGAACTTGAACTTGGTTCAGATCTGACTGGTGCCGCTGTTAGAGATGCGTCATTAAGCATGAACAAGATGATTCAGCATCTGAGAACAATTTATGACACCGTAAATCAGCTTCAGCAGATGGAGAAGGTTTCTGATCAAAATAAGGAAATACTGAGAACAGTGAAATCCGTGAAAATGGGGAGAATTGCCAAAACTCTCGAACTGCATGAGAAACTAAAAGGCACAATCGATACTCTATTGCAAAATATTGATCATTACAAAATCACAGGACAAAACAAGTCAAAAGCAGGAGAAATCAAATCAGAAACTTCTTTATTGATTCCTCAGATGAGAGAAATAGCTGATCAAATTCAGAAGACTCTGAAAGAAATTAAAGATGGCATAAAATAAATTAACAGATTAGTTTAAAATCTGTTTAGAAATGATTGGACTGATCTGTTTTTTATCATCATCTGGTTTTATTATCAATAATACAATCAAAGCGGATCACTCTAATCTGACACTTTTAAAAATGTGTGCATTTAATGATGTGTAAATCATGCAGAAAGTGTTCAGTCTTTCAAAGCAGTGAATTCTGAATTATAGAAGTTTATATTCTGGGATTTTCTACTGTAGATCTGATGATTTCAGGGCCAGAGACTCACATTACAGCAGAGGTTTTCTCTTATCAGAAAATAGTAACGAAAATGAGCTCAAATGTACTTTCTTTCTTCTTTTTTTACATTGATTTTGTAATATATGATTAAATTACTCTGATTGTCATATAGGATTTTGAAAGATTTTATTTTTGATGAGAAACTGTTTGCATGTTTAATGTCAAATGATGTCAAGACCAAAATATCTACTACAAAATAAATGTACATCTGATCTCACCAACATATTCACCACATTGTGTGATCTTTTATGAGTAAACATGGGAAAGTGTTTGAAATCATCTTTTAAGAGGTGACATGATGCTAAAATAAACTTTTTTTCTTTTTTTTGTACAATATATCAACTGTTCTTGTTGCAAGCGTTGGTTTACTGAAAATGCGGTCCTTTTTATTCATTATTTAATAACTGACTTGTATTAGACATTTTCACTATATCAAACAGATTAAAACCAAACCCTTTTCTAGTATCTTTGGCAGATTTGAGATCGACCTGTAATTGACTAATTCTGTAGGATCATTAATAATAATAATAATATGTTTTTTTTTTTAAAGCACCTTTCAAGGACCCAAGGTCGCTTCACAAAATAATACAAACAGTTGACAGACATAGAGACAAGCAATCTGCTTCTTATAATAATTCAACAAACAGAAAATCAGATGGAGACAACCATAAATAATTAACACGAGAAGTTAGATAATCAAAGAAGACATACATTTTGATAAATAAAGCATGTAACATAAAAAATGAAAAAGTGGAGGACAGATAAATAGAATGGAAAATAATTATTTCCTAAGCATGGTGAATATATGAGTTTTACGCTGCGATTTGAAGGTCTGCATGTTAGGGGTGGCACGAAGATCAGACGGCAGCTTATTCCACATTCAACACTAAAAGCGCTTCCACACACAGAGAGTTTATACCTGGGTACGACAAGCAAATTGTCATTGCTAGATCTAAGGGTCCGAACTGGAACATATGGTTGCACTAACTCAGCGAGGTATTTATTTAGGTGAGGGGACATGGCAGGCTTTATAAACTAAGACTAACAGTTTAAACTGAATGCGATTGACCACAGGAAGCCAGTGAAGTTGGTAAAGGATGGGAGTGATATGTGCAGATTTTTTGTTAGATGTAAGGGCTCGAGCAGCAGAGTTTTGTACCATTTGAAGGCGATGTATAGCTTTAAGGAGTTACAGTAGTCCAATCTGGAGGTTATAAAAGGGTGGATAACAGTTTCCGCATCTCCAAAGTTAAGAGAGGTGCCTGTGCGAACAATATCCCGCAAGTGAAAGAAGCACGATTTAACATCCTGACTGATGTGTGAGTGAAAACATAACAAAGAATCGAACAAAACTCCCAGGCACTGCACAGCTTTTGAAGTCATGCCCGGGCAAGCTCTGTGATTTAGGGCCAAAAAAAATGGATTTCAGTTTTTTCAGTTGTATACAGTAGCCAGCACAAATCGTAAATCGTAACCCCCCCCCCCCCCCCCCCCCCCCTTTTCAGACGAGGTTCATGTTTATAACAGTAATCTTGTGGGGTTGACTCATTTAAAGTAATGTTATCGTTTGGTTTTAGCCAGGTTTCTGTCAAACACAGTACATCTATTATTGGTATCGAATATTCAGCAACCCAAGCTTTATCATTTGTTCATTTGAATTATTTCTGTTTTTTATTTGTTGAACATCAATTAAATATTTACCCTTAAATGGGTTTGGAGGTTTTTTGTATTTCCTAATTCGGGGAACAGACACAGTCTCTATATGGTGATATCTATGGTGATAGACTAGGGCAATGCACATCCCTGGCCATCTGAATGGTGGGGCAGATCTCCCAATCAAGGTAGTAGCCACAATACGGAGCACTAGGGCGCTGACAACAAGGGGACTTAATGGCGCATATTTGAAGAGTGGTATCAATCATGCGACCCGCCATCATGCACTGTAGTTGTAGCTGAGGCATGGAAGAGTTTGGTTCATGTTGTCGACATCTTGAGAAGATGCTCTTTTCTGTGGTGGGAAAGCAAATTCACTTTTGAATTGGATGGCTGAAGAGGTGGTTTGGCAGACTGAAGGAGTTGGTGCATATCAAAATAATGCATGGCACTACGGTTTGTTGGGCTCCGTGTTGCTTGTGTTGTTTTATAAAGTATTGGTGCCGACTCTTCTAAACATTTTGAAGAAAAGCCAGCCATGCCCACCCAATACACATTGGAGCGTAAGACGCAAGAAAGCTCTCCTAAGCAAGAGAAAACGCCACTTCTCTCATCATCATTTAAAGTTGGTAAACGTTTTTATTTTATTTGGGTTTTGCGGCGGAGTGCTGTTGCTTTCGATGGTGCAAATGTACAACAAAGCGAACATTTTAGCAGCAGAGTCGTTTGAAGGATCCCAGTACCTCCAAAGTTTGGATATGGACACGGTCAATTTATCATCTTCACTGCAATTTTAGATAACGGGGCTGCAAGAACCGTTCGCATCACTAAACCAGACATACCATACACTCGAAAGAGAAAGATGCTAGCCGATTTGACTAAAACTACTAAAGTGCTATGTCTGCTAATGTTGTTAGCCGGTGACATTCACCTCAATCCGGGTCCTGTTGCAAGGATCTCAAAATCTTCTAGGACACAAATAGACCTAATTTTTTCGAACAAGGATGATCGGATTTTGAAATCATATAATTTTCTAACCGGTTTATCCGACCATAACATGATTTTCGTTGCCCGAAAATTATCAAAAAACCGTCTGCTAAATATAAATACAACAAAGTCAAATATACTGACCATTCAGGCACGTGCACAGGTAGGGCTCAACCTGTGCAGAGCACATGCCCTTTTTGCCAAAGTGCCCTTTTTTTGGTGGTGGTGTTAAAAAAAATAAAAAAAAATAGATATAGATTAATGCCATTGGTCACCCTTTAAGTCTATCTGTCTGTTTTAAAAATATTTAGCGAATGAAAGATCTTAAAAAGAGCTTGTGTAAATCTTGTTCGATCCTCAAACTGTCAGTAAAGCTGATAACTCCGCCTCCTCTATCGTGACTGAATGAACTGAAGCTCGGCAGCGGCCGCACAGCAGACAGTGCTGAACGAAGTTTTGCAAGGGTAAACAAAGATCTTGTTGTTTGAATAAGTACTAAACACGTCGCTATAAAAGCTCATATTTTATTTATTTGATGTCTGACTAAGACATGTGGGACCTGAGAGAGAGTGCTATGCTAGCATTTGCCATAGTCATAGCCAATACATAGCCTACACTTAAATAGCCTGTGCATACAGTAGCATTTCATTTTTTATAAAATGCGATTTTGACCAAATGTATTTTACAACAGAAAAAACTGAGCGCCTATATAGCTATAATAACAATCTAGTTGGTAAGCTGTTGATGAAAATGTAATGATGCCGCCGGCGCCGTTTCCATCGGAAAATCATAAGCACATGCGCGCCCCCGCGCTGTTCGTACTGGAACTACACATCCTCGTCACCTAGGTAACATATATTAAATTATGGTTAATTCAAGGCTGTTAATATGCACGTATTCGCTGTCTAATTTTTGAATCTATAGTATTTTATACTCTCCGGTCATCCTCACATGTCTAAATGTAGTAAAACGTGGTTTTCACTTCTGATCACTTCTGCAGAATGTTTATCATGCATAATGTAATTCATGATTTAATTCATTTCAAGGCTTAATATATTTGATCCAAAATAAGCAAAAACAGTAATATTGTGAAATATTCGTACAATTTAAAATTATATATTAAAATACTATTTTAATATATTTTAAAATGTAATTTATTTCTGTGGTCAAAGCAGACTTCAGTGTCATGTGATCCTTCAGAAATGCTTTTCACTGCAACTGTACTTTTCACACTATTTTATAATTTGTTTTCATTGCTGGCTTATTTTATGGGAAGTGTAGTGAATAAAAGACCTTCAACAGACCAACATTGGTCCTCCACAGTATCAGGTTTTTGCCATCAACTGCAACTGTGGAGAGATCCTTTTCCAAAATGAGGTTAATTAAGAACCAACTCCGAAGCCTTTGCTCAGAGGAGAGACTCTCAGACCTTCTCCTCATAGCCATAGAGAGGGACAGCCCAGTGGATCACAGTGAAGTCATAATCATCTTCAAGCATGGCTCACAGAAGGTTTAAAGAAGCCCTGAAACCCTGTATATCTATATTATCATTATGGTTGTTATTAATAGTGAATAAATCTAAGCTTTTGAGAATATTATTTTGTATTGAATTTGTCATGATGATGTGACCATTTCCTCCTTTTATGTAGGCTTACTAAATAATCTTGATATTAAAAAAAGGGAGGGGGTCGGGGGTGCCCTTTTTCAGTTTCAGCACATGCCCCTCAAAAGGTCTGTGCACGGCCCTGTGACCATTCTAAAGCGAGATTTTCCTGCTGTCGATAATGAATTAAATGCTCTTGACTGGAGCACAATTATGGACAATGATGATGTGCATAGCTGCTGTAAAGAGGTAATGCATAAGGTTGAAGGGATCATTTCTAAATTTCTTAAAAAGCAAAAGCATTTGAAAAAGAAAACATTACCCTGGATTAATGAGGAGTTGAGAAAACTAATGAAAGAAAGAGATCTGGCCCTGAAAAAATCGGTTAAAACCAAATTAAGTAGTGATATAAATAGTTTTAAAAGTTTAAGAAATCGAGTCACTAAAAATATAAGAAAAGCAAAAGCGGAGTATTACATTACAACAATAACAGAAGCTAAGGGAAGTCCTCTCATAATGTGGAAGCAAATAAATGGTATTGTGAAACCGTCAGGCAACTTAAAAATCATCCACAAGCTTAGAAATGGAGGTAGGCAGATTAGGGACAGTAAACAAATAGCATTGGAATTTAATACGTTTTTTGTTTCGTCAGTGGAAGAACTGGTGCAACAAGTTAATGCAGAACAGCAATTAAAATCCAGTAAACATCAATCAATAATCCAATATTCTCCATTCTCACTTCAGCAGATCAATGAAGCAAAAGTGCTTGAAGCTATAAATTCAGTTAACACCAGTTATAGTAAGGATCTTTTTCACATAAATTCAGTTTTTTTTAAACGAAATAAAAACACTTTTTTAAAGCCGCTGACACACTTGATCAATTTGTCTATTCAGAGCGGACAATTCCCCACACCCTGGAAACTGGCAAAAGTTATGCCATTATTTAAGTCAGGAAAACCTGACCAGGCATGCAATTATCGACCCATAAGTATCCAACCTATATTTTCAAAGGTGTTAGAAAAAGTTGTGTATGGTCAGCTTATGGCTTTTTTACAATCAAATAACATTTTACACCCTTTACAATTTGGCTTCCGTCCTCAATACTCCACCGAAACGGCAAACTGCTTCTTTGTGGAACAACTCAAATCTGCAATAGATAGTGGAGAAATTGTTGGCGCCGTCTTTTTGGATCTCAAAAAGGCGTTTGATACGCTAAATCATGACATCCTTATTCAAAAATTGTCCAATTTTAACTTCACAACATTAACTTTACAGTGGTTCAAATCATATCTTGAATCGAGAGATCAGTGTGTGGTGGTCAATAATGAAATGTCTACATTTTTAAAAATTAATACAGGAGTACCCATTATTGGGCCCTTGCTTTTTACACTGTACATTAATGATCTGCCAGACTCATGTCCTACAGCAGGATTTCAGATGTACGCTGACGATGCAGTGGTTTATGTGCGAGGAAGAAGTGTGCATGCAGTTTCTGATGAACTGGCAAAATACCTGCAAAATGTGCCGGTGTGGTTTCAAAATGCAGGTCTGACTTTGAATGTTAAAAAGACTATGTCTGTTTGCTTTGCCTCAAGATTCAAGTCCATATCAGAAGAACTAAATTTACGGATAAATGGGCATAAGATCCAGCAGGTCTCAGAGATTAAATACCTGGGCCTTGTACTTGACTCTCAACTTAAATTTGAAAATCATATTAAAAAAATCTGTCGAGTAGCCAACGCAAATCTTTATACATTCAGACTAATCAGGGACTATCTACCGTTTCATGCTGCTCACACTTTTATGCACGCCATGATCTTCTCGCATCTGAGTTACTGCATCTGCTCATGGTCACAGGCTACGGTTACTACAGTTAAGCCACTTCAAATGATTTATAATAGAGCGGTTAAAATTTTAGATAGGAAGCCCATTAGGGCACATCATTGTGTTAGTCTGAGGAATTTGAATATTTTATCTTTGGCAAATTTCATTAAATTTTCTATGTTGAAGCTGATGTATAAATGTTTAAATCAGCAGGCTCCACAGGTCTTGAGTGAGTGCATAGTTGCTCTCAGGGATGTGGGTTCAAGGACTAGAGGAGCTCAGAACGGGAATTGTCAGATCCCGAAATGTAATACTTCATTTGGACAATCAGCTGTTTCTGTACAAGGCACTAAAGCCTGGAATTGTTTACCCACTGACCTGAAAGGAGAGACAAACTGGGTCCTTTTCAAAAACAACCTTAAAGACTCTTTAATCAGAGGTCAGAAATGTGACCACTGACTGTCCGCTGCGTTTATATTGTGTTATATTGTAATATTATGTTTATTTTAACTATGTATTGTGTAATTTTATGTAAAGGCCCACTAGGGACTAAAATTGAGAATTAGCCTTGGCTAAAATGTTGTAGTATGGAACATGAGCTTATGTAACATACTTGTCCCTATTCAAAAAAAAAAAAAAAAAAAAACATAGGTGAAAGAGCGTCTATGTGATGGGATTTATCTGACCTTGGTGACGCGAGGCCGCTAGACGGTCGGTTTAGCCAGTCTGTCTGCTTCCTGACCTGAGCCCCAGATTGTCATGTTTGAGCTCCAAGACTATGAGCCAAATTACTAGAGAGCAGAGCAGCACCAGCCCAGAAGGGATGAATACAATCTCTTTTCAACAGGTCAGGCTTGCCCCAAAAACTTTTCCAATTGTCTATAAATTCCATATTATTTTGCGGACACCACTTAGCACTTGCGAGTTCACACACCTCTTTAACATTCATTTTAGTGATCTCCGACTGGCGAAGTCGAACATCATTAATGCCGACATGAATAATAATCTAAATAAGATAATTTATGATTCTATCTGATAGATCAGGCTAAGATCATTCTATCTGATCACTCTCATGTGTTGTTTTCAGAGTTTGTGCTATTTAACTCAAGAAAGAGGTACAGGGTTCCTCTGTGCAAATACAACAGGTATAAGCACTCATTTGTCCATCTCTCAGTTAAGCTCATAAATGAGCAGTGATGAATGTGCGACCATGAATTTAATAATGTACTTTATATCTGTGATTGAATGTATGTATGGATATGATATAATATTACTTTGCACAAGTAGCCTATAGAAAAATGGTAATATGCAATTTTGCACAGCTCCTTTGAGTAGCCCCAATGTTCTATGTACTTTTTGTCTTTGTAACTGTCTTAATCTTGGGCTTTTGTGGTGTGTCTCCTTTAAGTCTACACAAAAACGCCTCGGTTACTGTAACCTCGGTTCCCTGAAGAGGGAACGAGACGTTGCGTCAATTGACGCTAAGGGAACGCTTTGCGTGATGATGTCTTGAAGCACATGTAAAATCAGTCCAATGGCGTGACGGGACGTCAGAGCGGGTGACGTCATGAACCAGGAAACTATATAAGCCAGTTCAAACCCAGCCGCTACAGCTTCGTAAGGTCTGAACAAGTCGCTTTCAGGCACGCAGGAGATATGGCAGGAGACGCAACGTCTCGTTCCCTCTTCAGGGAACCGAGGTTACAGTCGTAACCGAGGCGTTCCCTTTCAAGGGAACTCGCGTTGCGTCAATTGACGCTAAGGGAACATCTACACCAACGCCCCCATAGCGAGAAGTGTCTGTCCAGTGTGAAATCAGGGCGAGCAGCACTAGGACGAGAGCACTCGGGACCCTGGTGTAGAGTCCAAGTCCAGAGCATAAAACCTAACGAATGTGTGAGGTGAAGACCATCCTGCCGCGTCACAAACATCTTGAAGCGGAACCCCTGACAATAAGGCCAAAGGAGAAGGCTGTCTGATCGACTCATAAGCAAGTGAAATAGCCTCGACCACCCACTTGCTCATTCTTTGCTTAGATGCAGGAGACCCTTTGTTAGGGGATCCAAAACATACAAACAGCTGTTCAGATTTACGCCACAGGGCAGCTCTGTGGACGTAAGCATCCAACACCCTAACTGGGCAAAGCAAATTGTGCCTTTCCTGGTCCGCATCCTGAAATGGAGGAGGACAGAAGGCCTGCAGAACTATAGATCGGGCCACATTAGTGGGGACCTTTTTGGAACATAACCTGGTCTAGGATGAAGTAAAGCTTTAACCATGCCAGGTGCAAATTCCAAGCACGAGGGTGCAACCGACAGAGCCTGAAGATCTCCTATTCTTTTAAGAGACGAAATAGCGAGGAGGAACAGAGTCTTTAGAGTGAGAAACCTAGCTGGAACCTCCTCCAGGGGTTCGAAGGGAGCCTGGGAGAGACCTTGGAGGACAATCACCAGGTCCCAAGTCGGAACCCTAGTGCACTCAGCAGGCCTCAGCCTCAAAGTGCCACGAAGAAAACGAGATACCAACGGGTCCTTTCCCACAGACATTCTACCCAAAGGAATGTGGTAAGCACCTATGGCTGCCACATAAACTTTTAACGTGGACGGAGATAGACCTGCAGTGAACCGGTCCTGCAAGAAACTCTAGCACTGAACCGACCGGGCAGTTAACTGGGTTCAACTGACGGTCACTGCACCAGGAAGTGAAAACTCTCCATTTTAAAGCATAAAGTTTCCTCATGGAGGGAGCTCTAGATTGTAGAATGGTCTCCACAACCTCGGTTGAGAGACCTGACCTTATGAGCTGGGCTCCTCAGAGGCCAAGCCCACAGGTTGCACAGTTCAGGACGAGGATGGAATATCAAGCCTCCTGCTTGGGACAACAGGTCCCTTCTGACGGGAAGCTCCATAGGAGGCCCGTCGAGGAGAGACATAAGATCCGCAAACCAAACTCTGCCCGGCCACCGCGGGGCTATTAGAAGCAGGCGCAGATGGTCCCTGCGAACTCTCTCCAGAACTCCCGGGAGCAGAGCGATCGGGGGAAAAGCATACAAACGTAGCCTCGGCCACGTCTGTACCATCGCATCCAGTCTGAGAGGAGCTGGATGCGTGAGGGAGAACCAGAGTGGACAGTGAGACGTCTCTCGAGACGCAAAAAGGTCTACTTGCGCCTGGCCAAACTCCCTCCAAATCAGCTCCACCACCTCGGGGTGGAGCCTCCATTCCCCTGGCCTCGGCCCCTGTCTCAACAGGATGTCTGCTCCTATGTTCTGGGTCCCCGGGATATAAGCTGCTCTGAGTGACAGCAGCTTGCCTTGGGACCACAAGAGGATTTGGTGCGCCAGTTTGCACAGTGGACGCGAACGCAAACCCCCTTGATAGTTTATATAGTCCCCTGAGGTCTGGGAGGAAATACTTGAGAGCAAAAAAGACGGCCATCATCTCCATCATTGATATGCCAGGAAAGGTGATGGTCCCTCCACAGACCCCGAGCCGAGCGTCCCTCTAGGATCGCTCCCCAGCCCGTGAGGGAGGCATCTGTAGTTAGCATCCTGCGATGACAAGAGGCTCCCAGCACGGGACCCTGGGACAGGAACCATGGTTTCTTCCACATAACCAGGGCACGTAAGCATCGCCGCATAACCTTGATCATGCGAAAAGGTTTGCCCCTCGGGGAAAACCCTTTGGTCCTGAGCCACCACTGTAAGGGCCTCATGTGCAGCAGGCCAAAAGGTATCACGTTGGACGCTACTGCCATCAGACCCAACAGTCTCTGAAACTGTTTTACAGTAAGCGACTGGCCTAGCTTTATCCTTTTCACGGCTGACAGAATGGTCTCTATGTGTGCCGGAGACAAATGCGCCCGCATCAACATAGAATCCCAAACTACCCCTAGATAAGTGGTCCTCTGTAATGGAGAAAGCACACTTTTCTTGGCGTTTAGCCGTAACCCCAGCTCCTTCATGAGGGCGAGGATGACATCTCGATGCCGAACCGCCAACTGATGCGACTGAGCTAAAATCAACCAATCGTCGATGTACTTCATGATGCGAATACCCTGTACACGTAGAGGTGCCAGGGCTGCATCCACGCATTTCGTGAAGGTGCAGGGAGATAGTGCTAGACCGAATGGAAGAACTTGATATTGGTATGCTTCACCCCCGAAAGCAAACCTCAGGAACTTCCTGTGATATGGAAGGATGGAAATATGGAAGTATGCGTCCTTGAGATCTATCGTGACAAACCAGTCCTCGGATCTGATCTGCGGCACGATTTGTCTCAAGGTTAACATTTTGAACTTTAGTTGCATGCCAGACTCGTTCAGAACTCTCATATCCAAAATGGGACGCAACCCCCCATCCTTCTTTGGAACGATAATATAACGGCTGTAAAACCCCGTGTCCCTGCTGGATGGAGGTGCATATTCTATGGCCCCCTTGTCCAACAGGTTCCTCACTTCCTGTTCCATCACCAGAACCTGCTCTGGTTCCACCACTGTGGGTAGAACCCCCATAAACCCGGGCGGACGAGACCCAAACTGAATCTGATAACCCTTTTCTATGGTCTGCAGGACCCAATGAGAAATATTTGGCAGTAGCTTCCACGCTGTCAAAAATTCTACTAGAGGTACCAGCCTCTCGAGGCTGGCTTCTGGATTTAGTTGTTGTTGAGCAATCAGCTCGTCGCCCTGTAACGGCGCACCGGCAGGGAACGACTGAACTAACTGCTCTGAGACCCTCCTTGGAGGGGGCGGGCATCCCAGGACCACTACGTTTCCGGGTGGACCCTGGGATATGTGCTCGCCGGAGACCCCTGCGCTCTGTAACACACGAGGTGGCAGAGTTAGCATAACGGTCCTCCGAGGGCACCGAAGGGGAACGGGCACCGTATAATGAGGTGTTAACCGCTCTCCCTACAGGGGGAACTGCCCTCGATGGCCTGCGCCCTCGGACATCAGGACCTTTTCTTCGCAGCCTTCCTAGACACAATAACGGTCCTCAGATCCGTTTTGGGCCTGGTCGACTGCTGTTGAGCGGACTTCCCGTGACCCCGGCTTTTCTGTGGCTTTTCATTTTTTGAGTGACTCGATGGGAGGAGCTGGCTTTAGATGCTTGGGGCTGCTCCCGCTAAGCAGCCCCGGAGACATGAGTCCGGCGAGGGACGTTTCTGGAATGCAGCCGATTGTTTGGCTGATTCCTGGAACCTTTCGACTACTGAATTAACTGCGTCGCCAAAAAGCCCAGACGTAGAAACTGGAGCATCCATAAGGAAATGCTTATCTTTTTCCTTAATATTGCTGAGATGTAACCAGAGATGCCTCTCAGTGGCCACCAGGGCTGCCATAGACCGGCCGATAGATTTAGCCGTCTCCTTTGCGGCCCTGAGAGACAAATCTGTCGCCCGACGCAGTTCGCAAACTGCGTTCGGGCCAATTCCCCCGCCCTCATCAAGCTCTCCTAAAATCTCTGCCTGGTAAGCCTGCAGCAACGACATCGTATGCAGACATGCTGCAGCCTGACCAGCAGCAGTTACTCACCAAACCAGATGTCACTCTAACTGGCTTGGTGAGTAACACCGGGGCTTTAAGAGAAGATGCAGACTCAGGGGAGAGATAGCTCGCGAGCGTCTCTTCCACCTTAGGCATCTCCCCATAACCATATTCCTTATAATTGTGTAAATTGGAATATTGAGATGTTTGTGTGTTGTAAACTCTGGCTGAGACTGGTTTTTCCCACGATTTAGACACCTCGGTGTGAAGATCAGAGAAAAACGGCAGACCCCGGTGTTGAGGTTGTGCACGAGAGGGCCGAAAACGTTCATCAAGCTTGCTTTTTGAACGAACGTCCTGCTTATCTGACGGCCAATCAATATTTAATTTCTCAACCGCTCTCATGACAACTTCAATCAGCTCCTCATACGCACGAGACTGAGGTGGCGAATCCTCAGACTCGTGTGTATCAACATTCACAACATCCAGTTCCTCAGAACTGGATAGTTGAAGTGTTGGTGCCTGTATCAGGGCGGAAGAAACCGCAGCGCGTGCTTCCGAACCCTGATACAAAGCACTGGCTCTGTCAGGTGAAGGCAGAGATAAGGCAGAGCCCGTCTCTAACCCCGCTGACAGATCCATTTGCGAACCCCAAGTCTGAAGTAGAACCCCTTCGCTTCAAGAACGCCAGGCGGGATCGGAGCATCCGCAAGGGAAGCACTTTGCAGTGCTCACAGCCAGCGCCATCGAGCGCTGACTGTGCATGCTCTTCACCCAGCGCCATCGAGCGCTGACTGTGCATGCTCTTCACCCAAACAAGCTACACAAAGAACATGAGTGTCCCCACCCGTTAAATAACGCCGGTAGGGGTGCACACACACTCTGAACTGCTGCTTGCTCGCCATACTGATAATATATATATATATATATATATATATATTGACAGACAACACCAAATAACAGGGACAGTTTCACATATAGCGCTTGTGAAGACACAGAAGCTGTAGCGGCTGGGTTTGAACTGGCTTAGTTTCCTGGTTCATGACGTCACCCGCTCTGACGTCCCGTCACGCCATTGGACTGATTTTACATGTGCTTCAAGACATCATCACGCAAAGCGTTCCCTTACTTTCGAGTTCCCTTGAAAGGGAAATAGAGGCACTGATGAGTTCTGTCACAGACATTTGTTACATGTGGGCACCAAGTCAGGTAGTTGTCAATATACACTCCTAGATATTTAAAGGAGGACACCTGCTTGATGTCATGACCATGGATGGCCACAGGGATCTGATCTCCAGCTGATCTGGGGTCTACCAGCATTTCCACAGTTTTGCTTGTGTTGATATGAAGTTGGTGTGAATCACCCCAGTTCACAAACTTGTCCACAGCAACTTGGTGGATGCTTATGTTGATTTCTTAGTGAGCAAACTGAGAAGGACAGTGTCATCTGATAATTTTACTGGTTTGGCTCAGTGCTGATACAGTCATTGGTGAACAAGGTAAACAGGAGAGGTGAGCTGACACCCCCTTGGGGGGTGTCAGTGCTACACACTGCTGGATCAGACAGGGAAGAGTTAAACTTCACCTGCTGTGGCTTGTTTGACAAGAAGGAGTGGTACCACCTTATTAAAAATGGATTGACTTTTAACTGAACTAATTTTCCTAAGGATGATATCTGACTGGATTGAGTTAAAGGCAGAACTAAAATCAACAAAAAAGCAGTCTAGCATATGCAACATGACTTTCAAGGTACTTCAAAGTTAGGTGCATTTTTGTTGATATGGCATCACATGTACTACAATTTTTTTGTATAAGCTAATTTGATATTTATCTAACATTTGTTCCACACCCTTGTGAAGTTTCTCTATCATAAGCCTCTCCGAAGATTTAAAAACATTGGAGGTAATTTTAACATTTATTAATTTCCAGGATATGAATTGTTGATATCAATAATTACATTTTCACTAGTGAAATGTCACCATAGGCTGCCATTCAAAATCAATTTTTGATATCAAGAATTGATTTCTTACCAGTAGAAATATCATTTTTGATATCAATAATTACATTGTTACTAGTAGAAATGTGAATTCCTGATATCAATAATTACATTGTTACTAGCAATTAAATTGTTGATATCAATAATAGACATTTCAACTAGTGACAGTTGAATTCTTGATATCAAAAATAAAGGTTTTTACTAGTAAGAAAAGCGTCAGCATCTGCAAACTCAAACATGTGTAAGTACCGGTCTTTTATACCGCAAGTATTAGACACGATTGGATAGATGAGAAGGTAATAAATGATGTAGCAATTGAGTCTTCCTGGCAGAACTTAATGCTAAAGCTTCCATTTCTTCTGAGAACACTTCTTGGATGCACCCATCCCCCCTCGTCACTGCACTCTCTCTGCTGCACTTAAATGCAGCCAACTATGCACTAATACCTTAAGC
The DNA here is from genome assembly GCF_029890125.1 of Rhinichthys klamathensis goyatoka. Taxonomy (NCBI): domain Eukaryota; kingdom Metazoa; phylum Chordata; class Actinopteri; order Cypriniformes; family Leuciscidae; genus Rhinichthys; species Rhinichthys klamathensis. The sequence goes on from NW_026606681.1 coordinate 272,586, forward strand.
CAGTCTCCTGATAAGGTTTCAAATGAGTATTTGCTGGAATGTTGCTCCTCTTTTTGTAAGTGGTTTTGTTAGTGTTTGGCATTAATCTGAAGAAAATGAATAATGGTGTTACATTGAATATTTGTGATCTGTACTGTATTGCAGGCAGTTGGCAGGCAGTTGAAGCTGAACCTCACTTTTTCAAAGTGCCACAGTCAACTCCCATGAAGGAAACAAGCACTGGCAGGCCTTTATCCATCCGCAGTGTTGGGATGCCTTTGCTTCTTACCAGCCCACAGGGTCCTCAGAAGTCACGGAAGTCCCTATCTGGCTTGTATCTTGCCTACACTGCTTTCATGGAGAGATCAACTCTGGTTGTAAGCTATTTATGTTCATGTCTGTTGCCTAACTAGGCTATATACCATTATGTACTTACAATAATTTGTCAATATCTGCTTGAAAATCTAAAGGTCCATTATTACACTGCTCAACAGTCAGACGAATTTCAGACTGAGATGGCAATATTGGACACCAGCATGACTTCAATCTACAGCGATGACGATGGTCAGCAATGAAAAGCAAACACTGCATCTAGTTCAATATCAAGTCCTTCACAAACACAATCTGAATGGGATGATAGAAAATGGATAGTCAATGAGTCGCATCTCATGAGGTTATTTGTGGTTCTCTTACGAAGAGGTTCTCTCGTATTGCGTAAGTTTAGCTTACGCTACGTGTAAAGTTCAACTTTGCTCGAGATACTGAAGCCAAAATTATCCTTAATTTTGTATATATTGTCAACGCAGTGCAGCAGCTGCAGACCTAGAGCAGGCTGCCTAGCGTGCTCATTGGCTGCCTTGCGGCAACTGCAGCAGCCTACCAGTGAGCCTGGCGTCAATGGTGGCGCTTCGCGCCCACTACGCGTCACAGCCCGCGCAAAGGGGTGTGGCTTAGCGTATAAAAGCGGGGCTTAGAGGCTGCTTCCCTGGTTTTCATGATCTGAAGCAAAAATCGCTGGTGGCGCTTAGCACGGCCGGTTAGGCAATACTCGTTCCCTCTCCAGAGAGAACCGAGGTTACGTTAGGTAACCGAGTACGTTTTCATGCGCCACTTGCGGCGGGAGTGCAGAGGTAATCCCCCAAACTTCTTGATTAAAAGGAAGACATGTAATGATTATATATAAGTGTGAACATGCGGTTATGACATAGTCTAGCATTGCAATATCTGTTACAATGTAATTTGTTTTGTAGCCACTGACACAACGGTGGACTTCACTTCTCCATCACGTCTGTGGGGAGCATGAATGGGTAAAAGAAGACATGTTTCCACGCCCCTCTAAGCCTAGATGACCAACTGAGGAAACGCTGGCTCCAAACACAGTCCCAGGTCTTCAAGGGTCTACAGGCGATCGTCGAGGACAAAAGACTTTTGACAGATTTACAGCAGTTGACGCAGTTTAAACATACTGCTATGTTGCCTTATGACATATCTAAGGAAAAATACACACGTATGTCATCATGGATAATTTGATAGGTCTGTCCTGGGTAATACATATGTCTATCAGATTACCATGATGGCATTTCTTTACAGGGGCCCTGGAGGTGTTTCATAACTCCATGCTGAAGTACTTGCCCAAAAGACTGCATTTTGCATACGAAACGATGGTTGCTCGAACAAAACTAGCCATCTGGCCAAAACTGGCCATCCTGCGCAGTCACCAATGCTGCGCATTCTAATCCAAGTCCAGTCTCTAATGCCCCTCTGCAGTCTGATTCATCCCAGATAACATTTGACATAAGTAAGCACATTGCATTAGTACCTCAGTTTAGAGAATCAGACCCATTTACCATTCTCTTTGTTGGCCTAAAGACGTTTGGTCTGTTTTATTACAGTGCAAGTTGATCGGTAAAGCACAGGAGGTTTGCTCTACTTTATCATTAGAGGAGAGTTTAAAGTATGAGTCTATGAAGTCTGCTATTCTTCGTGCTTATGAATTAGTTCCAGAAGCATATAGCCAGAAATTTAGGGGACATAAAAAAACAATTCTACCCAGACATTCGTGGAGTTTGCAAGGGAAAAAGGAATTTTAATTGACAAGTGGTGCACAGCCAGTAAAGTGAATGAGTTACGAGAGCTCGTACTGCTTTAAGAGTTCAAGGGGTGCTTTCCCAATTGTGTTGTGGTTTACCTTAATGAACAGAAAGTAACTTTGTTGTCCCATGCAGCCGTGCTAGCGGTTGAGTTTGTTTTAACACACACATTATTTTTTATTTTTTTGCATTTGTACGTCCAGAGAAGTCACAGCCTGTTCCTCTGCAAAACCAAACGCTATGCTCCAAACACAGCCCACCTCGTGGGATCGCAAATGTTTTTATTGTCACAAACAAGGACATGTGATCGCAGACTGTTTGACTTTCAAAACGTATAAAAAATATTGCCCGTGTTAGAGGTGGTTGACAAACCAGACGCGTTTAGCCAATAGGACAACAATATGCAAGTGCCATGACCCTTCCCAGTTTAATCTAACCCTACCCAGTACATGTACTTTATTTATTTTTTATTTGTTTATTTTTTATAAATAGATATAGAATAGAAGAGAAAATGTTAGTATCAATGGATCAAGTGTTGCCGAAAAAGATAGCATGCTCTCTGCATGCTGGTAATCACACACACCTGGTTCTCTGTGGCATGTGCAGTTTCAGTGGCCAATCAGCTTCCTTATTTCTTCCAGGTTGTACTATGAGCTCACAACCAATAGGCGCACTCATTTTGATCTCAAATCTCTTTTTTCTTTCTTTATTTAACAATGGTGAATATGATTTTTTTCCCCCTACAATTTCAAGTTTAGCTTAACAAACAGAACATAATACTCTGAGGAAAAAGGCTGTAAAGTCATACTCAAACACACTGTCACAAGTGGCTGTGTCAATGAAGCGCACAACGTCTGTTTTATATTGTCTGTGATATATTGTGTGGTAAAGAGACAATTTTCCACAACGTGGACATTAGTCAAATCATGTCCGTTTTGACTTTGACTAAAGTTTAAATCAATGACAATCAAGGGCTGAAATGAACATGCCAAAAAGTAAGTAACTCAAAAACCAGAAACAGCTTTGCCATCTTCTTTATCAGTACCACTGCTCCAGAGTACACAGTTTACCTGGGGCACCAACTCCCAAACAGGGCATCGTTCAATAAAACCGCTTACACCCTATATTAATAATGCGCATTCAAATGCACAGGCCAGATAGAGACTAAACACGTTATATGCATGTGCATGGCGTCACCATTTTCACAGATTCATGTTTTGAAGTTTACACAGAGATGATAACAGTATTGGTTTAAAAAACATTGCACTTTGAAATCTGTTTCAAAGTTTACGTTCTCAGGACACCAAACGCAGTTGTTGTCTAAATAAATGGCCAGAACTCATTAAATGTTTTCTGTTTTCAGTTGAAAACGCTGTTGTGTAAGCGGCCCATATGTTAATAACTAATGAATCTCTTAGCAGAAAATAATCAATTAAAACCGTACTTAAGCTGGACAATGACTTTATTCTACATCTGCTGTTTTTGCTGATCTTATTCTAGATCAGCAAAAACAATCATTGTTGCGTCAATTTCCTGTTATTACTGTAAAGCTGCTTTGTAAAAAGCTCTATATAAATAAAGGTGACTTGCAACAACAACAAAACGTCTCGGGTTACGACTGTAACCCTCGTTCTCTGAGAAGGGAACAAGAGCTGCGTCGAGAATCGACACATTGGGAAACGTCTCAAGTGTGACGCATTTGAAGCCTGTATGGAACTAGTCCAATCTTGATTGGTGTTGCGTCATGATGTCACTCGTGACGTTGCATGTGACGGTGAAGCAGAAGCTATAAAAAGACACCAGAACATAACAGCATCAGCTTCTGATTGGTCGAAGCAAGTCGTTCTCAGGAGCGCAAAAAGTGTGGCCGAGGGACGCAGCGTCTCATTCCCTTCTCAGGGAACGAGGGTTACAGTCCTAACTCAAGAAGTTCTCTTTTGAGTGAACTCTTGCTGCATCGAAAATCGACACATTGGGGAACGAAATGCCCACTGTGCCACACTGAGAGAATATGCCCTGGTGTGAAGCAATCTGGCACACTCAAAACAAGAGAACGTGTGAACCCGGTGTAGAGGGCAGATCTAGACTGTAATGTATAAGACATAAAAGAAGGTGTGAGGGGAGGCCCAAACCGCGGCATCACAGACTTCTTGAAGAGAAACTCCTGACAGCAAAGCTTTAGAGGAAGCCACTCCTCTGGTTGAGTGGGTTCTTATCAGAAGAGGCGAAGGCAAGCTGCACACCTCATAAGCTAAAGATATAGCCTCTACTATACATCTGTTGATAGTTTTCTTGAAAACACAGGATCCCTTGTAAGGTGACCCAAAAACACAAGTAGCTGGTCCAAATTCCTCTAGCCCAAGGTTTTTTGAGCATAGACCTCCAGGGCTCGGACCGGGCACAATAAATGCTGTTTAGCTTGCTCATCCGACTCATGTGGTGGAGGATGAAACGCCTGAATAATTATAAGCCGTGCCAATTTTGACGTCTCCTTAAGCACATCACCAGGTCTAGGGTGGAGAATGGCCTTCACATTGCCAGGAGGGAACTCGAGGCAAGAGGGAGCAACCTATAAAGCCTGTAGGTCCCCAACTCTTTTGAGGGACGTAATGGCGAGCAGGAAGGCTACTTTAAAGGACTCTAATTTCTCAGACACCTCATCCAAAGGTTCAAAGGGCGCCAGGGTTAACCCTTCGAGGACCACTGTCAGGTCCCAAGTGGGAACTCTGGACTGGATGACAGGCCTTATCCTTCTAGCTCCACGAAGAAAACGTACAATAAGTGGGTGTCTCCCCAAGGTGTCCACCCCTAGAGGCGTGTGGAAGGCAGCTATGGCCGTGCATTGACCTTAAGCGTGGACGGGGAGAGCCCGTTAGAGAAGCGACTCTGGAGGAACTCCAGCACTGAAGCCACTGGGCAGTTAACTGGGTCCAACTGATGTTCTCTGCACCATAAGTTCAATACAATCCATTTTAATGCATACAGTTTCCTCGTGGAGGGGGCTCTAGAGTTTAAAATGCCTGACCCCAGCCTGTGAGAGAAGCATCCATGGTCACAATTTTTCTCTGACACGGTGCCCCCAAAACCGGACAGAACAACATCTCGATGTTGAACCGCCATCTCCTCTGACTCCTCTGATCTGATTGCTCGATTGCTTTGATTGCTCGATTGCTCCTGTCTGACTTGCTGCTTGTTTGTCTGTAGCATCGTATATATTTCTGTTTTGAATCATTATTTACTACCATTCCCTGTTGTTAGCCTGTTAGCATGTCATCTGTGCGCTCTTTATTTATTTATTTAGCTCGCACCTTTCACAAATCCATCAAAGCTGTGGTAAGTACAATCAGTCAACAAACACGGTGAGTCATGTCATCTTACCCTCTTATTGTGACTTGCACTTCATGTAAAATGTATAGCATAGCCTTCTCTGTCTGCACTGGATTTACATGGGAGATAGTCAGGCTGACGGAGAAGATTTCAAAACTAGATGCATGCATCCTAACTGTAATTGAGGTTAATTGTTAGAGTGCAAGGGCTTTAGATACTGCTTTGGATGCAACTAGCTTAGTAAACTCTGTACATTGTTCGGTTCCGACTGTAGAGCCCATGCAGCAGGGCAATTGGGTGACTGTGAGGTGCTGTAGTCGCGGGACAAAACACCGCTCTTCGGTTCCGATTACAACATCAAATAGATTCTCCCCACTCAGTGAAACACCCACTGAGAATCCTGTTGAATGTGCCCTAGTTATTGGCGATTCTATTACACGGAACTTGAAAATAGAGACACATGTTTGCCCTGTGCCAGAGCACCTGACATCAAACCAAATTTAAAAGTGCTGGCTAATGCTAATTGTAAATTCTCTAAGATTATTATTCACGTCGGCACTAATGATGTTTGACTTAGCCAGTCGGAGATCAATAAATTAATTTTAAAGAGGTGTGTGAACTCGCAAGTACGACGTCAGGCACTGTAATTTTCTGTGGCCCCCTTCCTGTTCGAAGGAGTGATGAGATAGTAAGCAGATTGTCATCACTTAATGACTGGTTGTCTAAGTGGTGTCCGCAAAATAATATAGAATTTATAGACAATTGGAAAAGTTTTTGGGGAAGACCTGACCTGTTGAAAAGAGATGGTATTCATCCCTCCTGGGATGGTGCTGCTCTTCTCTCTAGTAATATGGCACATAGTCTTAGAGCTCAAACATGACAATCTGGGGCTCAGGTCAGGAAGCAGACAGACTGGCTAAACCGACCGTCTGCCTGCTGTCTCGTGTCACCAAGGTCAGATAAATCCCATCACATAGAGACACTTTTACCTAGATATCATCATATAGAGACTGTGTCTGTTCCCCGAATTAGGAAATACAAAAAAACTTCCAAACCCATCTAAGGGTAAAATTTTAATTGATGTTCAACAAATAAAAAACAGAAATAATACAAATGAACAAATGAGGAAGCTTGGGTTGCTGAATATTCAATCCCTTACTTCAAAAGCACTCATTGTTAATGACGTGATTACAGACTATAACCTATATGTGCTGTGTTTGACAGTATCCTATCTAAAACCAAACAATTACATTACTTAGAAGTCTAGTTTCAGAGATAATCATTTTGAAGTGTTGGTGCTTAATGTAACAATATGTGGTGCAAATGATAAATAATGTTTAAGATTTGTGCTGGCTACTGTATACAGGCCAAGGGCACCAAACAGACTTTATCAAAGAATTTGCTGACTTTCTATCAGAGTTAGTACTGGCTGCAGATAAAGTCCTAATTGTTGGTGAATTTAATATGCATGTAAATAATTAAAAATATGCATTGGGATTGGCATTTAAAGACATTCTTATCTATATTGGAGTTAGACAACACGTGTCAGGACCTACTCATTGTCGTAATCATGCTCTAGATCTAATATCATCACATGGAATCAATGTTGATGCTGTTGAAATTCTGCAGCAGAGCGATGACATCTCAGATCATTATCTAGTCTCGTGTAAACTTAATTTAGCCAAGGCTGCAAAGCCGACTCCGTGTTATAAATATGTTAGACCCATTACTTCTGCCACTAAAAATTGTTTTATTAATAATCTTCCTGATCAGTTTCATCATCTCAGCATCCCGGATAGCTTAGAAGAACTCAATATTGCGACAGAAACTTTTAACTCTCTCTTTTCCTGCACTTTAGACACAGTTCCTCAATTGCGCTTAAAGAAGATTAAAGAAAATAGTCCAACGCTGTGGTACAATGAGCATGGCCTATGGCCTTCTTTGCTAAGAGGGACTGAACTTCTTGTTCCATGACCTGACCCTGCTCGGGGCTGACAAGCAGCAGACCCATGAGACCTAGAACGGCGGCGGGGGATGAGATGTTTAAATGCGGCTGACTGTCGTTTTGTCTCCTGAAACCTCTCAACGACAGTATTGACTGCGTCGCCGAAAAGGCCAGAAGACGAAATCAGGGCATCGAGGAGGAAGGCCCTGTCCTTTTCCCCGATTCCCGACAGGTTCAGCCACAGGTGTCTCTTCGTGGCTACCAAAGCTGCCATGGAGCAGCCAATAGCGCGGGCCATTCCCTTGGTAGCACAGAGAGACAAGTCAACCGCTCAACGCATTTCTTGAATATCGTCGAGGGCGACATCCCCGCTGTCATCCACCTCTTTGAGGAGGTCGGCCTGGTAAGCCTGCAGAAGCCCCATTGTGTGCAAGCATGCACCAGCCCGGCCTGCCACCACATATGCCTTCCCAACCAAAGCCGAGGTGGTACGGCAGGGTTTGGAGGGAAGCGCCGGAGCTAGTCGATGAATGTTGAGAAAGGGCCGAAGCCGCCTCAACATCATCGGCCAGATCCTTCTGCGATCCCCAAGAATTCAGGCACCACGCTGCCTTGACAGACGCGGGACCTGATCCACAGGGAGTGCGTGTCTGGCCTGACTCATTAAACAGGCTCAGGCGTTCAAAGTGGCATTTGTTCACAGTTGGCACAGACAGAGCCCTCGAGCGATGCCTGTGTGTGCTCCGCTCCCAGACAAACAACACAAAGCGAGTGTGTCTCACCCTCGCTCAAGAAGCGTGGGCAAGGGGACGCACACTGTCTGAATTGCTTTTCTGACATTTTATATATATAGGGTAGACAAACAACACCAAATAAGACGTATCGTTTCACAGAGAACGCTTGCCGAGGAACAGAAAGCTGACGCTGTTATGTTCCGGTGTCCTTTTATAGCTTCCGCCTTACCGTCACACGCGACGTCACGGGTGACGTCATCACGCAACACCAATGAAGATTGGACTAGTTTCATACAGGCTTCAGACGCGTCACACTGGAGACGTTCTTCAATGTGTCGATTCTCCTCGAAAGGGAACCAGGTCAGATCGATTGATCAGTATAATAAGATTTTTCAGGACACACTGAAGGAGTCTGCTGGAAAAGAAGTTTTTCCTGGAACACTGGGCATAAAGTGAAAGAGAAAATAAACAGTTTCCAGACAATCACCCAAAGGCAAAAGAGGAACCGCATAGTGTTGCAATAGTGAAGAGTAAGTCTATTGTTCCTTGTAAACTTATATTGAAACGAAACTCTTGGGGAAATAAACGGAGCATATAAATATGATCAGTGTTTCAGTCACAGCGAATCCCTCTTCAGACGCTCTTCACTCTCTCCAGGTGGGCAACAATATTCATACTTCTTTAATTATAGAAAAATGATTCCTATTACACACAGATTATTATATAGTTAAGTTGTTTATTTCAGTGTAGTTTTTAGAAATTATGTGACTTCAATAAATTTGACTACATCGTGTGCATGAATTAATTTAGATAATTGATTAGTTCAAATGAGCATTTTAATTCAAAAAGATAAACTAATAGGATCTTTTCAAAAACAGTAAATGATTTGGAAAGAAAACTGATGAATGATTGTGTAACCGTACAGTCAGTCTGTGGTTTTAATTCAGCAAGTGAAAGAAAGATTGATACATTTTGAATTGTAGATGTTTTTCTCATGGTGATTTTTGTCAGTGTGTTTGACAGATCTGAACACACACACACACACACTGGTGACCTTATCCAGCAGTGTCTCTGATCACAGTGTTTGACATCATCCTTCAGTCCAGCGTGAGTCTTGCTTTCATTTAGCAATGTCTGAGCCATTTTTTTTTAAATCTTTGCATCATGGATTAATTAAATTGAAATGATTTAATTTTTTAACATTGATGAGATTTACTTTATTGTCATGTCATTTACCTTACAGCAATTTGTATGAATTTTACAAGGTGGATAATTCGGAGGAATTCATACAAACTCACTTATACACACTGGTAAGATGTTTGCTAAATCAGTTGCCCAATCGTATGAATTATCCACCTCGTGAGATAGTGTTGTCATCGACACAAGTGTACAAGGAGTGAAATATTTTATTCATAGATCCTTGCAGGAATACAGAAACAATGAATGTGACATTTAACTTCAATAAATACACACACAAAATATTTACACAGTTGTAGTATCTTAACTATAAATCATATACTACACTGAGTTATAGTTATCACTTTACTTCTGTTTGCAGCAGTTACAGCAACAGAAATCATGGGATCATTGTGTTCATCGATATTTTCTTCATCAGGTCAGAACACACACACACACACACACACACACTTGTAATACAAACACAACACCTGGTGGATACTCCAGGATACTACAATACTTCTATCGTAGCACTACTGTATATTGTTAGTTATGAATTATTAGAGTAATCTTTGAAAATGTTTAATGTCTGATACAGTTGAAGTGAATCGAGCAGACGAGATGTCTCAACAGTAAGTATGTCTTGTTCAAAGCTTTATCTTTATTATATTTTATAATCAACTGATTATTATCCAAATGAGTACATCATTTACAACAAGGTTTCATTTGTTAACATTTTTTACATTAGTTAACATTAGCTATTATTACAGCATTTTATTAATCTTGGTTAATTTCACCATTTTTTAAATGAAAAGTTACTCGTCGAGTGAGTCGAGGAAAGTTTATATCAGTGGTCACCAACCTTTTCAAGCCTAAGATCACATCCCAAGTCCAAATGTAAACCAAGATCTACCACTTGCAGAAAATTATGAAAAAACAAGGCCACAATGTAGTTCTACTTTGACATTCTTTGTTGCCTGTTAGTCACTAGCAAAATATTTATTTAACTATATAAATAGTATATATAACTATACAAACTGTCAACTATAATTCAACATTTTCAACAGTAATATAACATTGTTAAGTATATATCCACAGGCTTATTACTCATATATAAACACAATAATCAGTCAATTACAGCCCTAAGCCAATAATGTACTGTTTCATTTTCCCTTTTAAAACATAGGCTATTTCAAATCAAAATGGTAAGTGCAACTAGCATACAAAATATTATGACAACAGTCATCCTTCAATTCTTCAAAAATATTTTCACACAAATTACAGACCTACTACTATTCATTACCTCAATAATCAATCAATCACAGGCCTAAAACAGTCATGTACAGCACTGATTCTCTTTCCCGTTTCCAACAACATAAAACACAGATCTCCTTTTAACAATAGCCAATAAAGGGTTTTTCCTGTCTCAAAATGAGGCGGAGTTGGTAAAATCGTAACACTAGGGGGGTCCGGGGGCATGCCCCCCCGGGAGAAAAATGTGTACATTTTAAAGATAAATTCATTAATCTGGTGCACTTTGAGTCACTCGAATCTGTTGTTAAAAATAAAAAAATAATCCACCTGCCAACCACCCATATTCTTTGATTTAGATATCTGGATCTGATCATCACAATACAATTATTCAATTAAGCATGATAATATGGTAAAATATCACACTGAAGTAGGCTGATTTAAAATTAACATTTATTTAAATTAAAAGTTCTTCTTTTGGCAAAATTACATTTCCTTTATAGCCTACACAGCAAAATCCCCAGTGTTAAATTAACACTCTGAGTGTGGACTCATATAAACACTGAAGCAGTGTTAAAGTTAACACTGAAGCAGTGTTAAAGTTAATGAGATAATTAAGTGAATAACTGAGTGATGATTGAGCATCATTGAAGACACCTGATGATAACAAGCAGAATCACTGAAGGAGAAAACCGTAATTTTAAGTCACCATTATGGTGATTAGTATTTGCTTTAGTTGGGCTCTTGACCCTTTAATCATTAACTTCAGATTTTGTTTGGCTGCTGTATGTGAGTTATAACAGCCAGATGAACATATAGAAAAGGTGATCTGATGGTGTTGGTTGTGTTTCAACATAATCATTATTTCACAATCATTTGACCTGAATCACTGAACTCATGTATAGGCCAATTTCTGAGTTAGGTTTACTTTATTAATTATAGCAGCACTGTCCATGTATGGCATCATATTGTTAGCCTTTTCAATGAAACCAAATGATAAAAAAAAAAAAACGTCAAAAATTATTTATGTTGGTACACACAGACATCAAGAATTAGCATATGAATCTCAGCAATGGTGACAAACAGATCACTTCTGAACATAAGCTCATTATTTATTCATGCAGCAATGCATGATTGGAGCCATGAATGAGTTTTTATTGGTGGCACCCAGAATGCACAACAACATGCTTTAATAATTGTCACCATTGTTGAGATTCACAGGCTGATTCTTGATGTCTTTGTGTCTAAAAACTGTATCAAATAAATGATTTAAAAAAAAAATATATATATATATGAGACATGTATAAAATAAAATTCTGTGGATTACTTTGTAAAAGTTTAAAACACTATGCTGTGCAAGAATAGTGCTGCTATAATTGATAAAGTAAACCCAATTTGGGCTCTATATGAGTTCAGTAATTCAGGTCAAATGATTGTGAAATAATGATTATGTTAAAACACAACCAACACCATCAGATCACCTTTTCAATATGTTCATCTGGCTGTTATAACTCACGTACAGCAGCCAAACAAAATTTAAAGTTAATGATTAAAGGGTCAAGAGCCCAACTAAAACACACACTGATCACCACAATGGTGATAACGGTTTTCTCCTTCAGTGATTCTGCTTGTTATCATCAGGTGTCTTCAATGATGCTCAATCATCCCTCACTTATTCACTTAATTATCTCATTAACTTTAACACTGCTTCAGTGTTAACTTTAACACTGCTTCAGTGTTTATATGAGTCCACACTCAGAGTGTTAATTTAACACTGGGGATTTTGCTGTGTAAACAGAGGTTTTAGCCTACTCCCTTTAAACTTAAATTGTCAATGTTTCATTTTTGAAAACACTCTTATCGGAATAATTTTTTGTACCTTTATAAAGGGCATTTTCCCCCTAATTTTATTTAATGTACTGGTATGCTCTAAATTTCATTTCAAATTCTTACATTTTATCAATACATTCAATTAAAATAATAAGACAAGGCTGTTACCAATCAAATTAAATAATTTACATTGAAAAATTATAACTGTATTAAATGAGATTATGAGATTGTTTTGAATATTTTTTGAATATACAAATAAGGAATGTTGAAAAGAATGATACTTTGAAACTAAACCGCCAGTAGAAGCGGCAGGCGGCCGTCTTAAAGGTGCTCTAAGCGATGTCACGCGTTTTTTAGGCCAAAACATTTTTTGTCACATACAGCAAACATCTCCTCACTATCCACTGGCTGCCTGTCCCCTGAACACACTGTAAAGAAACGCGATCTCTGTAGACAGCCCAGGCTCCACAAACAGCAACAAAAGCAAACTGCGGCGACCCGCTCCCCGAAACATAACAAACTGTTCCAGCCAATGACCGACAAGAAGGGTTTGGGGGCGGGGTTTGGGGGGTTAGTGTGCGGATGAGGAGGAGGGAGGGTCTAGCTAGCCTCCGTTTTGTTTGACAATAGTTCGAACGTCAACAAGAAGTGATGTCACCCAGGATCGCTTAGAGAACCTTTAATGAGCGAGTCATTGAGTCATTCATTCAAACGATTCGTTCAAACGGCTGATTGATTCAGAATGAGGCGGTTTAATAATGGGTAACGTTAATTGAATCGTTTGACTCGAGCGATTAGGTCAAAACGCTGAATCATTCAGTGATGATTGATGAATAATGGATGAGTGTTGCTGTGAGATGTGCTGGTTCTGTTGTTTGGAACTATTTTCGCTGCTGAAACAGAACAAAAACAGTAATTGCGTCTAAAAATGTAAGTAACTTAATTTTAACTAGGCTATTTGTTTATTGAACTGTTATGAAATCAATATCTTGGTTTCAATCGTGCTTGCACTCAGGAAAACAGCACTCTGGTCGTGTGTAGTCTATAACGTTATATTGTTTCTTAACTATAAATTTGACGGAGGCGGCCGCCTCATAATTGTCTATGCAGGAAAACCCCTGCAGATTTCAAACTAGCAATAGCCTACTCCCTCACCGTTGTGCCATCGTTTCGTTAGCTTGCGTATTGTTAGCTTGAAGAGCTTGATGTGAGCGTAGTGTGAAGTGGCTGAGCTGGTTAAAGCGTGAAGCCTTGTTTATACTCGACGCGTCCGCATGAGCCCAAAATGACGTCATTGTAACGGCGCGCGCGCCTCTGGATCCCCTAGACACCATTTACTACACACAGTAGGCTCACACATGGTGCATTTTTAAGTAATAAATAATAATGAATACAAATATTGGTGTTTTTTCTCTGATTTTGAAAACTCTTCGCGATCGACTTAAAATGCTTCCAAGATCGACTTGTCGATCGCGATCGACGGGTTGGTGACTCCTGGTTTATATGGACAGTGTAACTTTTACTGTATTCAGCAGCTCCTAAAACCACAACAGAACATGATCACAGCCAATCACATTTACTTTACACACACAACTCTATATATGAATTAACTTATAGATTATAATATAATACTTGTAGATACTTTAAGCCGACTGTTTTTTTACGTAGATTGTTCTATTATTATCATCATTTTTATCAGTGCATTTTTAAAATATGTATTCAACATCCCAAGCATGAACGCTGCATAAAACCGAATTCATACAAAACATATCTAGTGCTCTCTTCTTATGATTTTTATTTTATTTTATATATTTCAGGAAACTTGTAAACCTATTGCAACAAAACATTACGGGACTGAACACAGAATTTCACAGAAATCATCAAACTGTCACTGGTAAAATACAGGAACTGAAGGACATCACTGATGCATTTCAATTCATGCCCACGAAAACTACAGCGATAGATCCGACTGTTGCCGCTGTTAGAGGTGCAGCATCACACATGACCAAGATGATGGAGCATCTGACTACAATTTATAACATCATACACAAGCTTCAGCAGATGAAGAATGTGGTTCCTGTTCAAAATAAGAAAATGATGAGTGGAGTGAGAGCCGTGAATATAGAGAAAATTGACAAACCTCTCAAACAGCATATACAACTAAAAGGCACAATCGATACTCTGTTACAAGATCTTGATGATTACAAAATCACAGCCCAAAACAAGACAAAAGCAGGAGAAATCAGATCAGAAACTTCTTCATTGATTCCTCAGATGAAAGAAACAGCTGCTCAATTTCAGAAGACTCTGAATCAAATTAAACATGCCAAAGAATATATTAACAAATTAGTTTAAAATCTGTTTAGAAATGATTGGACTGATCTGTCTGGTATTATCATCATCTGGTAATATGATCAATAATTCAGTCAAAGCGGATCACTCTAAACTGACATCTTTAAACATGTGTATTTAATGATGTATAAAATCATGCAGAAAGTGTTCAGTCTTTCAAAGCAGTGAATTCTGAATTATAGAAGTTTACTGTGGTGAACAGGCCGAGGCACGCGAGAGAACAGCGCGAGGGCGGTGGTGCGAGTGTGAGACACACACCGGTCTCTCGATCATCCACGTCGTCGCTCCTCTGTGAGAGATGCGAGACCGGTGGGCTTCACTCATTAACACTCGCGCCGCTCTCACGTCCCTCGGCCTCGTCCTGTTCGCCACATATAGCCTATATTCTGGGATTTTCTACTGTAGTAGATCTGTTGATTTCAGGACTAAACTCTCCCATTACAGCAGAGGTTTTCTCTTATCAGAAAATACTGAGAAAAATGAGGTCATGTACTTTGTATTTTGTAATATGTGATTCAATTACTCTGGTAGTCATAGAGATTTTTCAAACTTTTGTTCTTGTTTTTATGAAATTGGATAAACTCATATGGGGCAGTTTCCCGGACAAAGATTAAGCCTAGTCCTAGACTAAAATGTCCCTTTAAAACCGATTAACAGAAATCCGCTTTCTCTGTCATGGCTTTAAATCGTCCTAGATTTAGTTTAGTCCAGAGTTTAATAACCAGAGTTTAATAAGCTGGTTTCCTGGAGGAAGACTACAGTTACTCCAGGACTAAATTGAGTCTTAAATGAAAGTTTCACTCCAGATTAACTTTGTGTTTCAAAGAAGACACCTGTATTGCTTGGACACACACACACACACACACACACACACACACACACATATTAATATATAGTTCAAACATTTAATGTTGTTTTAACACCATTATATCGGGTTTCTTGCTCAAATGTGATTAATTCATGTTAAACTGACTTGAAATTGTCACACTTTGACTTGATGTGTTTATTTTAAAATATGTTTCAATCTAGTAACCCAGTCATAGAGGACATTCCCTTCCCATCATGCTTAACAACTCATTAATTAAACTAAAAGATTTCTCCTATATCATCTTGTCCAAAACACACTCTGAGTTCGAGTTAAGTCTGTTATTATTCCTGGTAATTTTAATATCACTATATATCGTATACTATATATTGAAATGTTCTAGTGTTGTACTTTTATTGTGTGAGTAGTGTCCTGTTGTTGTATTCAACCTGTGAAGTGCCTTGGTCAACTTTAATTGTTTTAAGTGTGCTATATATAAATTTGATTGATTGATTGATTGATTAAACACTTCAGTTTCATATTTACTCTCCTTATCAGTTAATGACTCCGCATAACTTTTTTCTATGAACTTTTACTAATATCTCCTTGAATGTTTTTCCTACAGTTTTATGATGTAAATTAATTCAAACTCTTCAATCTTAAATGAAGTGTGTCCACACTACAGCGAGTTGGAGTAACACTGAAGCAGTGTAGAAGTTAATTATATAATTCAGTGATTAATCAACTGATGATAGAGCATTAGTGATGAACACCTGATGTTAACAAGCAGAATCACTGAAGGACAGAGGAACACCAAGAAGATATAATAAAGCGAAACAAAAGAACTACAACTGACTTCAGCCACAGAAGACATTAAATATCTGAAGATCTCAGCAGAGGAGGATTAAACAAACAAAAGAAAAATAGCATTAGTAGCAACACTTATTACTAACCAGATTGGCTTTATTTATTGTTTCATACGTCTGAGATTTAACAGAGGTGTAGATGTTGTTTTGTTTCCGTGTTTGCTTTAGTTGGGCTCTTGACCCTTGACTTCAGCTTAGTTTTTATTTGGCTGCTGTAACTGTGTTTATAAGACACATTTGTTGTGGCAATACAAAGCCAATGAAAATGAGATTGCGGCCTTGTTCAGAAAGGAGGTTAAGTAAAAACTGTGAGCATGTTAATAAGACTAGTGATGGTAATTGAATGTAATCCAAATGAGCTGTTGTCACACAGGTGGTAAAAGATAAAATGTCCAATCGTTTGAGATGAGCAGACCAGTACCTCCACCCCTTCCAGTCAGGTGAGGGCTGTGTGAGAAAGTGAAGTTAGTGGAGAGGGCAGCAGTGTGGCAGTGTCCTCTGGTCTGATCCAGGTCTCAGTCAGGGCTATTAGGCTGAGACCTGAAAGACTTGAAAAATATGTAATGAAATCAGCTTTGTTTACAGCGGACTGGCAATTCCAGAGACCAATAGGAAATGAGAATAAAGTACTAGAAGACACCGGAAAGGTACGCAGGTTGTTAGGATTTTACAGCCTCCTACGGGTGACATTTGATTTACGTGTGTTAGGAATACTAGGGCTTTGAAAACGCATAGTTAAAGAGAGGTCACAAACAGAATGATGAGAAGAAAAGTGGTGCATAAGGTACCTTCAATCAATATCAATCCTCTCTGAACCTCTTCTATTAACGTTTCTTTGTCACCTTTATACTTTTCACAATACATGATGACATGATGGACATGATGACCGTTTCATTTTCTCCAACCGCACATCTGTGCTAAAATAGATCTCTCTGCATGCTGGTAATCACACACACCTGGTTCTCTGTGGCATGTGCAGTTTCAGTGGCCAATCAGCTTCCTTATTTCTTCCAGGTTGCACTATGAGCTCACAACCAATAGGCTGCACTCATTTTGATCTGAAATCTCTTTTTTAATTCTTTAACTTTTTTTTCTTTTCTTTTTTTCCCCCTACAATTTCAAGTTTAGCTTAAAAAACACAACATAATACTTTGAGGAAAAATACTTTAAAACCATACTCAAGCACATTGTCAAGGGTGGCTGTGTCAAGGAAGCGCCCAACATAAGAGCAAACTCAAAACTGTCTTTAATATATCCACAATGTAGTAACGGTGAATCACAGGAGAAATACAAAAACATTAACGTATATTTATATTTAGTCTGTGATATATTGTGTGGTGAAGAGACAATTGTGCACAACGTGGACGTTAAAGTCAAATTATGTTTGTTTTGACTTCTTTAAAGGATAATTCCGGTATTTAACACTTTGAGTCTATTTTCTAGTTTGTTTTGGATGAACTAGAGTGGTGGACTTAGAAATTTTGACGATGGGTCCTGTCTCGACTTTTTGACGATTTTAGAATCGCCTCTGACCGCTTCAGAGTGGCTGTCTATGGGCATGCTCAAACATGTCCTTAAAACAACCCTTAACGTTCGTTTTCAAAACTGTGCAACTCACCGAGTGGTTAGTGGTGTTCGTTGATGTTCCAAAACAAGTAGCGTAGCGAAATACAGTTTCTGTCGTGTTTTATTTGCCATTTTTTAAAATCGTATTGATGTCTGCTGGAGGACTCAGTGCTCGTTGATATTACTGCGCTACCGGAAACGGAAAGGGGTCTGTTTACATTTGGTTGTAGTCTTTTGTAGTCCGGTTCTCCGTCTCTCAGAAGGCTAGCGTGAGCTGAGCAACTGCGGCAAAGTGGTTGTCGCCATCAAGTGGCCGGGAGTGTGCTAATGCTTCAGACTCAAATATCGAGCGGAAGTTTATACGCGATTGTGAGGTATCTGAAAAAATAGTTCCACTATAGCAAATAACACGGATTGAAAGCATACATTGCGCCGATATATTTGTTTTTAATCATCAACGAACACCACTAACCACTCGGTGAGTTGCACAGTTTTGAAAACCAACGTTAAGGGTTGTTTTAAGGACATGTTTGAGCATGCCCATAGACATCCACTCTGAAGCGGTCAGAGGCGATTCTAAAATAGTCAAAAAGTCGAGACAGGACCCATCGTCAACATTTCTAAGTCCACCACTCTAGTTCATCCAAAACAAACTAGAAAATAGACTCAAAGTGTTAAATACCGGAATTATCCTTTAAATCAAAGACTATGAAGGGCTGAAATTAACTTGGTAAAAAGTAAGTAACTCAAAAACTGTTGATCAAACAACTCTAGAAACAGCT
This sequence comes from Rhinichthys klamathensis goyatoka, assembly GCF_029890125.1. Taxonomy (NCBI): domain Eukaryota; kingdom Metazoa; phylum Chordata; class Actinopteri; order Cypriniformes; family Leuciscidae; genus Rhinichthys; species Rhinichthys klamathensis. The sequence continues at coordinate 291,289 of NW_026606681.1, forward strand.
TTGCCATCTTCTTTATCAGTACCACAGCTCCCCAAACACAGAGTACACAGTTTACCACCAACTCCCAAACAGGGCATTGTTCAATAAAACCCCTTACACCCTATATTAATAATAATTACTGGAATAAAAACCGGACGAAGAGGCGCGCGCACTACCGGTTTGACGCATGATATATGAAAGACTGGGTGTATGCGCCGGAGATAACTTGAGCTTGACCGAGACAGGACTAAGGATCTTAATGATACAGAAAGGCCCGATGAATTTGGGGGCCAACTTTCACAAGACGGACTGGAGCGAGAGGTTGAGAGTGAAAAGCAACACTCTCTGGCCTACGGCGTGACGGGGACTCTTAACACGGTGTCTATTAGCGGCCCGTTTAGTGCTTGAACGGGACTTGCAAAAGGCAGATCTAACCCCTCTCCATGTACGCTTAGCTCTCTGAATAAAGACTTTGACAGACTCAGTTGGACTCAGAGTCCTGCGACAAAAAGAGCACCGGTTGGTAACCAAGGCAACACTGAAAAGGTGACAAACCGGTAGCGGAGGATGGAGCGGCGTTATGCGCATACTCTGCCCAGGGAAGCTGTTCCGACCGGGAAGCGGTGTTGGGGAACGCAAGACTGTGAAGGATACGACCAATGATCTGATTGGCGTGCTCGGCTTGGCCATTAGTCTGAGGATGGAAACTGGAGGAGAGGCTGGCAGAGGCTCCGATAAGGCGACAGAACTCTCTCCAAAACAGAGACGAGAATTGAGGACCCCCATAGGAGACGATGTCAGAGGGAGGACCAAGAATCTTGAAAACATTATCGACGACTAACTGGGCTGTCTCCCTGGCAGAAGGAAGCTTGGTAAGAGGAATAAAATGAGCAGACTTAGAAAAGTGATCGACGACGGTGAGGATTACAGTATTCCCTCCAGATGGGGGAAGACCTGTGATAAAATCAAGCACGAGGTGCGACCACAGTGGGGAAGGTAAGGGGTCTGATTAGGCCAGCAGGGGGCGTGTTACTAGCCTTGGTCTGAGTGCAGACGGTGCAAGACGCGACGAAACGAGAAAGTCGCGTTCACGAGTGGGCCACCAGCACCGCTGGCGAATAGAGGCAATAGTTCCCCTAACACCAGGTTGTGCAAACAATTTAGAGGAGTGACCCCACTGGAGAACGGCTAGACAAGCAGAAGTGGGGACAAACAAAAGTCTTCTTGGACAGAGATGAGGTGTGATTGCATGGGACAGCTCGCGTTTAATTGGCTGTTCTATTCCCCGGACAGCAGCATCAACAACCATGCCCTGAGGAAGGATCTCCTCCTTGGTTGGAGCAACCTCTGGGGAAGCGAACTGCCGTGAGAGAGCGTCCGGCTTAAGGTTCTTAGAGCCGGGTCGATAGGACATGGTAAAGTGCAAAGAAGAGCGCCCAACAAGCCTGACGAGCGTTAAGTCTCTTAGCCATGCGAATGTACTAATACTTGCTTCTACAATATTTGCTTCTTGTTTATTAATCCAGTAAATTTGATGAAAACATTGATTACAATTTATACAAAACGCAATTCACTTAAAACAAAACTTAATTAGGGGTCAGAATTATGTCTGACCCATTCCAAATAATTTCCGATATATGGTGACTCAAGCACTGATGGACCAAAGAGCGCTCATTTCGACATTTGCAGTAAAAACTTGAAATATAAATTCTCAGAAAATGCCTTTAAATACCAATATTTTGAAACGTCTGTTTATATACTCCATTAATAAAGGAGTCCAGACATTGGGAAAATATCGGTCCACATGCGTTTTATATTTAATATGAGGGAAATAGACATGCATGCATGCGTGACACAAAACATCTTTAACTTTTAGGTAGCAAAATATTTTTTTTAGAAAATTCTATTAGACTACTAACGTCACTCATAAATCATGAAATTTCACACATCCACCATCTCTTGAGTTTTATTAAAAATCTAACTTTTAGGTAGCTAAATGTATTTGAGTAATTCTGTCAATTAAACTAAGATTAGATTTCATTGAAGGTAAATTGGAGCGGCCACACTGAGCTGTGCGTAAAGCCAACAGATGTGAAGTGAACGAGACAGAGGCTGTCCGGTACTGTCTGAAATGGTTAACTCTGTGGCGATGCATGTGCAAAACAGAAATAACTAATCATAAAGTCAATCAGGATTCAAAACACAGCCTACTATAGGCCTACACTAAAAAGGCCTGCCTCAAGAATCCCGCCCCTCTCACAATTTAGTTCCCATGTCCCTGGGCCAAACGCAGTTGTCGTGGGAATGAACGGCCAGGACTCATTAAAAGTTTTCTGTTTTCAGTTGAAAACGCTGTTGTGTAAGCGGCCCATAAGTTTTATAACTAATGATTCTCACAGCAGAAAATAATCAATTATAACTGTATTTAAGCTGGACAATGACTTTATTCTCGATCTGCAAAAACAATCATTGTTGCATTCATTTCCTGTTATTACTGTAAAGCTGCTTTGTAAAAAGCTCTATATAAATAAAGGTGACGTGACTTGACTTGCAACAACAACAAAACCAGGTCAGATCTGTTCATCAGTTTAATAAGGGAAACTACCAGGATTTGTCAGGACACACTCACTCAAAAAAATGATATGTTGGCTTTAATTAACTTTTTTATGTCAACAGGTTCCATAAATTAACTTTTTTATGTCAACAGGATGCACATAACTGGGTTGCGTTTAACAAACATAATTTGGTCATGTAACTTCAACACACTCAAATAAATGATATGTTGGCTGTAATTAACTTTTTATGTCATCAGGGTCTGATATGGTGGCTTTAATTAACTTTTTTATGACAACAGGTTCTGATATGTTGGCTTTAATTAACTTTTTTATGTCAACAGGATGCACATAACTGGGTTACGTTAAACAAACACTGAACACTGAAGCAGATAATTAAGTGAATAATTGAGTGATGATTGAGCATTAATCATGAACACCTGATGTTAACAAGCAGAATCACTGAATGAGAAAACCGGAATTTCAGGTAACCATTATGGAGATGAGTGTTTGTTTTAGTTGGGGTCTTGAATATATTAACTTTATATTTTGTCTGACTGTTATAACAGCCAGATGATCAATTAGAAAAGTTGATCTGATGGTGATGGTTGTGTTTTAACGTAATCATTATATCACTATGATTTGACCTGAATCACTGAACTCGTATAGAACCCAATTTCTGAGTTAAGTTTTACCTTATGGATTATAGCAGCACTGCCATTGTAGAGCACACCATTTTTAACCTTTTAAATGGAATCCAAATGATAGAATCAATAAAAAAGAAACAAAAATAAACTTCTAAAAAATAAGAAAAATTTATATATAGGCACACACAGACATCAATAATCAGCCTGTGAATCTCAACAATGGTGACAATTATAAAGCATGTTGAAGTGCATTCCGGGTGCCACCAATCAAAACTCATTCATGGCTCCCATAATGCATTTCTGCATGAATAAATAATGAGCTTATGGTTAGAGGTGATCTGTTTGTCACCATTGCTGAGATTGATACGCTAAATATTGATGTCTGTGTGTGCTTGCATACAAACGGGTTTTTTTTTTTTTTTTTGTATAGATTTGATCATTTGGATTTCATTGAAAAGGTTAAAAATGGTATACTCTATAATGGCAGTGCTGCTATAATCAATAAGGTAAACTTAACTCAGAAATTAGGTTCTATATGAGTTCAGATAAAATGATTGTGAAATAATGATTATGTTAAAACACAACCAACACTATCAGATCACCTTTTTTAATTTGTTCATCTGGCTGTTATAACTCATGTACAGCAACCATACAAAATCTAAAGATAATGATGTGAGGGTCAAGAGCCCAACTAAAACACACACTGATCTCCATAATGGTAACTTTAAATTCTGGTTTTCTCATTCAGTGATTGTGCTTGTTATCATCAGGTGTCTTCAATAATGCTCAATCATCACTCAATTATTCACTTAATTATCTCATTAACTTTAACACCGCTTCAGTGCTCATTTAACACTCAGCTCAGAGTTTAATTAGGTCGCTTAGAATTACTTAACTCCATTATGTTTCAGTTACATGAACACATTATGTTTGTATAACGTAACCCAGTTATGTGGAACCTGTTTACATAAAAAAGTTAATTAATGCCAACATATCATTTTTTTGAGTGCTGAAGGAGTTTGCTGGAAAAGCAGTTTTTCCCGGAACACTGGGCATAAAGTGAAAGAGAAAATAAATAGTTTCCAGACAATCCCCCAAAGGCAAAAGAGGAACCGCATAGTGTTGCAATAGTGAAGAGTAAGTCTGTTGTACCTTGTAAACTCATCTCAAACAGGGAAATAAACAGAGCCTATAAATATGATCAGTGTTTCAGTCACAGCGAATCCCTCTTCAGACGCTCTTCACTCTCTCCAGGTGGGCAACAATATTAATACTTCTTTATTTATTGAAAAATGATTCCTATTACACACAGATTATTATATAGTTTAGTTGTTGTTTTTTTCAGTGTAGTTTTTAGAAATGATGTGACTTCAATAAATTGGACTAAATCGTGTGCATGAATTAATTTAGATAATTGATTAGGTCAAATAAACATTTTAATTAAAAAAGATAAACTAATAGGATCTTTTCAAAAACAATAAATGATTTGGAAAGAAATCTGATGAATGATTGTGAAACCGTACAGTCAGTCTGTGGTTTTAATTCAGCGAGTGAAATAAAGAATGAATTGTAGATGTTTTTCTCATGGTAATTTTTCTCAGTGTGTTTGACAGATCTGAACACACACACACACACACACACACACACACACACACACACTGGTGACCTTATCCAGCAGTGTCTCTGATCACAGTGTTTGACATCATCCTTCAGTCCAGCGTGAGTCTAACTTTCATTTAGCAATTTATGAGTGTTTTTTTGTTTGTTTTTTTATCTTTGGATTATGGATTAATTAAATCAAAATTATTGAATTTTCTAGCATTGATGATATTTCCTTTAATTTATTTCCATGTGATTGACCAACCTGACCTTACAACAATTCGTAGGAATTCATACAACCTCGCTCATACGTATTTGTAAGTGTACAAGAAATGAACATATTTTATTCATAGATCCTTGCAGGAATACAGAAACAAAGAATGTGACATTCAATAAATACACACACAAAATCATTACTTGTAGTGTCTTCACTATAAATCAGACTATACACACACTGAGTTATAGTTATCACTTTACTTCTGTTTACAGCAGTTACAGCAACAGACATGGGATCATCATCTTCAACAGGTCAGAACACACACACACACACACACACACACACACACACACACACACACACACACACACACACACACACACACACACACACACACACACGACACCTAGTGGTTACTCCAGTATACTACAATACTTATATAGCAACACTAGTTATGAATGATTGTTAGAGTAATCTTTGAAAATGCTTAATGTCTGATACAGTTGAAGTGAATCGAGAAGACGAGATGAATCAACAGTAAGTGTTTCTTGTTCAAAGCTTTATCTTTATTATATGTTATAATCAACTGATTATTATCCAAATGAGTACATCATTTACAAGGTTTCATTTGTTAACATTAACAAACGTTAACATTAACTATTATTACAGCATTTTATTAATCTTGGTTAATTTCAACATTTTTTAAATGAAGAGTTACTCATCGAGTTACTCATCGAATTTGCATAAAGGTTAATAGAATATATGCCCTTTGGCTGGTAAAACCATAAAACAGACCAAAGCAATTTCCAGTGCTGTCTACTTATGATTTTTTTTATATATATTTCAGGAAACTTGTAAACGAATTGCAACAAAACATTAAGGAACTGAACACAGAATTTAACAGAAATCATCAAACTCTCACTGGTAAAATAAAGGAACTGAACAACTTCACTGATGAACATGAGAAAACAGTGGGATGTTTGGTAGAAGCAAAACAAAGAACCAGGCTAATGATTGAGCATCTGAGAAAAGTTTCTAACACTATTAAAGAGCTTAAGAAGATGGAGAAGGATTATGATCAAAATAAGGACATAATGAGAAGAGTGAGATCCATGAACATGGGGAGAATTGACAAAGCTCTCGAACTGCATCAGCAACTAATCAAAAAAATTGATAATCTAGTAACAGGTCTTGATCATAACAGAATTAATCAACAATATGTGGAACATAATCATGACGTGAGAGAATTTGCTGCTAAATTTCAGAAGACTCTGAATGAAATTAAACATGCCAAAGAAAATATTAACAGAGTTTAAAATCTGTTTAGAAATGATTGGACTGATCTGTGTTTTATCATCATCTGGTTTTATCATCAATAATACAGTCAAAGCGGATCACTCTAAACTGACATCTTTAAACATGTGTGCATTTAATGATGTGTAAATCATGCAGAAAGTGTTCAGTCTTTCAAAGCAGTGAATTCTGGATTATAGAAGTTTATATTCAGTGATTTTCTACTGTAGATCTGATGATTTCAGGACTAGAAACTCACATTACAGCAGAGGTTTTCTCTTATCAGAAAATAGTGACGAAAATGAGCTCAAACTTTCTTTCTTTCTTTCTTTCTTTCTTTCTTTCTTTCTTTCTTTCTTTTTTACATTGATTTTGTAATATGTGATTAAATGGTTTTTGAAAGATTTTATTTGATTTTTGATGAGCAACTGTTTGCATGTTCAATCAAACTTTTGTTCTTGTTTTTATGACATTGGACAAACTTTGTCTTTGTAAATGAATCACTTTAGAGTTTAGATTCTGTTTATTTCTTGTGAAATTCTTCAGGCATTCGTTTTAATTGCCTTTTTTTGTTGTATATGTTACTGTAATGTAAAATAAAAACAATAATCATGCTTTCCCAGCTAGATGTCAATTGCAAAATAATAAATGTACATCTGATCTCACCAACATATTCTCCACATTCTGTGATCTTTTATAAGTAAACATGAGAAGATTTGAAATCATCTTTTAAGAGGCAACATGATGCTAAAATACACCAAGTTTTGTTTACAATATTCAATCTTGTAACTGTTCTTGTTGGTTTACTGAAAATTTGTTTTGGCCTTTTATATTCATTTTTTAAATAATTGACTTGTAGTGGACTTTTTCAATATAAAACAGATTAAAACCAAAAGCACGTCATAATGTTCTCCATTATTAAATAATATATTAATAAGTAATGTTTTTGAAGAGGAATTGACTGTGTAAAATGTTGAGTTATTAAAAAAAAATAAGTTTAAAGAAGGTTTCAGGAACATCATTCTAACCTTAAAAAAAGTTCCACTAACATTAAGAAATCGAGCTTCATCTGGTGGACATTTAACAGCTGTGATGATGAAACATGATTATTGCTCTGATATCAACAGCTTTGAGAATTATACATTTACATTGAAGAGGTCATAAACATGAGAGGTCTCCTGTGGGGTGCACGTGTAATGTTAATGTGATTTTTACTTCAAAATGTTTAATAATTTAGAAATAAAAGGCATTTTCTCCTTCCATGATTTCATCCCTCTGATTTGAAGGCTCTGTTTGAAGGGGCGTGTCTGCTGTGAGACGTCAGTGTATACGCACACTGCTGTGATTGGCTGCTGTGAGACTTCAGTGTATACGCCCACTGCTGTGATTGGCTGCTGTGAGACGTCAGTGTATACGCACACTGCTGTGATTGGCTGCTGTGAGACTTCAGTGTATACGCACACTGCTGTGATTGGCTGCTGTGAGACTTCAGTGTATACGCACACTGCTGTGATTGGCTGCTGTGAGACTTCAGTGTATACGCCCACTGCTGTGATTGGCTGCTGTGAGACTTCAGTGTATACGCCCACTGCTGTGATTGGCTGACAGCTTTGCATTTAAAAGAGCTAAGCATTACATGTGGAACTCTCTCCAAATCTTTTAGCACATTTTTAATATTACAGCTTTCAAGGTTAACTAATCGTGAAACTTGTTGATTACAGCATTATATTTAGATCTATAAGATTATATTTACATGACATGAAAAGGTTGCAGCGATGAGCATTAGCCGATCACATTCATGTTGAGCACATGGATACAATGATTTCGTAATTGCAACTTGATTTCCGCACTATTTAATGAATGCTTTCATCATAACTAACAGTACAAACATGATGTAAATAAGAGATTTGTTGAATAAAACAGGAGTTCAGAACTCAGTCACTGATAAACTTGGCTGTTTGATTGACAGCTCCAGTGATCGTTAAGGAAGCGTTATTTGATCACTCTCTCTATATAATTTAAACATTATTTTCATCCTAATAAGATAAACAACGTGCAGTTAACCGTTTAGTCACTGGTTTGATTTACTGACACATAGACAAAGAACATCTGACTGTACATGAATCATTACATATCAGAAATCACTGATTCCAGATCAGGCAAGTTCAAGTTCATTTTATTTATATAGCACAATTTATAGCAGTCACTGACTGACCAAAGTGCTTTACAGAATTAAAAGAAAATAATACCATGCATAACAGCACACCATAAATAAGTACAGCAAAGTTAAGAACAGCCTTAATCAGGAGTAGCAAAAACAGTGTCAGACTCATCAATAATAAATCAGAAATGGCAGTATTAGACTTAGATAGAAAAAATAGCATCGTACTCAAAGGAGAGAAAAAAATAAAAAAGTAAACAACCTTATTTATAGGCCAAGGAAAACAAGTGCGTTTTTAAAAGTGACTTAAAAGAGATCACGGAAGGGACTATCCTGACTTCCATGGGCAAATTGTTCCAGAGCCGAGGCCCAACCACAGAAAATGCTCGATCCCCTCTGCGTTTAAGTCTGCAGTGAGGGACTAATAACTTCTTGATGGAGTATATGGGTGTAGCAGTTCAGATAGGTAGCTCGGTGCTTGGTTGCATAGAGATTTGTACAAATATAAAAGGATTTTAAAATCAATTCTGAAATTAATGGGCAACCAATGAAGAGACCTCAGAATTGGGGTGATATGGTCACTTTTCCGACTATTTGAGAGGAATCTTGCGGCGGCATTTTGCACCAATTGAAGACGAGCCGTTTGAGTTTTCGAGATACCGCAGTAAAGTGAATTGCAGTAATCTACGCGTGTGGTGATAAAAGCATGAACAGCCATCTCAAGAGTTTTAGGATTAAATGAATGTTCAGGGTCAATCCAAGTCCAAGATATTTGAATGAGTCGACCTTCTCAAGTAGGGTAATTTAATTTAGGGTTATCTAAATTAATTTGTAACTCAGAGGAGTAAACACGACTACGTCTAGTTCCAAACAACATGCAACATGACTTCTTCCTATTCAGTACAAGTTTGTTACTATGAAGCCATTTTTGTACCAGGTTGAAGTCAAATTGTAAGGAATTCTGAACTTGTGATAGATCTGAGTTAGAGGTATGTGTCATCAGCATACAGATGAACAAAAGACTTAGAGCACATTTGAGGCAAGTAATTAATAAAAATGGTAAAAAGAAGTGGTCCTAAAGTGGAACCTTGTGGAACACCTTTATCTACAAGTAGATAGTGGGACTGGCAACCCTGAAAAACAACACACTGGCGTCTGCCATGAAGATAGGAGTTAAACCAAAGAAGAGCATTTTGGTTCAAACCAATGGAATAGAGCTTGTCAAGAAGAAGATAGTGGCTCTGAGAATTTTTTTTTATCGTTTCCGCGTCGTCACGTGAATCATTTATTCCGACAACGTTTTATCAGTACAGAGGTAAAGAGAAGGAGGCCTTCAAAAGGGAGAGACTAGTGACACTTCAGGACTGCGTTGTCGTCGTGTCCAGGCGCAGGTCCTTCATCAGATCCGGATACGGCCTGGATCCGGCGGACTGCGGTAAACCTCGGGATAAGCAGAGAGACTAATATCAGCGTAGATGCCATCCTTCTTATGATGTACAAAGTTCTGTCTGATCTAAACTATGCAGCCTAACATTGATTTATAGAAGTCCATAATGTGTTATGTGTATGCTAAGCCAAAGAGATGTGTTTTTAGTCTAGATTTGAACTGACAGAGTGTGTCTGCTTCCCTGACAATGTTAGGAAGATTGTTCCAAAGATTTGGTGCTAAATAGGAAAAGGATCTACCGCCAGCAGTCGATTTAGATATTCTAGGTATTATCAACTGGCCGGAATTTTGAGATCGCAATAGACGTGAAGGACTATAATGCGTTAAGAGCTCGCTCAAGCACTGCGGAGCTAAACCATTAAGTGCTTTGTAAGTAATCAACAATATTTAAAATTTATACGATGTTTAATAGGGAGCCAATGCAGTGTTGACAGAACCGGGCTAATATGGTCATACTTCCTGGTTCTGGTAAGAACTCGAGCGGCTGGATTTTAGACCAGCTGTAATTTTTTTATTAAGCGTGCAGGGCACCAGCCAGTAGAGCATTACAATAATCTAGCCTTGATGTCATGAACGCATGAACTAATTGTTTTGAATTTGTCATTAAGAGCATTTGACGTAATTTAGATATATCTTTTAGATGGAAAACTGTGGTTTTACAGATACTATTCACGTGACTTTCAAATGAAAGATTGGTATCAAAGAGCACACCCAGGTTCCTAACTGACGACAAGGACTTGACAGAGCAGCCATTAAGTGTTAGACAGTATTCTAGGTTATTACGTGAGGAAGTTTTTTGTCCAATAATTAGAATCTCTGTTTTTTTCAGAATTAAGTAGAAGGAAATTACTAGTCATCCAATTTTTTTATATCAGCTATGCATTCCGTTAATTTGGTGAATTTGTAAGTATCATCAGGGCGTGAAGAAATATAGAGCTGAGTATCATCAGCATAACAGTGAAAACTAATGCCATGCTTCTGTGGCGGCGCAAAGAGCAGACAATACAGAGGAGGTTATAGTCTAGGTGGAACCTGCCCCAAAAACACAGACTACGCCACCCTGGGACTTTCACCCAGAGAATGATTTTCTTTACTTCCTAATTGCAATACTACTAATACATTTAAGGACACACAGGTACGTATACAATTCAGCCAGAGACGAGGTTCAATTTTTAAAAGGGACAACAAACTTTATTTCAATAATAAAAAAATAAAAAAAATTAAAACACGTTCATCCTTTAGGAAGGGGAACAGAGGGACAAATTATACTTGCTGCTGAAGCTTACCAGTGGAGGAGATGGAAGTCACGAAGGCAGGAAGGAATCCCAGGAAAAGTTACCCACGTGAACACACACAAACACTACAAAACATGACAGTGGACACAGCAAAGAAAACGGGGTAGACAACACAGCACACAGGAAGGGGACACCACCACCCGGACACCAACACCACCACCTTCGGCTCTCAGCAACTGGAACACAAACACACACGATCAAAAGGGGATTCACTCAACAAAAAAAAGAAAAAAAAGAAAATCAATATAATATTTAAATGAAAAGAACAAACTAAAATAATCTTAAGTCACAAAATAAACAAGCTGCCAGAACCAGCAATGGTTCCAGAAAGGCAGTTCAAAAAAAAGATATAAATTCTATGAAGGCACTTCTCAATAAACCAAGAAAAACCAAAAAAAAAACAATAATAAGTATGATTAAATTACAATGAGACTTGGCCAAGGAAAACTAATTCATTAATAAGACAGAATCAGACAAAATATAAATACATTAACGGAGTTAGTTTATCTAATAAGATAAACTAAAGTCACTGATAAAGAAACAAACAAAAAAAATACAAATTTTAACTAAACTGAAAACAAAATAATGAAAAAGGAAAAGAAACAACTTAACCAAATTATAACCACAGAGAGCCAACCCCTCCAGCTGCGTTCCAACAGTTTAATATACTGGCCCACGTAAAACTGGAGGCTCACACATTCGACCATATGGCCGTGATTGCCCTGTGGCCGTGAAGGCAAAACAGGCAGACAGCGATCAGTAGAGTTGTTTGTATAAATGTTCAAAACGTACACAATCACATTAGAAAACAGCTGTCCAGGGCGGGTATACCGCAATCAAGTAGAGTCGGTGGTCCAAAGTTCGAAATACACGTTAGGCAAACATCAATCCAGGCAAAACAGCAGCTAGTGAATGAATGCTCTGCGGCTGAAGCAAATCTCCAGTTGAACCAGCCCGGTTCCTGTTATTTATAAAAATATAGTTAACCCCAAATAAAACAAATAAATCCTTCACCATGTAGCCTACATACCGATCAAGCAGCATTTTGTGTCAACCTAGGAAGAAGCAGCTCAAAGGGTACAAACAGTACAGGTAGCTTTCGGTAACATCCGCTTTTAAATGCGTTGAACGGCGGGGTGGAGGACTAGCCCGCCAACTGGAGATCTATGAGCGTTCAATACATAGTAAACACAACGGCAGCTGATAATAGTGGAATAAGTGCAGAGACAACAGAGAAGCTACTTTACCTGTAGCACAGCAGCAGAACAACACGGAAGCGAGTGACCCGGAAGTATGACGCACTTCCGTCACCAGCGAGCAAGAGGGCAGTCAGAAGGACTACTACCCGTATTTATGGGTGGGGCCTGTGGCAGTGATTGGCCAAAAGAATGTACAGTAGTTACGAGTTAAACTCATACTGCTACACTTCCTAATGATATCTCCTGATGGCAGCATGTACAGAGTGAACAGCAGCGGTCCTAGTACTGAGCCTTGTGGTACACCATACTGAACTTTTGATCTATAAGACATCTCTTCATTTACTGCTACAAACTGACAACGGTCAGATAAGTATGATTTAAATCATAATAATGCAATTCCACTAATGCCAACATCCTTTTTGAGTCTATTTAAAAGAATGTTGTGGTCGATAGTGTCAAATGTAGCACTAAGATCGAGTAACACCAATAGCGAGATACAACCACGATCGGATGATAAGAGCAAATCATTTGACTCTAATGAGAGCGGTCTCAGTACTGTGATACGGTCTAAATCCTGACTGAAAATCCTCGCAGATATCATTTCTTTCTAAAAAGGAACATAGTTGTGAGGATACTGCTTTTTCTAATATCTTTGACAGAAAAGGTAGATTTGAGATCGGCCTGTAATTGACTAATTCTGTAGGATCAATACTACTAATCATAATATGTTTATTTTTTATAGCACCTTTCAAGAACCCAAGGTCGCTTCACAAAATAATACAAACAGTTGACAGACAAAGAGACAAGCAATCTGCTTCTTATAATAATTAAACAAACAGAAAAGCAGATGGAGACAACCAATAACTATAAATAATTAACACGAGAAGTTAGATAATCAAAGAAGACATACATTTTGATAAAAAAGCATGCAACATAAAAAATGAAAAAGTGGAGGACAGAGAAATAGAATGGAAAATAATTATTTACTAAGCATGGTGAATATATGAGTTTTAAGTTGCGATTTGAAGGTCTGCAGGTTAGGGATGGCACGAAGATCAGATGGCAGCTTAATCCACAGCTTAGGGCCTACAACACTAAAAACCCTTCCACCCACAGTAGAGAGTTTATACCTGGGTATGACAAGCAAATTGTCATTGCTAGATCTAAGGGTCCGAACTGGAACATATGGTTGCACTAACTCAGCGAGGTATTTAGGTGAGAGGACATGACAGGCTTTATAAACTAAGACTAACAATTTAAACTGGATGCGATTGACCACAGGAAGCCTGTGAAGTTGGTTAAGTATAGGAGTGATATGTGCAGATTTTCGGTTAAATTGAAGGGCTTGAGCAGCAGAGTTTTGTACCATTTGAAGGCGATGTATAGCTTTGGTGGGTAGGCCGCTATATAAGGAGTTACAGTAGTCCAATCTGGAGGTTATAAAAGCATGGATAGCAGTTTCCGCATCTCCAAAGTTAAGAAAGGTGCCTATGCAAACAATTTTCCGCAAGTGAAAGAAGCACGTTTTAACAACCTGACTGATGTGTGAGTGAAAAGAACGAAGAATCGAACAAAACTCCCAGGTTCCACACAGCTTTTGACGGCCTAATCTGGACACAATCAATATCAACATTTACATTTATTCATTTAGCTCACGCTTTTATCCAAAGCGACTTAAAATTGCTATATATGTCAGAGGTCGCACGCCTCTGGAGCAACTAGGGGTTAAGTGTCTTGCTCAGGGACACATTGGTGTCTCACAATGGATTCGAACCCGGGTCTCTCACACCAAAGGCATGTGTCTTATCCACTGTGCCATCACCACCCATGAGTGTGTCAATAAAAAAAGTCAAGCTCTGTGATTTAGGGCCAATCAACAGGATTTCAGTTTTACCAGCATTAAGCTGTAAGAAGTTATCAGACATCCATGTTTTAAGTTCCTGAAGGCAAGAGATAACAGAAGTGGGTGGACAAACTGGGTTGGATTTAACCGTGAAATAAATTTGAATATCATCAAATTTGCGTTTTTTTAACAAGTGGTTTAATCATAGCCAGCTTAAAAGTTTTCGGTACGTATCCTAGTGACAAAGATGAATTAATGATATTGGAAAGAGGATCTATGACCTCTGGAAGCATCTCTTTCAATAGTTTAGTTGATATAGGGTCTAACATACATGTTGTCGATTTAGATGATTTAACGAGTTTAGAAAATTCTTCCTCTCCATAGCAATGAATGAATCAAATTTTTCGTCAGTGAGACTACACTGCACTGTCTGATGTGATACTGTAGTAGACGGTAGTTATAATTTTATAGTTATAGTTATAATTTTTATCCTGATATTATCAATCTTGTAAGTGAAGAAGGTCATAAAGTCATCACTGCTGTGCTGCTTGGAAACGTCTGGGCTTGCAACTTTATTTTTCGTCAGTTTAGCAACTGTTTCGAATAAATACCTAGCGTATTGTTTATTTTCTTCTAATAGGGTTGAAAAATAAGCAGATCTAGCAGTTTTTAAGGCATCTCTGTAAGCAATCGAGCTCTCCTTCAATGAAATGCGAAATACCTCTAGTTTAGTTTTCTTCCAGTTGCGCTCCATTTTTCTGGCTGCTCTCTTAAGGGCCTGAGTGTGCTCGCTGTACCACGGCGTTGGACTATTTTCTTTGATATTCTTTAAGCACAAAGGAGCAACTGCGTATAAAGTGCTGGAGAAGAGAGAGTTAAAAGTTTCTGTCGCAATATTGAGTTCTTCTAAGCTATCTGGGATGTTGAGATGATGAAACTGATCAGGAAGATTATTAATAAAGCCTTCTTTAGTGGCAGAAGTGATAGGTCTAATATATTTGTAACACGGAGTCGGCTTTGCAGCCTTGGGTAAATGAAGTTTACACGATAATGATCTAAGATGTCATCGCTCTGCTGCAGAATTTCAACAGCATCAACATTGATTCCATGTGATGATATTAGATCTAGAGTATGATTACGACAATCAGTAGGTCCTGACACGTGTTGTCTAACTCCAATAGATGTCAATGACAATCCCAATGCATCTCTTTCATTATCTACATTTATTAAAATCACCAACAATTAGGACTTTATCTGCAGCCAGTACTAACTCTGATAGAAAGTCCGCAAATTCTTTGATAAAGTCTGTATGGTGCCCTGGTGGCCTGCATACAGTTGCCAGCACAAATCTTAAACGTGATTTATCATTTGCACTATATATTGTTACATTAAGCACCAACACTTCAAAATAATTATATTTGAAACTAGACTTCTTAGTAATTTTGAAAATATTACTATATATTACAGCAACACATCCCCCTTTGCCTTTCAGACGAGGTTCATGCTTATAACGGTAATCTTGTGGGGTTGACTCATTTAAAGTAATGTAATCGTTTGGTTTTAGCCAGGTTTCTGTCAAACACAGAACATCTAGGTTATAGTCTGTAATCATTTCATTAACAATGAGTGCTTTTGAAGTAAGGGATCGAATATTCAGCAACCCAAGCTTTGTCATTTGTACATTTGTATTATTTCTGTTTTTTATTTGTTGAACATCAATTAATTTTTTACCCTTAGATGGATTTGGAAGTTTTTTTTGTATTTCCTAATTCGGGGAACAGTTACACAGTATCTATATGATGAT
This sequence comes from Rhinichthys klamathensis goyatoka, assembly GCF_029890125.1. Lineage (NCBI taxonomy): Eukaryota > Metazoa > Chordata > Actinopteri > Cypriniformes > Leuciscidae > Rhinichthys > Rhinichthys klamathensis. Next base: position 307,325 of record NW_026606681.1, read on the forward strand.
ACCTATGTGAAAGAGCCTCTATGTGATGGGATTTATCTGACCTTGGTGACCACAACAGAACATGATCACAGCCAATCACATTTACTTTACACACACAACTCTATATATGAATGAACTTATGAGATAATAATATAATACTTGCAGATACTTTAAGTCGACTGTTTTTACATAGATTGTTCTATTATTATCATCATTTTTGCTTGTGCATTTTTTGTAAATGAATCACTTTAGAGTTTAGATTCTGTTTATTTCTTGTGAAATTCTTCAGGCATTCATTTTAATTGCCATTTTTGTTGTATATGTTACTGTAATGTAAAATAAAAACAATAATCATGCTTTCCCAGCTGATGTTGATGTCAATTGCAAAATAATAAATGTACATCTGATCTCACCAACATATTCTCCACATTCTGTGATCTTTTATAAGTAAACATGAGACGATTTGAAATCATCTTTTAAGAGGCAACATGATGCTAAAATAAACCAAGTTTTGTTTACAATATTCAATCTTGTAACTGTTCTTGTTGGTTTACTGAAAATTTGTTTTGGCCTTTTATATTCATTTTTTAAATAATTGACTTGTAGTGGACTTTTTCAATATAAAACAGATTAAAACCAAAAGCATGTCATAATGTTCTCCATTATTAAATAATATATTAATAAGTAATGTTTTTGAAGAGGAATTGACTGTGTAAAATGTTGAGTTGTTAAAAAAAAATAGGTTTAAAGATGGTTTCAGGAACATCATTCTAACCTTAAAAAAAGTTCCGCTAACATTAAGAAATCGAGCTTCATCTGGTGGACATTTAACAGCTGTGATGATGAAATATGATAATTGCTATGATTATTATTATCAGTTAGCAGAACCATGCTAACTGAGCAAGTTTACTATATGACTAAAGAACTTTAGCTATAGTGTGTGTCCCCTTTATTAATATGCCTGGAGGTGGTGAGTAGCTAATAATAATAAAAAATACCAAATTCACTCAGTACTCCATGATTCCTAATTCACCTCTCTCTCGATTACAATTGCATACAAATGACCTGTATTCAGTTGTGTAGGAACAGTCCAATACATCATTTAAACTAATTATTATGTTCAAATAATTAAGGTTTAGGTGCTGCCATATTTTTATAGTTTCACTATCATCAGCTTTTTTGATAATAAAATGTAACACCCAATGGTCACATATAATCCTCATCTTCTCTCTTCAGATGCACTGCCACCGGTTGCAGACATCTCCATCTCAGCAGCGCCCAGCGATTCAGCATCAGTTTACAAAACCACTGCTGCACCATTACACCCTGCTGACTGCTTTGTGTAGAGTTATTTATTTTATTGTGTATATGTTTGTATAGTAGTTTGTATCTCTTAATATAGTAATAAAATGTAATATATATTTTTTTTTTCTGCAATAATCTTATAAAATATAAACTTATTTATATTGTATTTATAATGTATAAATAATTTATAATTTATGTAGCAGGGGATATCTTGCCTAGGGCAGCAAACTGGCACTGTTTGCAAACATCTGTTGTTCCTTGTAAACTGACATCGAAACGAAACTCTTGGGGAAATAAACGGAGCATATAAATATGAGTGTTTCAGTCACAGCGAATCCCTCTTCAGACGCTCTTCACTCTCTCCAGGTGAGCAACAATATTCATACTTCTATATTTATAGAAAATTATAATGGTTCACACAGATGGTTATATATTTGAGTTATTTAAATATTACAAAGACACTGATTACCTTTTTTATTCTGAAAAAAGCAGGTTAATTATTGTGTTGCTTATAATTGTTAAAATCTACTTTGAAATTACATTTATTTTACTAATGCAGTGTTTAGAAATGATACGAGTCTTCATTAAAACTAACTAAATCTCACTATATCATGTGCATGAATTCATTTAGATAATTGATTAATTAAAAATAAACATTTTAAATCAAAAAGATAAATGAATAGGATATTTTTTTAAACTCAAATGATTTGGAAAGAATACTGGTTAATGATTTTGAAAGTGTACAGTCAGTCTGTGGTTTTAATTCAGCGAGTGAAATAAAGATTGATACATTTTGAATTGTAGATGTTTTTCTCATGGTGATTTTTCTTAGTGTGTTTGACAGATCTGAAAACACACACACACACACACACTCTGATCACAGTGTTTGACATCATCCTTCAGTCCAGCGTGAGTCTTACTTTCATTTATAAATGTATGAGCCATTTTTGTTTATCTTTGCATTATGTATTAATTAAATTAAATTTTTTTAATTTTCTAACATTGATGAGATTTACTTTATTGTCATGTCATTGACCTTACAGCAATTTGTATGAATTTTACGAGGTGGATAATTCGTAGGAATTCATACAAACTCACTCATACGTATTCGTAAGATTTTTGCTAAATCATAAGTATTTTACTCATTGCCCAATCGTATGAATTATCCACCTCATACTTCGTGAGATAGTGTTGACATTGACACAAGTGTACAAGGAGTGAACATATTTTATTCATAGATTCTTGCAGGAATACAGAAACAGAGAATGTGACATTCAACTTCAATAAATACACACACAAAATCTTTACTTGTAGTGTGTTCACTATAAATCAGACTAATACACACGCTGAGTTATAGTTATCACTTTACTTCTGTTTACAGCAGTTACAGCGACAGACATGGGATCATGGGAGTCAAAAACACCTTCAACAGGTCAGAACACACACACACAAACACACACACGCACGCACGCACACACACACACACACACATACTGGTTTCCATGTTGGATGGGGACCAACTTTATGACCATCACCTGTGGGGACCACCCTTTCTAAAGGTTCTAGAGGTATAAAAAAAATTAGGGATACTTACCATAGCTTTGATAACTTATACACGCCTTCAAATATCTGAATTGATGAAGTAATGATTTGACCATGCGCAATGGGGACCTTTGAAACATCCAGTGGACATGTCTTATAGGGACCTACTTTGCATAATATTTGCATAATTCACACAACCTCCCATTTGATTTGTGGGGACCTAATTTGCATAATTCACACAACCTCCCAATTGATTTAAGGGGACCTAATTTGCATAATTCACACAACCTCTTATTTGATTTGTGGGGACCTAGATAGAACAATAAGTATATCACTATTCGACAAATAATAGGCATTTATATAAAGTAAATCCTCAGATTGCATTTTTCCATTTGCCCTTAAAAATGGGTTGAATCTACAACCAAGCAGAATTAAAATATACAGTAGTACAAAACAACTTCGATTAGTTAATGTGGAGAGATAGTGAGGACTGCAAATGGTGCCAGTGATGCAAAGCTTCACTCTTGCATAGAATACCTATGGCTGGTTTCACAGACCTGGCTTAAGATAGTCTCAGACTAAAGTCCGTGTTTAAGCCTACGTTTGATTGGAATAGTAGTGTGATTGAAGTGGATTGTGTGTGAATGGAGAACTGCAACAAAGGATTGCATGCAAGTAGTGAATTTTTTTCTGGATATTTTCCAACCCATTTCATAACCACAAGTCAAACATTCAAACCATTCCACTTCAAAATATTCTTTCTATAATTGTAATTTTTCAGTCACCCTCCCAGCATCAGCTGCTACTCATTCACCTGATACTTATTTAAAAAATCTACTACTAATTGAGCTTCAATACATTAATTTACATTACAATGGCTGAATTCAACTTTTATTGAGTTCAACTTCACAAAATAACTCAAATGAAGTCATACCTCAAAACAAAGTCCTGATATTAAAAGTATAATATATATAACTTTCACACATGCTTCCTTTCACATACATGTGAATTTAAACAAACTACAACTTTAAAATAACTTTATTGTTCGACCAATGCTTTCCGACTGGTGGTCATCACAGTCATCATAAAACATATGGCAAACAATTTCAAATAAAGTTATTCTATAGCCTACACGTGTTTCTGTAGTTTTAAAGGGTTAGTAAACCCAAAAACATCTTTAACCTTTTAACATCTTTGAACAAAACCTGCCACGACAGAGTTGGATCTTCACATTATTATTATTTGCACTGGAATTTCTTTTTGTAAGCTGTAATACGATTATAAATGTAAAATTTTACAGTCTTCCAATCGCGGTTCTTAAGCGCTCCTGGTTCAGCTTTCAAACATTTTTCACAGTCACTCTTTGCTGGTACAGTGAGCGATGTGATGAATCGCTGCATGTGCCTTTCCACCGCCTGCACCTCTGTCTGCTGCCAGGGTGTCTTCTGGGTACTTTTACCTAAAAGTGGACAGAAAAAACTATTGAAATGAGAAAGTGTGTGTACTGGAATTCCAATCCAAAGTTCTAAATCCTATTATCAGTATTTATTAGGTCTGCCCTCTAATAGTTAACCACGATTTTATTAGTCGGTTAGTCGCAGGGAAAAAAACCCCCGCAGGAAATCACGCAGGCTGTGTCGGACAGATCAATAACGGCAGTCGGCAGGAAATCCAAACATTTGCCTATCAGTCATTGACCTTAAATATGGCTTATCTCTTGAAACATGCGAGTAGTATCAACCTTACAAGTCGCTCACTCTAATGTTAACCTGATAAATGTGTTATTATTAGACTCATATCTGTGCGTGTGTGGAAAGACGCTTTACATAGAGGAGCCGGCGCGATCATTTTACTTAAAATACTCTTGTCCTTTTATTCATATAGATAAGAGTAATGCAAACTGTAAAGGGTCAAATTTCATTTTCTATTATTTCTGTAAACTCACAATAACTAAAAAATGTTTTGCTTTTGTAAAATAATGAAAACAATAAGGATGTGCTTTCTGCTGTCTCAGTAAACTTGAGCGTCACAGAAATGAGCCGAAACTCAGCGTGTACTCACCTCACACACGATAAATATATCTATAGAAAGCTTGAAATGTCTGCTTTTAAAGGAACCAATTCAAGTGTAAAATAATTATTCTCATTATGTAATCCATATGAAACGTGCATATATGCGCGTCACTGCGGAGATGAGTCAGCATCGTTGACTTAATTTATTGGTAATGTTTTCGGCTGCAGAGATTACAATGTTTAGTAATGATGGTTCAATGTTTGCCAGTGCGCTGTGGAGCTTTATGTGCGCGCTTGAGCGCTGATTAGGCTTTGTATTATATAGGCAATTAAAGGCTCATTATTATTAGTTAAGGCTTATTAGTATAAAAATGTGATTAGTAGTCATTCATTTTAAACTATTAGTCAACTAGAAAAATCTTTAGTCAGCATCTATATTGCAAAACAAATTATTTGCACTCTATCTATAAATAGAATTACACTGTCAATCAAACAGTGATTTTTGCATTGTCACTTGGCCTGAAATGATCATTGGGGAAAAGGTAAATATATTAAGATCAATGTCTTGGCTGGAAGTTATTTTTATGCATCCATCCACTCAAACTTCTCCAGGAGATACCCTACGTTCACACCGCCGCCGCTCTGCCAGCGACGCCATGGAAATATTCGTGGACGCTCTGATGTAGATGAATACTTGGTCTTTTTTAAAACTATATTTAAAGGGGCCGCAAAGCAAACAAGCATGTCAATAGTTATTTTTGCAGAAAATTGATCAATGGAAAGAACTTAATTATAGTGACATTCCATTGATCAATTTGCTAATGAAATAAACCAATTAAAAGCTATTTGTGTGGTGTGGCTTTTGTGTTCATGGTTAAGTGCTATTCTAATTTGCATTCCCGCTGAAAAACAAGTGTTCTAGCGCAAAATTTTTGCCTATAAATAGTGTTGCGTGCCTTCTTATCAAATTCAAATGATCAATCTCTCCTCTATTTTGCTTGGGAAATAATGTGGTTGGAACCAAAAAGTTACAGGACTGCGTTCTCTGGAATCCTCTCAAACGGAGCACTTCTACATTACGATTGGTTGCTGCCGAACCGCGTCATTGCTCATTACCATAAATTTGACCTGATTTCAACTTCTCCTCGCCGCTCTCACCGTCCAAGACTCGCCGCCCTCTCCGGAGCTCGCCAGATAGTTATTCCTGATATTTCAATTATTAGAACAGCTACAGTTCCTACTCGTGCCACAAAGCACCTAGTAGATTCTAGAATCAACCAAGTAACCCTCTAAACAACTACTGATGGGTTCCTGAGCATTATGATATTGAAATTCATGTATAGAGGAACAATTTAGTTGCAAAGTGTTCAAATCGCTAACATTTTGGTGGAAACGTCTCAAAAAGGGAAACAGCAAAAAACAAAATCAGCATTTAGTGATCTGGTCTAACATCTGGGTATCAAAGTGCTCCTAAATTGTCTAATTTAGTCTTAAGCCTTGTTTATACTCGACGCGTCCGCACGAGCGCGAGTCTCCGCTGACTGCGCGCGCACCTCTCCAAACGGACGAGGCGTTTATACTTGACGCGCTCGCCGTTGTGCTATTCTGTGAAACGACAGGGGGCGACTCGGAGTAATTCTCCTCTAAACCACCAGGAATCAGCAGTGAAGAAGTAGTTTGCCGTTTATTAGTAGTTTATTAATTTCTGATTCATATAAAAAGAGTAATAAATGCAGTAGGTTTATTGCACTTTCACTGAATGTAAACTAGTAAACAACTGAAGCCTTATTGAAGAGTGTTTAAACCTTAATTTCATCAGCAGGGCTTAATTCTGCTATTGTAGGCTTATTTTGTAAATGTAAGCAGTTACTTTATACAAGTGCAAACTGGGTGCTTAATGTAAATGTGTTCCTATTCACAAAATGAGAGGCTTTTATGGTCGCCCATCAATACAAATGTCTCTGTGTATAGAAGGATCATAAACATGGTGGTACAGACATACCAGTTCGGCCAGATTCGGCTCGAAGTCGTTCATCTTCGGATGCGGCGCCACGCGCGATGTTACAAAAAGTGCTGTGCACACCGCCAGCCGAAATGGGGTCTTGCGCACCCAACGCGCACGACCGCCCACACCGCAATGACGTCATTTTTGCCGCGCGCACTTCGCGCTCTTGCGGACGCGTCGAGTATAAACAAGGCTTTAGAAATGTGTAAAGAGTTCACCTTTGGAAGAAGGCCTCACAGCACTGGCTCCTGAAGGCATCTCTTCATCTGATGGTGGTCTGCGTCTCTTGGGTGGTGGCGGCATGTCATTCCTCTCGGTAGGAGGAAGTGCCACCTCTGAAGATGGTTCTATAGAAAATAATCAAAGTTCAACATTTTCAGAAAGATATACACTTTAAATGTACTATAGAATGCTGATAATTGTTGTGTTACAAATTTATTAAATGTTTAATTTAGGTTCCAATAGAATGGTATATAAACTGAGAAAGTTTAGTAGACTGAATTTTGCATTTGAGTTATAAATGATTATATCAGAGTTTTCCAGCAAGAGATTCCTGCCAGTCCTGTTTCTCTCTATTGTAGGTTAAATTAGTCCGATTACTGAGACTCACTCTTTGGCTCAATCCCAATACACCCCTTGGCCCTAACCCCTCCGTTTTGCGCGTTCACGTCTAGGGGTAGGGTGTCCCGATTCTTGTTGAGATCGAGGGGTAGAGCTAAGGGGTAGGGCTACATAGCCCTTGAAACGGAGATTTCTTAGAGGCACACTCCAAACGGAGGGCTACGAGATGGTTCACAGAATGCATCGCGAATCACCGCGAGATGGGTTCGCAAACGGTTAAACATTTAAATTTAGCCCCAGATGACACCACCATGCAATTTAATTACTCTTATAATAATAATAATAGAGTGATTTGAATTAAGAAATTGTATAATAAATTACCTTTCCGAAACAGAAAAGACATACATTGAGGAAGGAATGTTATAATGTTATAATGAATGTTATATCATCATGTTTCCTCAAAGTTAAGAGCAGCTGCGCTGATTGTCAGTCGTTGTCATGTAGAAATCCTGTAAAAACTCTGTAACGTCAGAGCCATCGCCGACGACTGATGATGTATTGGGTTCATGAAGGGTTGTTCCATTTCGCAGGGGAATATTTCAACCCCATGGCCCTTGTAACTCTGTTTTAAGGGCCAAGGGGTACACTCGAAAACAAGGGGTAGGGGCAAGGGGTGAATTAGGATTGAGCCTTTGTCTTTAAATGGCTCTAGGAGCCCGTTCCAGTCGTTAAATAGTCAGGCTGAGTGGATTATCACCTATGCATCTGAATCACACTGCTATGCTGATGAGATCAGGGCTGGGGAATTTCCGTTAACGAGCAGACTTCCGTACTTCATTTACATGCTTTGTTTTAGAGTGTCTCCACCTCTATGTAAATCCCTCCCCCTTGAAAAGGCATATAGACTACAAGGTACACTGGCTTAATTAGACTAGACTGGGATGACTACAGCGATGCACAGCGAGTTCTCAAAGAATCCTGCTTGAAAGATGTCCCAATGTCTCCTGGTCTCTGCTTCGACAATACACTGTGTTATTACACTTATGCACTAATTATTTAAAATCATTAAAGTACAATAAACCCTAAACCTGTGCAATTCTTCATTATTGCAAGTATAATTGAACTGCATCTTTACAGCAGACTAGTGTTGCACGATATACCGATACTAGAAAGGTATCGCGATACCCAGCTATTAAAATCGGAACGATATGAAATTTTATTAGTACCGGTACTTTAAGAGTGACATCACTCTAAACAATAAGAGCAGTATTTCTTTATTTTGCGTCGATGTGTGACAGTCGGAGTCAGGACGTGTGTGCAGAGCTCTGCTTCCACTGTTTACATTCACTAAACAACGAAAGCAGAACAGTAAAATACACTCACCGGCCACTTTATTAGGTACACCTGTCCAACTGCTCGTTAACACTTAATTTCTAAGCAGCCAATCACATGGCGGCAACTCAGTGCATTTAGGCATGTAGACATGGTCAAGACAATCTCCTGCAGTTCAAACCGAGCATCAGTATGGGGAAGAAAGGTGATTTGAGTGACTTTGAACGTGGCATGATTGATGGTGCCAGAAGGGCTGGTCTGAGTATTTCAGAAACTGCTAATCTACTGGGATTTTCACGCACAACCATCTCTAGGGTTTACAGAGAATGGTCCAAAAAAGAAAAAACATCCAGTGAGCGGCAGTTCTGTGGGCGGAAATGCCTTGTTGATGCCAGAGGTCAGAGGAGAATGGCCAGACTGGTTCGAGCTGATAGAAGGGCAACAGTGACTGAAATAACCACTCGTTACAACCGAGGTATGCAGCAAAGCATTTGTGAAGCCACAACACGCACAACCTTGAGGCGGATGGGCTACAACAGCAGAATACTCCACCGGGTACCACTCATCTCCACTACAAATAGGAAAAAGAGGCTACAATTTGCAAGAGGTCACCAAAATTGAACAGTTGAAGACTGGAAAAATGTTGCCTGGTCTGATGAGTCTCGATTTCTGTTGAGACATTCAGATGTTAGAGTCAGAATTTGGCGTAAACAGAATGAGAACATGGAACCATCATGCCTTGTTACCACTGTGCAGGCTGGTGGTGGTGGTGTAATGGTGTGGGGGATGTTTTCCTGGCACACTTTAGGCCCCTTAGTGCCAATTGGGCATCGTTTAAATGCCACGGCCTACCTGAGCATTGTTTCTGACCATGTCCATCCCTTTATGGCCACCATGTACCCATCCTCTGATGGCTACTTCCACCATGTCACAAAGCTCTAATCATTTCAAATTGGTTTCTTGAACATGACAATGAGTTCACTGTACTAAAATGGCCTCCACAGTCACCAGATCTCAACCCAATAGAGCATCTTTGGGATGTGGTGGAACGGGAGATTCGCATCATGGATGTGCAGCCGACAAATCTGCGGCAACTGTGTGATGCCATCATGTCAATATGGACCAAACTCCCTGAGGAATGCTTCCAGCACCTTGTTGAATCTATGCCACGAAGAATTGAGGCAGTTCTGAAGGCAAAAGGGGGTCCAACCCGTTACTAGCATGGGGTACCTAATAAAGTGGCCGGTGAGTGTATATACGCACAGTGAAACATGCATGATGAGAAAAAGCGCGGGACATGCTCGCGCTGCCGAGCTCAGACCTGAAGAGCGCACACACGCCTTTCACACAGCATGCGATCGCCACTTCAGTTCTCTTTCGTGGATTATTTGGATTGAATAATCAAAATTCTAGGTAAAAATGTACATCCTGATGAGTATTCACGTAAACACAGTCGGGTATGTCTTTAGTGAATGTAAACCATTTGTAAAAATAAATCATATGTGTTCCATTGGGTAGCCTACGTGCAGGTCTTAAAGGGCCGGACCAGCAGCCTAATATTCTGTGTAATTAATGTTGATGAAACAACAGAAAATAGAGAATCACCCAATGCTTGACTGAATAAATGTATCTATTTATTAAGAATCAGTCTATAGTTAATTTATAGAGTGAAGACTTTATTTTTTTCAGCTACAGTACTAGGTTTATTTAACAGTAGCATTCAAAAAAGAAATGAAGCACTGTTTATTTTATTTGTCTCTATTGTTTGTAATTTGCTTTTTTGCATATTTTAAATAACAAAAATAGAATTAAATATCTGTATTGTCATTATAAAATTACATTTAAAATATATTAAATAACTCATTTCATGAAATATTTTGGTCATCCCAACCTGTTCAGAATTGTGAAAGGTTAGCAAATGTTAAAGGGATACTCCACTTTTTTTGGAAATAGGCTCATTTTACAACTCCCCCAGAGTTAAACTGTTCAGTTTTACCGTTTTTGAATCCATTCAGCCGATCTCCGGTTCTGGCGGTACCACTTTTAGCATAGCTTAGCATACATCATTGGAGTGGACAAGACCATTAGCATTTCTAAAAAAAAAAATGACCCAAAGAGTTTCGATATTTTCTAGGCTGATATGGCTTGGAACTATACTCTCATTCCTGCGTAATAATCAAGAAACTTTACTGCCGTACCATGAGTGCAGCAGGCGTAATGATATGACACAGCGCCTGAAAATAGGCTACCTTCCGTCAACACAACGGAACTATTTTCAGGCACTGCGTTATATCATTACGCCTGCTGCTCTCGTGGTACGGCAGTGACGTTTCTTGATTATTACGCAGGAATGAGAGTATAGTTCCTAGCCATATCAGCCTAGAAAATCACAACTTTACATTTTCCGTCGGTCTTAGTCCACGATGTAACTACAGAAGAGTCAAGTTTTAAATAGGAAAAATATCGAAACTCTTTGGTCATTTTTTTTTTTAGAAATGCTAATGGTCTTGTCCACTTCAATGATGTATGCTAAGCTATGCTAAAAGTGGTACCGCCAGAACCGGAGATCGGCTGAATGGATTCAAAAACGGTAAAACTCAACAGTTTAACTCTGGGGGAGTTGTAAAATGAGCCTATTTCCAAAAAAAAGTGGAGTATCCCTTTAACATGATTGATAATAATGCCAATGTTGCAAACATCTTTGTAAGGACGTACACACGGGCACTTGCTAATTATTATTATTATTATTATTATTATTATATTTAATAAAGGGAAGGTAATGGTAAAAAAAGCATTGAAGGAACACATTTTAAATCTTAAACTTTATAAAACAATGAATTGTAAGTTCTGTCATATTTTTCGATCGATATCGAGGTATTTTAGTCTGGTATCGTATCGAAGTCATAATTTTGGTATCGTGACAACACTACAGCAGACATTTAATCAAACAATAAGCTCAAGCTAACTAAGACATGAAATAAAATGGTTAAATACTCAATCTGACATGGTTCGTTTAGTGCCATGACACAACCAACACGAGAAGAGAGCGGATCAGCTAGCATTTTACGACAAATTTGCACCTTTCTCTTATGAAAAATTATTTTTATGGTAGTAAACTCCACAAAAAATATTCACTCCAGAATAAATGTTTAGTGTAAGACATTTTGAAGAATAGCTTGGAGGCATTTGATTCAGTACACAATGAGCAGTTTCGTAAAAAACGTTTGTTCAGCATACTGAAGAATCTTTTTTAAATGTTGGCTATGATGTTTCTTCACAAGTTAAGTGACTGAAAACTATGAATAACTGCAAAATCTAGTAGTGTATTTTGAAAGTAATACAAACCGTCAACAGTAGATGAACAGTGTCCCTCTTGTATGCTCCCGTCTTCCTCATCACAGTCAATAACTTTTTCTGTGGAAGTTCAAAGTACAGCTTAGCAATGGTAAACCACATGGTATATGAATAGATGGTAAACAGAAAAATCAAACAAAAGTCAAATAAAATACCACACCATCAGGAGCTATCCCAATTTCATCCAAGTTCTTGCCATGGAACTCAGCTAATCTTCCTTGCTCAAGAGCCATTAGAACTTTGCTGATCTTGGCAAGTTGCAGGGTCTTCTCAGGGAGACGATAGAACTCACGATGGATTCTTATGTCGTGTCCAAGAAAGTTTGCCAGCTGGTCCATCTCTGTGTCAGTCATATTCAGCACGGTTGAAAGTGTTGCGGCATGCTTTCGCAGTCTTGTAGATGTCAGTGACTTGGGACACTTTGCGCCACACACCTTAGCAAAGCCACGGAGGCAGTCTGACCCTCGAAAATGTGTCATGGCTTCTGGTCTTGCAAACATATAGGGATTGTCTTTCAGAACCCCACAAGCCTCTCTCTGCTTAACAAGGATTTCTAAGGCAGATAGCATTTTTGGAGTCAGAAGAATTGGAACTGGTCGACCACGCTTTCCCCTTGTGATAACCCTTGTGAAGTGTCTGCAGAGTTTTTTTTCCACTTCAGAGAGTGCCCAGTCCACATCTTCATGTGGATCAGAAGTGTCTCTTGATAGAAATGCAGACAAAGGCATGCTCGAAACCTCTCCTTCCCTGCGGCGGTTAAAGAGAATCATCTGGGCTAGACACACCTTTGCCAGATCCATCCAGGCTTTAGTAGAGGGACTTTCAGAGAGTGTTTTGAACCACTTGTCTTGCACTTCACTGAGATAAGTATGCATTTTCTGGACGTCTTCGGTAAAGGGCATGATAGTGGGCACATTCCACTTTGCTTCACTGATGTTCCTCAATGCTGTAGCCGAGATCATCTCGTTCCACTTGCTCTCATGGACTTCTAGAAACTCACTGGCGTTCTTTACAAGCTGTTTGTCATTTGAGATTAATCCCTGAGCTTTTAAGAGTTTGCTCACTTTAACCAGGGAATTCCCAAGCTTGTTTGCAAGCGATGGAATCATGAACTTGTCCGTTTCACTGTCATACCCACACGTATACTTCACAGCTTTGACAGTCTCCATGTACTTCTTTGGATTTACACAATCTTCCATCGTTTTTAACGAGGTGACTCTCCTCGCCTTGTGAATCAACCTTCCCAATTCTCGCATCTTCTCCCGCACATACTGTTTATTTTTGGCTGATAGCCCTCCTTTGTTCAACAAGTGCTGCCCAATTTCAGTAATTACTCTGTCATTTTTTATTATATCTGTGATTGGGTCAGGAGTCATGGCACTGATTACTCCCCACAGTTGTTTGGTCATGTTTGAAGGCACAGGACCTGTGTATGTACACATGGACTGAACACGGTTTTTTCCTGGTTTGGGGGGGACTGACTGAGGTTTAAGTCTACAAGAACGCATATGACGCCACAGGACCTTTCTTGTAAAAAGTCCTTGACAGTACGCACAATGCATAAAATCCTCTCCCTGCGCTTTTTTAGGTGGTCGTTTAAATGGCACCAGTTCCCCCTTTCCTGATTCCATAACAGCAGCATTGTGGGCATAGTTCCCTTTGTTGCGAATATAATCCAGCTGTTTTTTTCTCTCTTTTGAACCTTTTGGAAAGCTTAGAGCTCTAGCCACATCAGATGTATTTGCATGTGAACTTTCTAGATGCCTTGCCATCTTAGCGTAAGGTTTGGAGCAATACAAGCAGTAATGTCTCTTGTTATACACTCTACCGCCATCTCTTTTTTGGTATGCATTAACAAATACGCAGTCTGAACTGGGCTCTTCTACTGTTTCAGATGTTTTAGATGTAAGGCTGTGCATTTTGTCTGACGTTGTTGTGTCACAGTCAGGGGAGCTTACAGAGGCAGATTCATTCATATCCAGTTCATCAAGAAGCTGATGCTTTGTTGGGTTCAGTGTAAGGCTAACATCACTGTCACTGTCACTGTTGGAAGTGGTATCTGGGACATAATTATCTGAACTCTCTGGTGTAGAATCAAAGAGCTCACCAGAATCTTGAAGATCCATGTCTTTCATCTTAAATGAAAAAAAATATATATTAAAAAGTTAATTAGAAATAGGTAGAACTGCTGCATTTAATTAATTGATCATTAACAGACATAAATTGGCAACTATTGTGATAATCAATGTACTGTTCAAGTATTGTTTTGTTTTAAATTTACAAGTTACATGTGATGATTTGCTGCTTCTTACTGTTTGTTATACTAAAGTTCTTAAGTGTAATAAAACGTTTTGGGCAGTTGATCTGACAAAAATAAGGACATCTGATGGGTTTTGGGTTTAATGTAAAGGGGATGCAAATTTTTGATTCTCTGATATTTTGTAGTCAAAATGATTTATCACATAAGAATATATTAATTACATAAATTAATTGATATTGCCTTCATATCCAAACACCTTAATCATATGTAAAGAGTGAGCAGAGCGAGCTTCCATAGGAATGAACTCAAATTATGAATGCCCGTGCAGTCGTGCACATTTAACTTTCGCTTTTAAATTATCGAGGATTTTAAAATTTAAAAGAGAGAAAAACTCCAACGTGTGCATGTAAACATAGCCATTGAATCTCTTGTTGCGACTTGAGAACTTACCATGATACTTTTAGTCCGTCTCAGTCTTGGTACAAAAATGTCATTTTCATTTCGGAGCTGTATCACAATCTGTAAAAAGAAAAGAGTATATAAACAACATTTTACATTATTACAGTATTTGAAATGTAAAAATAAAAAGCGCAAGAAAAAAAATAAAATTACTGTCCAGCAAACCTTGCTCGCACACATCTGGATTAAAACCAGCTTCATGGGGACCTTTCACACACAACGTTATAGTTCCTTATGGGGACCAGTTTCATCAAATTCAAAACACAGGTTTGAGCTCAAACACTGACTGAAAGTGTGTTGTGGGGACGTCGTGAGTGTCCATTTTAATGCAACAATTAACGCAGAAAAAAATCCTCTTGAAGGATAAAACTGGCCCTAAATACTCCACTGCCACTAATCTACTGGACACATGTCCTAAAACGGTTTAATGTACTAATTTACAGCAGATACGCATCAAAATATGCTTACAAATCACTACACCATGACAAAAACCTAAATCTTTAGTGATGAATGTGAACGTACCTGTTGAGGAGAGTTGATTTGAGCAGATTCATCATCCATCTGAGTCTCTGACTGGAGAGAAGGATCAGAGTTACTCGCTGTGCTGGTATTAACAGGAGCGCTGGTCATCTGTAAGAGACAACATTCAAAATGACAAGATGTTAGATCATGGAAACACAAGAGAGAAATCTGAAGCAGATACCACATGGTTTGAGAATGAGAGACAAATCAACTACATCTAAAACATGCATTCCTGTCCAGTCCAACTCTGTGTGCGCTCACACACATCTGGATTAAAACCGGCTTCATGGGGACCTTTCACACACAACGTTATAGTTCCTTATGGGGACCAGTTTCATCAAATTCAAAACACAGGTTTGAGCTCAAACACTGACTGAAAGTGTGTTGTGGGGACGTCGTGAGTGTCCATTTTATTGCAACAATTAACGCAGAAAAAAATCCTCTTGAAGGATAAAACTGGCCCTAAATACTCCACTGCCACTAATCTACTGGACACATGTCCTAAAACGGTTTAATGTACTAATTTACAGCAGATACGCATCAAAATATGCTTACAAATCACTACACCATGACAAAAACCTAAATCTTTAGTGATGAATGTGAACGTACCTGTTGAGGAGAGTTGATTTGAGCAGATTCATCATCCATCTGAGTCTCTGACTGGAGAGAAGGATCAGAGTTACTCGCTGTGCTGGTATTAACAGGAGCGCTGGTCATCTGTAAGAGACAACATTCAAAATGACAAGATGTTAGATCATGGAAACACAAGAGAGAAATCTGAAGCAGATACCACATGGTTTGAGAATGAGAGACAAATCAACTACATCTAAAACATGCATTCCTGTCCAGTCCAACTCTGTGTGCGCTCACACACATCTGGATTAAAACCGGCTTCATGGGGACCTTTCACACACAACGTTATAGTTCCTTATGGGGACCAGTTTCATCAAATTCAAAACACAGGTTTGAGCTCAAACACTGACTGAAAGTGTGTTGTGGGGACGTCGTGAGTGTCCATTTTAATGCAACAATTAACGCAGAAAAAAATCCTCTTGAAGGATAAAACTGGCCCTAAATACTCCACTGCCACTAATCTACTGGACACATGTCCTAAAACGGTTTAATGTACTAATTTACAGCAGATACGCATCAAAATATGCTTACAAATCACTACACCATGACAAAAACCTAAATCTTTAGTGATGAATGTGAACGTACCTGTTGAGGAGAGTTGATTTGAGCAGATTCATCATCCATCTGAGTCTCTGACTGGAGAGAAGGATCAGAGTTACTCGCTGTGCTGGTATTAACAGGAGCGCTGGTCATCTGTAAGAGACAACATTCAAAATGACAAGATGTTAGATCATGGAAACACAAGAGAGAAATCTGAAGCAGATACCACATGGTTTGAGAATGAGAGACAAATCAACTACATCTAAAACATGCATTCCTGTCCAGTCCAACTCTGTGTGCGCTCACACACATCTGGATTAAAACCGGCTTCATGGGGACCTTTCACACACAACGTTATAGTTCCTTATGGGGACCAGTTTCATCAAATTCAAAACACAGGTTTGAGCTCAAACACTGACTGAAAGTGTGTTGTGGGGACGTCGTGAGTGTCCATTTTAATGCAACAATTAACGCAGAAAAAAATCCTCTTGAAGGATAAAACTGGCCCTAAATACTCCACTGCCACTAATCTACTGGACAAATGTCTTAAAACGGTTTAATGTACTAATTTACAGCAGATACGCATCAAAATATGCTTACAAATCACTACACCATGACAAAAACCTAAATCTTTAGTGATGAATGTGAACGTACCTGTTGAGGAGAGTTGATTTGAGCAGATTCATCATCCATCTGAGTCTCTGACTGGAGAGAAGGATCAGAGTTACTCGCTGTGCTGGTATTAACAGGAGCGCTGGTCATCTGTAAGAGACAACATTCAAAATGACAAGATGTTAGATCATGGAAACACAAGAGAGAAATCTGAAGCAGATACCACATGGTTTGAGAATGAGAGACAAATCAACTACATCTAAAACATGCATTCCTGTCCAGTCCAACTCTGTGTGCGCTCACACACATCTGGATTAAAACCGGCTTCATGGGGACCTTTCACACACAACGTTATAGTTCCTTATGGGGACCAGTTTCATCAAATTCAAAACACAGGTTTGAGCTCAAACACTGACTGAAAGTGTGTTGTGGGGACGTCGTGAGTGTCCATTTTAATGCAACAATTAACGCAGAAAAAAATCCTCTTGAAGGATAAAACTGGCCCTAAATACTCCACTGCCACTAATCTACTGGACAAATGTCTTAAAACGGTTTAATGTACTAATTTACAGCAGATACGCATCAAAATATGCTTACAAATCACTACACCATGACAAAAACCTAAATCTTTAGTGATGAATGTGAACGTACCTGTTGAGGAGAGTTGATTTGAGCAGATTCATCATCCATCTGAGTCTCTGACTGGAGAGAAGGATCAGAGTTACTCGCTGTGCTGGTATTAACAGGAGCGCTGGTCATCTGTAAGAGACAACATTCAAAATGACAAGATGTTAGATCATGGAAACACAAGAGAGAAATCTGAAGCAGATACCACATGGTTTGAGAATGAGAGACAAATCAACTACATCTAAAACATGCATTCCTGTCCAGTCCAACTCTGTGTGCGCTCACACACATCTGGATTAAAACCGGCTTCATGGGGACCTTTCACACACAACGTTATAGTTCCTTATGGGGACCAGTTTCATCAAATTCAAAACACAGGTTTGAGCTCAAACACTGACTGAAAGTGTGTTGTGGGGACGTCGTGAGTGTCCATTTTAATGCAACAATTAACGCAGAAAAAAATCCTCTTGAAGGATAAAACTGGCCCTAAATACTCCACTGCCACTAATCTACTGGACAAATGTCTTAAAACGGTTTAATGTACTAATTTACAGCAGATACGCATCAAAATATGCTTACAAATCACTACACCATGACAAAAACCTAAATCTTTAGTGATGAATGTGAACGTACCTGTTGAGGAGAGTTGATTTGAGCAGATTCATCATCCATCTGAGTCTCTGACTGGAGAGAAGGATCAGAGTTACTCGCTGTGCTGGTATTAACAGGAGCGCTGGTCATCTGTAAGAGACAACATTCAAAATGACAAGATGTTAGATCATGGAAACACAAGAGAGAAATCTGAAGCAGATACCACATGGTTTGAGAATGTGAAACATTCATTTTACATAGTTAATTATTGGTTTTTTTTTGTGATTATATTTCACCCATTAGTTGCAACATGGTCATTGTATGCCACATTGGATATGGATATAATTTATTGGAATAGACATCAATTAGATTCATAGATTTCTAATAGATCAAATTATAATCCATTCAACCAACTTGTTTGCCACATGTTGCCAAAATATGAGCTATTTTGTCCACAGTGTGCTTTGCAACATACTTGTGTTCTCCATGGGTAGTTTTCTCCTCCATAATCATAGGCAATTTCTTCTCCTTCTTTAATGTCATCCAGGGCAAACAGACAAAGGTGAGGCTTTCCATTGACGTCAATTTTCTTCATCTTACAATTTGGATGTTTGTGACAATCATTAACGATCCGCCCATACGATCCATCTTCTCTTGACGCATCAATACTTAAATATGAAACCATGAGAAAAGGATGATTACAAGTACTACAATATACCACCACAAATCAGTTTATTTTTACTATCTTTTTGCATAAGGAATATAGCTTTGGTACAACTTGACTTCTTACCACCATGTTTTCCCTCGCCACTTGAAATCAAACATAAATGCAGCACAGGATGCGTGGTAACGTTTTCTTCTTCTCTGCAGTTCTGCATCATTTATCATATCTCCCCTGTACTCAACAACAAAATCACCTTTGCAAAAGTCACCCTTTGCAAATAGACCACGTCCTGCAAAATACAGATTTTTTCTGATTAACAGATTTTTACAGATTTCAGGTCTGATTAATGTGCTCATAAGATTATGGTTAGGACATGCATATCTTGGTAAATATTGAATGATAAAATCACACCACCTTACCTTTCACTGCATTGATATACTTCACATCTAATTTGAATGTTTTGTCAGTCTTTGAAACAACATGATGCATGGCATCCTTAAGGGGGCTGATTCGTGGTGGCATTTCAAACTGAGAGGAAAAAAATAGTGTGAAAAAAATTACACTGAAAATGGGGACACATGCAGAATTCAACTAGCATGTTCAATAAGTAGCCTAGATAAGAATGTTATTGTAATGTTACTGCATTACAATGATATTGTATGTATCAATGTAAGACAAGAAATCTGAACTCTACAATATAATATCATCAGATTTATTGACTGGCACAATGCTAGCCTTGCGGGCATAAACTCACCATTTTCACTCAGGCTCTAATCTCTCACAAAACCAACATCTGTAAAATCCCAGGTAGCCTTGGCAATTATTTAACTATTCATTTGGTCCTTAACCTAACTAAGTTACTCTTTTGAACGAGCTCACCATACAAACCCCAGTTTATTTTAACTACAGTCATAATTAAAACTAAGTTTATTCATTTATTCTTTTAAAGCTACTTTCCATGTCAGTTTTTGTTTTATTTTAGCCTAACGTTACTTCATTTCTCTGTGAAGCACTTTAGTCAAGATCTGTGGCTTGTATATGTTGCCTATGAGTTCATTTAAATGTAAAAACAATTTCTGATCAGTCAAACATAAGTGCTAACGTATATAATATATATATATATATATATATATATATATATATATATGCCTATAAAACATATCTTTAATTTAAAGTATAAAATAAGCCACCGTCCAACGCAAACTAGACAGAGAAACAAACTTAATAACCGAATCCCTCCATTAGCAATCAGTCAGACTAGACGACACTTTTCAGTTAAAATTAAGTCCTTAACATTAAATTGTATGATTATGTGATCGCTTATTGGAAAAACAGAGAAAATGTCAGGCCACACTTACCGTTAGCCTCAACAATTAGCACTAACATTAACTAGCTAGCCCGCTGCCTAATCTAATTAACCTAACAGTTAACTTAATTGGTTTAATATATGTGCTTACCTTGAGCTTCACTTTTATCCTCTGTAGAAGTTCAGATCCTTAGTTGGCATCTACAGTAAATAATCTTCTTTGTCCTCCATGTGAAGTAACGTTATCAATTTAATACTTGTATTTTCAAGTTGCTGTCGAACTCCTTCCTAACGAGGACCCGGAAGTGGGCGGTACCCAACCATAATTGGAAAATGTGTGTGTGGAAAAGTGAGTGCATTACCAGCCAAAAATGTTTGGGGGCGCAGCAGAGCTCCCGCTACACACACGCATACTACCTGATAATCATGTGTTATGGGCCAATGCTAAAACTCCGCCCAGAACCTTCAGAACAGTTCCACTATCCAATTAAATGGGTTACCCTTATGGGGACCTGATTTTTGGTCCCCACAACGCAAGAGGTCCCCATTAGGTGACTGTGTAAACAGATTCTTGTCCCCACAAAGTGATGATTACCAGAACACACACACACACACACACACACACACACACACACACACACACAAACACACGCACACACACACGACACCTAGTGGTTACTCCAGGATACTACAATACTTCTATTGCAGCACTATACAGTATATTGTTAGTTATGAATTATTAGAGTAATCTGTGAAAATGCGTCATGTCTGATACAGGTGCAGTGAATCGAGCAGACGAGATCTATCAGGAGTCTCAGTGAGTATTTCTTGTTCAAAGCTTTGACCAGGGGCGTCACTAGGCCCTTTTTAGGGGGGCTTCAGCCTAATGTAGGCTACACAAATTCGTGTTCGCTTCAGTCTTGTTATAATCAGATTCAGCACGTTCTCAATCCACAGCTGCGCCGTGCAGAGAGCACGTCAGAAACAGAGGACAGGGTGTGTGTGTTCATTTGTGTGTTCATCTGAGCCTCATTGGTCTGTCACTGCTCGTCAATGTCAGAGACGACCAATCAAATCAAAGTAGGCGGGCTTTATGTTCACAGACGCTGCTGAGCGCGAATTTTAACAGTGCGACACGACCATTTTTTACAGTCTATGGACTCGACGCGTACGGTCAAGTGCGAGATAAGATGTAAGTAGCTAAACTTAACATTTCATATTTTACTTTTTTTAGGTCATAAATGTTAAACGAATGACAAAAAATAATCAGGCAAACTAATATAGTTTTGTCTAATTTCGCCATTTTGAACTGAAAATAGGCCTATACACTCATGTAACTCATGTAATGTAATAATTAGTTTACAAGAAACATTAACAAAGCCGTTTTCATCATGTTAGGCACAAGATTAATAATGAATGTGTACATATTGAGAATATAATACAAATTGTAGCCTTAAGTAAATTAAAAAAGCTCAGCTTTAGGAGGGGAAGAGAAAGGGAGGAAGAGACTGAGAAAAAAAGGAAGAGTGATGGAGATGAGAAGAGAGGAGGTATTGACAAATAATCTGCCCACTGACATGGTTTTAAAGCTATTTCTTATCCTTTTTTTTTGGTCTTCAAACGTCTTGAAATGCACAAATCAGAAATAAAAAAGTTGAACCCCCTACCAATCTCAAATTTAGGACCTCTGTGATTATAAAGCCCTGTCTACGGCCCTGTATTAGGCATAAGATCAATAATAAATGTGTAGCCTACATATTGTGAATGCATTTAATAAACTTAATTACCTTTAGTAGCTTTCAGTAAATAAACGCGTCTGAGAAAATGATTCATAGGCAAAATCAACCTATCACCCTATGTTTACTTTCTTCACTGACAGACAAAAATGAAAAGCCTATATCAGTCAAAGCTCAGCTTTAGGAGGGGAAGAGACAGGGCAAGATAAAAACAAGAGAAAAAGAGTGTGATGCTGATGAGGAGAGAAAAATAATCAGCTGCCCACTATCCAAGTTTTTTGGCCTTCAGAACATCTTAAAATACACATATGTAGATCAGAGAAATCAAAATTTTCTCGGGGAGACCCCGAAACCCCCGTATTTGCCCTGCCTCACATTTGGGACCACAGTTATTATAAAACCGTGCCTTTGCATCGTAATGAAAATGGTTAACTGTAGATCTGGTTACTGTAGATCTGATGATTTCAGGGCCAGAAACTCACATCACAGCAGAGGTTTTCTCTTATCAGAAAATAGTGACGAAAATGAGCTCAAACTTTCTCCACATTCTGTGATCTTTTATAAGTAAACATGAGAAGATTTGAAATCATCTTTTAAGAGGCAACATGATGCTAAAATAAACCAAGTTTTGTTCACAATATTCAATCTTGTTACTGTTCTTGTTGGTTTACTGAATTTTTTTTTTGGTCTTTTATATTCATTTTTTAAATAATTGACTTGTATTGGACTTTTTCAATATAAAACAGATTAAAACCAAAAGCATGTCATAATGTTCTCCATTATTAAATAATATATTAATAAGTAATGTTTTTGAAGAGGAATTGACTGTGTAAAATGTTGAGTTATTAAAAAAATTAAGTTTAAAGAAGGTTTCAGGAACATCATTCTAACCTTAAAAAAAGTTCCACTAACATTAAGAAATCGAGCTTCATCTGGTGGACATTTAACAGCTGTGATGATGAAACATGATTATTGCTCTGATATCAACAGCTTTGAGAATTATACATTTACATTGAAGAGGTCATGAACATGAGAGGTCTCCTGTGGGGTGCACGTATAATGTTAATGTGATTTTTACTTCAAAATGTTTAATAATTTAGAAATAAAAGGCATTTTCTCCTTCCATGATTTCATCCCTCTGATTTGAAGGCTCTGTTTGAAGGGGCGTGTCTGCTGTGAGACGTCAGTGTATACACACACTGCTGTGATTGGCTGCTGTGAGACGTCAGTGTATACACACACTGCTGTGATTGGCTGCTGTGAGACGTCAGTGTATACGCCCACTGCTGTGATTGGCTGCTGTGAGACGTCAGTGTATACACACACTGCTGTGATTGGCTGCTGTGAGACTTCAGTGTATACGCCCACTGCTGTGATTGGCTGCTGTGAGACATCAGTGTATACGCCCACTGCTGTGATTGGCTGCTGTGAGACTTCAGTGTATACGCCCACTGCTGTGATTGGCTGCTGTGAGACTTCAGTGTATACACACACTGCTGTGATTGGCTGCTGTGAGACGTCAGTGTATACACACACTGCTGTGATTGGCTGCTGTGAGACTTCAGTGTATACGCCCACTGCTGTGATTGGCTGCTGTGAGACATCAGTGTATACGCCCACTGCTGTGATTGGCTGCTGTGAGACTTCAGTGTATACGCCCACTGCTGTGATTGGCTGCTGTGAGACTTCAGTGTATACGCCCACTGCTGTGATTGGCTGCTGTGAGACTTCAGTGTAAACGCCCACTGCTGTGATTGGCTGCTGTGAGACTTCAGTGTATACGCCCACTGCTGTGATTGGCTGCTGTGAGACCTCAGTGTATACGCCCACTGCTGTGATTGGCTGCTGTGAGACCTCAGTGTATACGCCCACTGCTGTGATTGGCTGCTGTGAGACTTCAGTGTAAACGCCCACTGCTGTGATTGGCTGCTGTGAGACGTCAGTGTATACACACACTGCTGTGATTGGCTGCTGTGAGACGTCAGTGTATACGCCCACTGCTGTGATTGGCTGCTGTGAGACTTCAGTGTATACGCCCACTGCTGTGATTGGCTGCTGTGAGACTTCAGTGTATACGCCCACTGCTGTGATTGGCTGCTGTGAGACTTCAGTGTATACGCCCACTGCTGTGATTGGCTGCTGTGAGACTTCAGTGTAAACGCCCACTGCTGTGATTGGCTGCTGTGAGACTTCAGTGTATACGCCCACTGCTGTGATTGGCTGCTGTGAGACCTCAGTGTATACGCCCACTGCTGTGATTGGCTGCTGTGAGACTTCAGTGTATACGCCCACTGCTGTGATTGGCTGCTGTGAGACTTCAGTGTATACGCCCACTGCTGTGATTGGCTGCTGTGAGACCTCAGTGTATACGCCCACTGCTGTGATTGGCTGCTGTGAGACCTCAGTGTATACGCCCACTGCTGTGATTGGCTGACAGCTTTGCATTTAAAATAGCTAAGCATTACATGTGGAACTCTCTCCAAATCTTTTAGCACATTTTTAATATTACAGCTTTCAAGGTTAACTAATCGTGAAAAGTATTGATTACAGCATTATATTTAGATCTATAAGATTATATTTACATGACATGAAAAGGTTGCAGCGATGAGCATTGTAGCCGATCACATTCATGTTGAGCACATGGATACAATGATTTCGTAATTGCATTTTAATTTCCGCACTATTTAATGAATGCTTTCATCATAACTAACAGTACAAACATGATGTAAATAAGAGATTTGTTGAATAAAACAGGAGTTCAGAACTCAGTCACTGATAAACTTGGCTGTTTGATTGACAGCTCCAGTGATCGTTAAGGAAGCGTTATTTGATCACTCTCTCTATATAATTTAAACATTATTTTCATCCTAATAAGATAAACAACGTGCAGTTAACCGTTTAGTCACTGGTTTGATTTACTGACACATAGACAAAGAACATCTGACTGTACATGAATCATTACATATCAGAAATCACTGATTCCAGATCAGGCAAGTTCAAGTTCATTTTATTTATATAGCACAATTTATAGCAGTCACTGACTGACCAAAGTGCTTTACAGAATTAAAAGACAATAATACCATGCATAACAGCACACCATAAATAAGTAGGCTACAGCAAAGTTAAGAACAGCCTTAAACAGGAGTAGCAAAAACAGTGTCAGACTCATCAATAATAAATCAGAAATGGCAGTATCAGACTTAGATAGAAAAAATAGCATCGTACTCAAAGGAAAAAAAAAAAAAAAAAGTAAACAACCTTATTTATAGGCCAAGGAAAACAAGTGTGTTTTTAAAAGTGACTTAAAAGAGATCACGGAAGGGGCTATCCTGGCTTCCATGGGCAAATTGTTCCAGAGCCGAGGCCCAACCACAGAAAATGCTCGATCCCCTCTGCGTTTAAGTCTGCAGTGAGGGACTAATAACTTCTTGATGGAGTATATGGGTGTAGCAGTTCAGATAGGTCGGTGCTTGGTTGCATAGAGATTTGTACACAAATAAAAGGATTTTAAAATCAATTCTGAAATTAATGGGCAACCAATGAAGAGACCTCAGAATTGGAGTGATATGGTCACATTTTTCCGACTATTTGAGAGGAATCTTGCGGCGGCATTTTGCACCAATTGAAGACGAGCCGTTTGAGTTTTCGAGATACCGCAGTAAAGTGAATTGCAGTAATCCACGCGTGTGGTGATAAAAGCATGAACAGCCATCTCAAGAGTTTTAGGATTAAGAAAAGGTTTGACTTTTGACAACAGACGAAGTTGATAAAAACTAGAGCTTATTACAGAGGAGATTTGTTTATCAAAATCTAAAGACTCATAGAACGCCCAGGTTCCGTACACTTGAAGATCTAAAAGCCGATATTGTGCCTAGGTCGAAGGTGGCAGCCTGGGGATTAACAGTGGACCCAAAAACAATGATCTCGGTTTTGTTTTCATTTAAAAATAAAATAATTTGGTCCAGCCAACATTTTACTTAATCTAGACAACCTAGTAATGATGAAAGGGCCGAGGAATCATTTCTCTTGATTGGAACATACATCTGAGTGTCGTCTGCATAACAGTGAAAAGACACCAAATGTCTTCTTAGAATGGTGCCCAGCGGTAACATGTAGAGGGAAAAAAGAGAAGACGCTAAGATTGTGGAAATGGTAATGGTAAAGTTTAAAATATATTGAGTTTGATTCGGTAACATAAAAACTAAAAACAGCAAAACTAAAAACAGGTTGCATTGATACACGTTTTCCCGTTACCATCAGTTACACTGTGATGAAGGTAAATTTCGTGTAAGATTCATAACATATACGGTGTTTTATGTAAGAGCTTCCACGAAAGCACTTTTGGCGTCACTTTTCAGCCCCTGGTTGTAAGTTGTCGTCACGGCTGGAAAGCCCCGCCGATATAACCTGGCAAGCCAGACCTACATCAAGATGTTAGGTCTGGGAACTCACAATTGGCATACCTCAATCCGAGGGGCGGGATACACGGTTGTCTTTCAAATTCCCTCGGCATGCAATAGGACAGCGCTACAACCAACCAGATCAATGAACGGCTGTGGCTGAGTGAGTCGCATGCGATTTTCCACCAGCGGAGCTAGTTGATATATTAAACTTTTGCCGTATCCGGTCGTCATAACTCCGAACACATCTTCCTTTTTTTAAGAATGACTTAAGTGACGTTCTCTTAACTCCAAATCATCCAGAGTCGCGGCCAAAGCCGATTCGAAAGACCGCTGTTCGCCAGCAGCATCTTCTTTGTTTTCAAGTAGCAGGGAATTCAAATCACCTATGGAAATCACGCAGGGGAACCGTCACAACTCTGCCGTCATTATGTTAAGCCCGCCCACCAACACTATACACGATGTGATTGGCCTGACCAGAGTTTGTTTTTTCCAGCTCGAATGCCAACGGAGAGTTGCTAGACCACACATTGCTGCAAAATACTTTTTGCTGCCGCTAGGGTGCGTCTAGATTTCTAGGCTACCGCCGTTATTGACTCTCGTCTGACTTCTTGCTTTATCCAAAGACTTTTTGGTCATAGCCTTTTCAAATACTGTCTTCCTTTTTTGCCTGGTTTTCCTTCGCTGACTGTATATGCAGGTAGCTGGGAATATTGACTGCTTTTTCTCTGCCATAATTGTGATTCTTCCTAGCCGTGCCTCTTCCACTCCTCGAGCAAACGTGTGCGCGCATGTGGGTTGCTCTTACGCAGCAGTGCTGGTAGCCATGGTAGCGAGAGAGAGTGACAGTCGCCCAGCCAATCATTTCTTTCGGCCCGGTTGGAAATAATGAGCTGTGTTTATTGCAGCATTGAGAGGACTACAGACACTCGATTTGTACTTTCCTTTTCAGAGTACTTACATTTTAATTATGTATTGGTATACATAGACAGTTTAAACAAATTTGGGAAAAAGTTTTTGATAAAATGTCTACCTACCCTGCCTTTAAGCCCCACATCATACCCTAGTGTGGATATCAGGATACACAGCAAAATCCCCAGTGTTAAATTAACACTCTGAGTGTGGACTCATATAAACACTGAAGCAGTGTTAAAGTTAACACTGAAGCAGTGTTAAAGTTAATGAGATAATTAAGTGAATAATTGAGGGATGATTGAGCATCATTGAAGACACCTGATGATAACAAGCAGAATCACTGAAGGAGAAAACCGTAATTTTAAGTCACCATTATGGTGATCAGTATTTGCTTTAGTTGGGCTCTTGACCCTTTAATCATTAACTTCAGATTTTGTTTGGCTGCTGTACGTGAATTATAACAGCCAGATGAACATATAAAAAAAGGTGATCTGATGGTGTTGGTTGTGTTTTAACATAATCATTATTTCACAATCATTTGACCTGAATCACTGAACTCATATATAGGCCAATTTCTGAATTAGGTTTACTTTATTAATTATAGCAGCACTGTCCTTGTATGGCATCATATTTTTAGCCTTTTCAATAGAACCAAATGATCAACAAAAAAAAAATGTCAAAAATATTTATGTTGGCACACACAGACATCAAGAATTAGCATATGAATCTCAGCAATGGTGACAAACAGATCACTTCTGAACATAAGCTAATTATTTATTCATGCAGCAATGCATGATTGGAGCCATGAATGAGTTTTTATTGGTGGCACCCAGAATGCACTGCAACATGCTTTAATAATTGTCACCATTGTTGAGATTCACAGGCTGAATCTTGATGTCTAAAAACCGTATCAAATAAAAGAATTTTTTTTTTTTGTATATGAGACGTGTATAAAATGAATTTCTGTGGATTACTTTGTAAAAGTTTAAAACACTATGCTGTGCAAGAATAGTGCTGCTATAATTGATAAAGTAAACCTACTTTGGGCTCTATATGAGTTCAGTAATTCAGGTCAAATGATTGTGAAATAATGATTATGTTAAAACACAACCAACACCATCAGATCACCTTTTCTATATGTTCATCTGGCTGTTATAACTCACGTACAGCAGCCAAACAAAATCTGAAGTTAATGATTAAAGGGTCGAGAGCCCAACTAAAGCAAATACTGATCACCATAATGGTGACTTAAAATTACGGTTTTCTCCTTCAGTGATTCTGCTTGTTATCATCAGGTGTCTTCAATGATGCTCAATCATCCCTCAATTATTCACTTAATTATCTCATTAACTTTAACACTGCTTCAGTGTTAACTTTAACACTGCTTCAGTGTTTATATGAGTCCACACTCAGAGTGTTAATTTAACACTGGGGATTTTGCTGTGTAGAGTGGTCGATAGTATCAAAAGCTGCTGATAGACCCAGAAGAACAAGAGCCACAGAGTCACCAGTGTCCGTGGAAAGATGTCATTTAAAACTCTCAACAGGGCAGATTCAGTACTGTGAGCAGACTTAAAACCAGATTGAAATTTTTCAGAAATATTATTGCATTTTAGAAAGAGCTGGAGTTGGTCAAGAACAACTTTTTCTAACACCTTCGAAACAAAAGGCAATACAGAGATAGGACGGAAGTTATTTAACACGGCAGGATCCAGTGAAGGCTTTTTGAGTAACGGAGCGACAGTGGCCTCCTTAAGGGCAGCAGGGATGGAGCCGGTGAGGAGGCACTTATTAACAAAGGACACCAATCCTGGCCCTACTGAATCAACAATTAATTTAAGAAACTTAGTAGAAATGATGTCAAGAGAGCAGTACGAAGGTTTCATCTTGGTGATAATTTCTTTGAGGAGATTCAGAGTGATTGGCTCAACAGAATTCATCAACTGACTAGTGTTCAGGTGTGGGAGCGGCTGACAGTGCATCTCAAGTTAGATATTTTGTCAATAAAAAATCTCAAGAAGCTTTCACATAGCTCATCCGAAGCACCATAAATTGTATTTACCGGAGGATTTAAGACAGAGTTTATAAGGCATTACAATGAACACATTTACTTTCAAGTTGTGGCATTACTGTCCAGTCCATATCGTAAAAGTCTGTTTGCAAAGCCTGCGCCAAATTTGATTTGGCATTTCTTTCGTGTTAAGTCTGTTATTATTCCTGGTAATTTTTATTTTAATATCACTATATATCGCATACTGTATATTGAAATGTTCTAGTGTTGTACTTTTATTGTGTGAGTAGTGTCCTGTTGTTGTATTCAACCTGTGAAGCGCCTTAAAACTTTAATTGTTTTAAGTGGGCTATATATATAAATAAAATGTATTGATTGATTGATTGATTGATAAAACACTTCAGTTTCATATTTACTCTCCTTATCAGTTATTGACTCCGCATAACTTTTTTCTATGAACTTTTACTAATATCTCCTTGAATGTTTTTCTTTGATTTTACGGTAATCTACTGGCAGTTTAGTTGCCAGTAAAATGCTGTTTTTCTACAGTTTTATGATGTAAATTAATTTACAGGTGATTACCGATAAATTACACTTCACTATGTTTTTTTATTTTTTATTTGACACAATTAACCCTTTAAACCCCACTGCAAACTCTTCAGTCTTAAAGCTGCAGGAGGTAACTTTTGGAAACAAATAGTTTTTTCATATTTGTTAAAAATGTCATTATGTCCTGACAGTAGAATATGAGACAGATAATCTGTGAAAAAATCAAACTCCTCTGGCTCCTCCCAGTGGTCCTATTGCCATTTGCAGAAATACACGCTCCCGGTCAGAAACAACCAATCAGAGCCAGGAGGAATGTCTTAGCAGTGTCAATCACGCTCGTGTACGCGCTGATCACACCCCTCTCTTGCACAGCGCGAGCCGTCGCTCAAACCAAACTCAAGATTGCCGGTGTGCTGCAGCTGTGCTAATGGCGGAGAAACAACCTAAACTGCCAATTTCTCGAGTGGCGCCTGCTTATAAAACAAAGAAGGGTAAAAGAAAAAAAAAGCGATGACGATAAACAAGCGAAAAAGAAAGAATTACACAGAGCCCATTGACTCGGAGTCAAAACTCTAGCCGCGTGACATGTAGATAAAATGTCAAACACTGTGCAAAGCAACAATTGAAACCTGCTAATTCACTGGTTTGTCATGTTGCTGAAATAATGTTGTGGCGAGCAGGCCGAGGCCGAGGGACAGGGTCATGAGAGCGGCGCGAGGCCGGTGGCGTGAGTGATAATGAACGGCACCTGTGAGACGCACCGGTCTCGCATCTCTCACGGAGGAGCGGAGGCATAAAGGAGGAGCGACGACAGGCCTGATTTTACGTTATGATTTTATGTTCTGATTGGTGTGTTGTCCGTGAGGGGCTGCTGGCTCATACTTTCATTTTGTATTTGTTTATTTATAATTAAACTTGTTGAACGTTCGCCGGTTCCCGCCTCCTTCTTCCCATAACAACTGAACCCTGTTACAAATGTACTAGCAAACCTTATCTAGCATTAGGCCTACACATCGCTAGAATAATTACTTGAATTATATTATATATGTTACGTTAGTTACCGTTATATTATCTTACTAGCTATTTATAACTTATAGAAAGGGTACGTGGTGGGGTGAGGTAAGGTAAGGGTAAGGTGAAGTCTATATAACTCCTTAACTGGCAACTGAAAATACAGTAGATTAGAGTTAAACTCATTTATCATGTAGTTCTAAACAAATTATATAACAGAATTAAATGGTGACATTTACTGAAAATCACTGAAGTGTGTTCATCTGTGCACCAGAAGTTGATGGACCTTCCTCCTGCTGTCCTTCCTCACTCTGGGGGACGGGGGGAATGATTTGTCATAATTAATGGTGTATTGAGGCTATACTTCGAACTGCTTGGGGTTCTGTTGGGACATGCTCTAAAAGACAGATATTACCATCAGAATCTGTTGGGACCAGCGAAAACCCCAACCCAAAGTAAAATAAATTGAAATATTAAAAATACCCTATATAAAAAATAACACATTTATTCATTTAGCTGACGCTTTTATCCAAAGCGACTTACAATTGCTATATATGTCAGAGGTCGCACGCCTCTGGAGCAACTAGGGGTTAAGTGTGGAACATAAATAAATATACGAAGAAATGTAAAAAAAGCAAAAATACGTAAATAAATACATAAATAAATATACAAAGAAATGTAAAAAAAAAAGTACAAATAAATGAGTATTTATACTTTTATTTCCTTATTTATGTATAATTGTATTTTTTTACACATTTATTTATTTTTTTATTTATACAAATATGCATTTATTTATTTCCACTTTTATTTATTTCCACATTCATTTATGTATAAATGTCTTTATGTCTACATTTATTTATTTTCACATTTAGGAAATAAGGAAATAAAAGTATAAATACTCATTTATTTGTACTTTTTTACATTTCTTTGTTTTTTTATTTTTTTATTTTTTTATTTTTAATTAAGTCAGCTTTGGCATTCCATACAATAAGACTTATTTTCAAAATTTCTTTTTTTTTTCTTGAAAACGTATCTCTTCCGTTAGCACTAAAAAAACAAAAGCGTGCGTTGTTTTTGCCTCTTCACAATGACTTGACTTGTCTTTAGTCCTCAGTTGTAAGTCGCTTTGGATTAAAGCGTCTGCTAAATGTTCTTCTTGCTACGGTTTAAATATTGTACTGTTTTAAAGTGTAAGAGAATTGTTGTTTTAGATCTCATTGTTTTAAGTGTAACATTGTTTTTTTTTTCTTCATTGCTTTGTCAAAGCAATGAAGTCCAGTAAACTCATATAGTTAAGTTTTTATGTTGAGGAAAAGTACTATTCAATTATAGTATGTCAATTAGTGTTGGTTCATGGTTGTGGAAGCATAAATTAAGTTAAACCAATATGGTTTTTAGTTGACTTAAGTAAAAAATCGAAATGCTCATTAATTGATACAGTACGTTTGCTCAATTTACTGCAAGTCAATGCAACAAGATGACTCGACTAAGTCAAGTTGTGTCAACAAGTCATTTTTTACAGTGTTCCTCTCTAGTGACGGCCCTGCTGATACTGAGACTGATGCCTCTATTTTTTATTTCAGTATAACTATTCAGTAATACTGAAAGCCTTCATTTTTAACATTTTATTTGAATAATCTACAAATTACCATTATTTACTACTGATTAACAATTATAAAGAACAAAATCTGTAGACGAATGACAGAAATAAAGTCACTTTCAAAAAACTACTTAGAGAAAAGATTGTCCCTGAAGACCTTAAAATTAAACAATTTTTGTCAAAAAAACCCGACAACATTAAATACAGATAAACAGGGCTCATGAAATGCTTTTATTAAATGTCAGATTAAACATTTGAAGTCAGTATGATAAAATACATTGTGTAATCATCACAATAATCTCAGAGGAAGATGAAGAAGGGCTCAAACAAAACGATTAAATGTAGAACAATTGATACATTGCTGGACTAATCAGATAAAGACCACACAAGAACAATCTGTCTTGACATTACAGAGGAGATTCTTTAGTCTTCACTTTGATATCAGTGTAAGTGACTCCTTTGTATTTGCCCTTGGTTTCATACTGAAACACACTGCCGTTCTTGCAGGTCATCTTCACTGTGCCAGTGTAAGGCAGGTCAAAAGTGGCTCTGCCAATAGTGATGGAAACATCCATCTTCTTCCCTGGTGGCACATCTACATCTGTAGACAGAGTTTCGGTTCTCTCATCTGAGTGCTCCTGACCATAAGTGCTTTCAATTCCCATGGTGACACTGTATCCAGCAGTAACTTCAGCAACCCCTGGAACACCAGCCTTCACTTCCATACTAAATGTTGCAGATAAACTTGCACTCACAGACCATGAAGATTTCTTAGTTATTTTCTTTGAGCTTTCAACTTTTTGTTTTTGAGTGGCGGAGGAGTCGTTCCTGAAACTGAGGGATTTGATTTCTTCTACTGCCACCTTTGGTATCAGTTGGTGGAGAGTGGGATAGTTGACATCAGCGAGAACTGTTGATTCAACTGCTTTGAGAAACAAGAATCCCATACTGTCAATGTCAGAACCACCTCTTCCTACAACTCCCAAACAATATCCAGAGCCGACATCCATGGGATATTCTGTTTTTAAACCCCATTTTGTCATCTGTGCAAAAAACTGTCCCCCCAGAGTGGTCTTGAATTTGATGGCTCCAAGACGTGTTCCTGCTCCGTTCCCCCACAGGGACAGTGAGGTGAAACACTCACCAGGTGTGAACTTGTACTCTTGATAAGGTCCAGAATCGACTCCAAAAGTTTCGACTCTCCCATCTGTAAGCCAGACCCGGACAGCCTTCACCTGCCATTCTCCCACCCAGACTCCGATCTTCTCAAAACTGGCACCGTTGTTCTCACCAGTAAATGAGAATGGAGCACCTCCTCCACCCCCGATTATAGTCAGAAGTGTTGCCATCTTTGAAGAAATTAGATCTGAAAAGTAATTACAAGATTAATTAACATCAGAGATTGAAATCAGCTTTTTAAATGTCTCTGATGCATGAATTCTAAAAATGGTATTTTTTACTCAAATGCCTTTTGGATTTGTTATTTCATCTGCACAAAAACGTTTCACCATTGATTACTAGCCCTGTATTAACCTTCTGCAAATTTCAAGCCATTGGCTACTACATGCATTGCATCTCACATGAATGACTTTAGTCTGAAGAACTCAAGAGCAGCTTGTCTGGTGCACGTCAGGAAACTGAGATGTGTTTGATAGGGCTGCTGCTGCTGCTTAAATAGAGCTCAAAGAGGGCAGAGACATGGGCGTACCTCATGTGGGGTTTCAAGTGACACATAATAATTGTGGTTATGCAACACTCATTTTATTTGCATCCCTTGCAGGTCAACTTTATATTATTGCTCTGTTGCCGGGGAGAAAAATGAAGTAATTCAATATTTGCATATAGTTCTCCCTTTTTGCAGGTTCAAACAGGAGTGCATACTTGATTTTGCTCTTGTGATTGCTTGAGTTAAAATTGGTATACAAATTACCCATAAACGTGATAAAACGTTATGTCCTAAATTTTACATTTTGCATAACCAATAGAAATGACGCTAAAAGCTTAAAATTATTGAAAATGCATATAAATTATAATTTGTTTAGTCTTATTGAACTTTCCCAGCTATGGAAATGTATGTGTGTCCTGAAGGCATGAGAAGAGTGTCATTGCATGAGCCTCACGCGGAGAGCCTGATAGCTGGCAGCGCTGCATGGTTTAGCTGTTTAGTTTCTGTGTTTTTATGGCCCTTAGTTTGTAATGTGTCTGTTCTTGTCTACATTAAGTTAGTTATTCTCCTGCACTTTTGTTTCGATCTGAAGCGCCACTGGGCATAGATCTTGCCTCAACTCTGTTGCAACCAGCACAATGACAATAAATTAAAAGTTTATATCACTGTTTTTATATGATGTATTATCATATAGATTACTGAATATAGAGTTACATTACATTTTGTTCAATATATTCACTTTTAGGAGGGTTGTAGCTTGATACAAAGCTCACATCTTTATAATTCAATCTCTTACTAGTAGAGGTAGACAGATTCATCGGTTTTGCCGAAATATTGGTACCGATATATTGAATATGCATATAAATTATAATTTGTTTAGTCTTATTGAACTTTCTCAGCTCATCAAAAAAAAAAAAAAAAGTTATACAAATCACACATTAATCATCGTTTGCCTCAATAACAGGATTTACACTCATAAACATGAAAAATAAAACTATTTTAACAGTTAAAATCTGTTTTAAAACATTGAAAGACTGGTCAGTCACAGCATCTTTACTGGTCGTTGGCTCCCCTGTGTTGTGTAAAACATGGAATTTGTTCAGTTATTCCCAATATAAGCTGTTTATAAGACTTTATAAATAGTATTTTATTTGTGTTACAACTTTTATTGTAAGTTGCTTATAAGACTTTATGGAAAGTCTTTTATTACAACTCTTATATTTAAGTTGTTTATAAGACTCTATAGATAGTATTTCATTGACAAGCATGAAACTATAAGAGTGATAAAAAAATTGGTCATACAATGAAGCCCAGAAGAACAAGACACAGAGACATGATTTGATAAAATGTTTATTGGGTTTATAAAGACTACACAGAAACTGGTTTTGAGAAAAATGTTTTATTGGAATTTGATAAAAAGAAAACACAGTGAGCCATATTTGGGAAGGTTATTTTATTGAGGCAAGGAGCAAATAAATGTAATGTAATCAGTATTAAGAAACAAATATTAAGCATGCATATAGTAAGGAAAAAGCAAGTATTACCTTAGTGTTGTGTTCCAGACCAAAAGAAGGAGAAATGCTGAGAGGCCGAGCTCGAAAGAAGAGGATGAGGGAATGCAGGACTTTTTGTAAGAGAATTGTGAAAGGACTAAAGTAATTAATCATTGTTCAAGATCTGGGATTGGATGAATTTGTGCATATATGAGGTGGAATATGTAATGAAGAGGTGTGATATGTAAAATGCATTATAAAAAGTACTCAATGTTTGTGTCAGATGCTGGAAGATGAGCCAGCCTCTCCATTGTTTGATGATCCAAGCCTGACACCTGCTTGTGGAACTTGTGAACTGATTTGATTATACTCTAACTTTTTACTTTGTATGGAACCTTTGAGAAACTAAATATAATAAAATTACTTATAATTACTAAAAAAAAGATTGCCTGCCACAAGTCTCTGCTTTTATAAAGAACTAAACCAACTAAGAAGGGGTCTTTCTTCTGGACTAAGTATGAATCTGAATACTTATAATCTAGTGTAGAATTTGACCAACTTTACCTTGCCTGAGAATAAACAAAATAAGGCAGAAGGTGCTAATGATCTATATATAGGGGAAGATGAATAGATCCGACACCGTAAAACACCGGTTGGAGCAGCAGCTTCTCTGGCACAAGAACCAGCACCAGTTCAGTTAATAAGTTCATAAGTATATGGTTTTATTTTTTGAGCACCTAAGAACTTCTGAATTCCAGTTCAGACTTGATGCAAAATCAATCGCGAATCACTAGATTCTGGATAAAATCAAAAATGTATTAAGTATAAGTATTGAGTATGAATGCGCATTAACTTGAGAGCAAAGTTGTGCACCCCTAGAACATGTCTTGTGTTTGGATATATAAACTGATAAAAAGGATCTGAAAAGTTAAACTGAACTTACATACATGGATGGATTTAAGACTTTGTATAGTTTGTTAGTTTGAAACAATATGTAATTTCTATGTGATCATTTCACTTGAAGTATTTGTTCAATTAAAACAAGAAAGAACAAATGAGACTGTATTTTTGTTGCAGTTTAAACAGTGAATATATTCATCACTATATACAATACAATCATCATGAATGTATATTACAATCATCACACTATAATATGGAGATACAATATATATTATTATATATATATGTAGTAAAGTTCAAATGAAAGGATGAAGGAAGGAGGCAATCTCTTAAGTAGAGGTCGACAGATTCACCGGTTTTGCCGATATATCGGTAACCGATAGTTGATTGGTGGAACTAACGAGAAGGTTTCTGGTAGTGGGAGAGGATGGTTTGGGTTCCTGTGTGTGTGGAGTTGAGAACTGACTGCTGATAGAGGTTGTTTTGTTGGTGAAGAAGTTAGCAAAGTCATCAGCAGTTAAAGAGGAGGTGGGTGATGGTGGAGGTGGACAGAGGAGAGAATTGAATGTCTTGAAAAGTGTTCGTGTGTTAGAGGCGCTGTTGATCTTGCTGTGGAAATATGAAGATTTTGCAGCGTGAACATCAGCAGAAAAGGAAGAGAGCAGAGATTGATACCTACTCAGGTCAGACGTGTCTTTTGATTTGCGCCATTTCCTCTCCATTGCCCTGAGTTTGGTCCGGTGTTCACGATGTAACACCTCATTTCTTTTAACGATGTTACTCTGAGGGGTTCAACAGAAATTTTTGAACCTGTACTGATCAAGAAATATCCTCACAAACAAATTAACATTGAACCTCTTTTATTTACACCACTGTGATAAATCCATGTGCCAAACTCTCAATAAACAAACTATCAAGCACTCTCAAGATCTCTGTCTCTTCAACAATGAATCAATTCAATGAAGTAAACTTAACTCTGAAATGTCCTATCTTTTGAGAAGTTACGTTGACGATGATGATGCCGATGCTGATGATGATGATGAAGACGAAATGAGCCTATACTCCACAAGGTAAATTTTGAGTGCGATGCAATGATTTTAATCAAACTATCCACAATGTGAGAAATGATCCTACATCACAGTAGCCAGTGAATTGTTTGCTCCCTGTGCCCCGATGCTGTCCATGTGCTGTAGCCTCATTGCCAATGGAGTTTCCACTTGGCTTTACTGTCCATTTCTCTGCTCAGTGTTCATAACAGAACATGTGAATAAAAAGTCCTTTCTAGAAAAAAAACACATCTAACATCAGAGAACTTAAGAAATAAATACAACATCAAGAATATAAATCATCCATATTTACAGTTGAGCAGAAACTCAGGGTTCTCAACAAAGGACTATAAACACAAGCCAGTAGGTAGCATGAGTTCAATCAAACATTGGATTTCCCTCTACCAAACGAACTCTCTTCTTCTATGGTAGGTGTGTTTATATACTAGGTTACCACCCGGCAATAGCACCCTCAAGTGGCTCTTGTTGTAACTACATGTGACCCAAAACATCACACTAGTGGCCCAGCAACAATAAAATACAAGTAACAAGTTCTGTCCGTTACAACGAAGAACCTCAGATAACCACGGGTTAGAGGGAGTGGTGCGTGCTGGCCTGGAGGAGAGAGGGCAGATATTGTCTAAAAAAGAAGTTAAAGTGTAGCATAAAGTATCTGTTGCGGTATTCACATCTAGAGATGAGAATTGTGAGGGTGAGGGAAGTGAAGGTGACACAGCAGAGGAAAGATGGGAAGGAGAAAGTGAGCGCAGGTTTCGTCTGAAAGTAACTGGTAGGGGAGGTTGGTGGAGCATGGGTAGTGAGTTGTAGATTGAAAGTAATGAGGAAATGGTCTGAAACATGGAGAGGTTTCACCAAAATGTTGTCTGTGATACAGTTGCGTGTGTAAACCAGGTCCAGTTGGATGCCTGATTTGTGAGTACCTGTGGTGATGAGCCGTTTGAGATCGAATGAGGCTAGAAGAGAGACTACGAGTGGGGTGCCATCCTCAGGGAAAGAGGACAGCAGCACATCCAGCTCCTCAACAAAGCTTCCCAGTTGACCTGTGGGGCAATAAATAACTACAATATGGATCCTAATGGGAGTTGTAAGTGTAATTGCATGATATTCAAATGAGTTGTTATTGCATAGAGAAGAGAGAGTTGAGTATTTCCAATTGTTAAAAAATGAGAAGACCAGTACCCCCACCCCTGCCCGACTGGCGAGGGGTGTGAGAGAAAGATAAGTTGTTAGAGAGAGCAGCAGGGGTTGCTGAGTCTTCTGGTCGGATCCAGGTCTCAGTCAAGCCCAAGATATTAAGAGTCGAATGAGATGCAAAGGCTGGAATGAAGTCAGCTTTATTGACTGCTGACTGACAATTCCATAGACCAATAGAAAGAGAGAGAGGTGTGTGTGTGAGGATGAGAGAATAGGGCGCAGATTAGCAGTATTGTGCTGCCTTCTGTGCGTGATGAGTGCACATTGTCGAGAGACAACAGGAATGTATTGAAAGCACATGTTGCGAAAGGGAAATACGATAGAAGTGTGAAAGGAAAAGGAGAGAAGACGATACTTAAGTGCCTTGCCGGAGTCCTTGCTCGGTGGAGTCGCACAGGTAGAGTCGATGGTCTTTACCCGAGTCGGTCTTCACACGAGGAGGCTGATACGCTTCCGCTGCTGCTTCCGCGACAGCGCGGGCACTACATAGATATAATGCGTACTTTAACGCCTGAGTGAGGACAGCTGTTTCTGCCCAGCAATTAACACAGCAAACGCAAATTACCCGAATAATGGGAGAAATCGAAACTAGCTGTTGGACAGCGCTCACTTAAGTGCTATAAAATTTAAACTGCAATACTATTCAGAGCGGCTGTTATATAAAGTGGGAACGCGTCTAATTAAAATACAAATTTGTGAGAAGGCAAAAAAGAAAATAACCAGAAAATCGAAATTCATTGGCTATTAGCCAATGAATGAACTAATGTTAACAAAGAGCCTTTATTTTGAAGTTTTATAGTGTTGTTGTTAGTTTGCTATAGTGCAAAAGTACAGCATGGCAATTACAATTTGCATAAAGGTTAATATAATATAACATATAACATATATCTAGACCAAACATATATCTAGTGCTGTCTACTTTTGAAAAATGTTTTGATATTTCAAGAAAACTTTTTGACAAATTGCTATGGAGCATTGAGGGACTGAACTCAGAAGATTTTGACAGAAATGATCAAACTCTCAATCGTCAAATACAGGAGCTGAATAAACTTGAACTCATGTACAACACAAATACAGTGGGCAGTTTAGATTCATCAAAC
Source organism: Rhinichthys klamathensis goyatoka (assembly GCF_029890125.1). Classification (NCBI taxonomy): domain Eukaryota; kingdom Metazoa; phylum Chordata; class Actinopteri; order Cypriniformes; family Leuciscidae; genus Rhinichthys; species Rhinichthys klamathensis. The sequence goes on from NW_026606681.1 coordinate 347,271, forward strand.
ATGGACATGGACAAGATGATTAAGCAACTGAGTATAATTTATAACACAGTAAAAGAGCTTCAGCAGATGGAGAAGATGGATTCTGTTCACAATAAGGACATACTGAGAAGAGTGAGATCCATGAATATGGGGAGAATTGGCAAAACTCTCAGCCTGCATGAGCAACTAAAAGGCACAATCGATACTCTATTACGAAATCTTGATCATTACAAAATCACAGGACAAAACAAGTCAAAAGCAGAAGAAATCAAATCAGAAACTTTGAAATTGATTCCTCGGATAAGACAAACAGCTGCTCACATTCAGGAGATTTAATTTTTATTTTTGATAAGCAACTGTTTGCATGTTGTTTTTCTGGTTCTGTGTGAAATTGGATAAACTCCATGTGTCTTTGTAAATGAAAACCCCTTTCTCTGGAGTTTAGATTCTGTTTATTTCTTGTGAAATTCTTCAGGCATTCATTTTAATTGCCATTTGTGTGTTGTATACTGTATGTCACTGTTTGTAATGTAATGTACAATAAAAATACATGTACAATAATAATCATGATTTCCCAGCTGATGTAGATGTCAATACATATATTACAAAATTGATGTACTTCTGATCTCACCAACATATTCTCCACATTGTGTGATCTTTATAAGTAAGCATTGGAAGATATTTGAAATCATCTTTTAAGAGGCGACATGAAGCTAAAATAAACCAAGTTTAATTTACAATATATGAAATCTTGTAACTGTTCTGTAAGGGTTGGTTTTCTGAAAATGCTTTTAGTCTTTTTTATCCGTTCTTTAATAACTGACTTATATTAGACTTTTTCACTATATCAAACAGATTAAAACCAAAGGCATATCATGTCATTATAAAGTTCTCCATTAGTATTTAATAAATTAATCAGTAACGTTTTTGAAGAGGAATTTACTGTGTGAAATGTTGAATTGTAATTAAAAATTTAGTTTAAAGAATGTTTCAGGAACATCATAATAACCTTAATAAAACGCTCCACTAACATTAATAAAACTGGACATGTTAATGTTCACATAAGCAGAACAGTGTGTGTGAAGCATTCTGTCAGCTGGAGTTCGTCTCTCCTCTCTCGAGCTTCATCTGGTGGACATTAAACAGCTGTGATGAAACATGATTATTACTCTGATATCAAAAAATAAAATAAAAATAAAAAACACACTAATGCAGTTAACTGGGAAGAAAACTAAGTTAACTAAATTAAAATATTTCATTACAATAAGCACAGTGTTACCTTCACAGCTTTCACGCTCCGAACCGTAGTTAAGAGCGAGCTGGTATCATTATAACTTGGCTCGTAGCAGGTAACTTGCTTATAGTGGTCCGGCTAACCCAGCTGAAGCACACACTGTAGTCATCGGTTGGGTTCAACAATGAACTCGGGCTTTATTATTTACAATGATACACATTCACGGCATAAAAGACACTTTGCTTGCTAGCATTCAAACGGGACATAGACTGCGTCACTACCACATTCGCACCGTCAACGACTGATTCCCCCGCTATACTTTTGTTTACACTAACTACGGAAACCCAAAAGGCCCAACACGTCACACATACGTGTTTCTTTTTGTCAACAAGCAGCCAGAGGGAGGCAGAGATTGCAACAACAGGGACTCGGAAAAAATCTATGAACTGGTGATTTTTTTCAAAAGTTCAATCAAATAAAAATGATCAGAAATATGAAAAATTTACAACATGTCTACTAGCTCTCATTACTGTGCGTTCACACCAGACGCGAATAACGGGTCAAATTCACGCATGCCGCGTCTAGTTATACGCTTGAACACTTTGAATCCATTCGCGCGTCAAGAGCGAAATTGACGGAGGCAAAATCCGTTGGCGGCCATCTTTTTACAAGATGGCTGATGTTAATCAAGCATTCATCAAGAAAGTCACCGCTCTGTATAGCAGAACAGCGGCGTAGGGGTCATCGTCACGGTACTTGGGTCCACCGGACCCTTCGGAGGCGAACCCAGTTTAGCGAGTTTCACCATTTGCTCCAGGAGCTGCGCCTGGATGACGGCCGCTTTCAGCGGTACTTCCGCCTACCAATCAGTAGAGTGTTAGTAGAGTATTAGTAGAGTGTTTGTAGAGTATTAGTAGAGTGTTAGTAGAGTATTAGTAGAGTGTTAGTAGAGTATTAGTAGAGTGTTTGTAGAGTATCAGTAGAGTGTTTGTAGAGTATCAGTAGAGTATCAGTAGAGTGTTAGTAGAGTATCAATAGAGTATCAGTAGAGTATCAGTAGAGTATCAGTACAGTATCAATAGAGTTTTAGTAGAGTATCAGTAGAGTGTTAGTAGAGTATCAGTAGAGTGTTAGTAGAGTGTCAGTAGAGTGTTAGTAGAGTATCAGTATAGTGTTAGTAGAGTATAAGTAGAGTGTTAGTAGAGTATCAGTATAGTGGTAGTAGAGTATAAGTAGAGTGTTAGTAGAGTATCAGTAGAGTGTTTGTAGAGTATCAGTAGAGTATCAGTAGAGTGTTAGTAGAGTATCAATAGAGTATCAGTAGAGTATAAGTGGAGTGTTAGTAGAGTATCAGTCGAGTGTTAGTAGAGTATCAGTATAGTGTTAGTAGAGTATAAGTAGAGTGTTAGTAGAGTATCAGTCGAGTGTTAGTAGAGTATAAGTAGAGTGTTAGTAGAGTATAAGTAGAGTGTTAGTAGAGTATCAGTATAGTGGTAGTAGAGTATAAGTAGAGTGTTAGTAGAGTATCAGTAGAGTGTTAGTAGAGTGTCAGTAGAGTGTTAGTAGAGTATCAGTATAGTGTTAGTAGAGTATAAGTGGAGTGTTAGTAGAGTATCAGTCGAGTGTTAGTAGAGTATCAGTATAGTGGTAGTAGAGTATAAGTAGAGTGTTAGTAGAGTGTCAGTAGAGTGTTAGTAGAGTATCAGTATAGTGTTAGTAGAGTATAAGTGGAGTGTTAGTAGAGTATCAGTCGAGTGTTAGTAGAGTATCAGTATAGTGGTAGTAGAGTATCAGTATAGTGGTAGTAGAGTATAAGTAGAGTGTTAGTAGAGTATCAGTATAGTGGTAGTAGAGTATAAGTAGAGTGTTAGTAGAGTATCAGTATAGTGGTAGTAGAGTATAAGTAGAGTGTTAGTAGAGTATCAGTCGAGTGTTAGTAGAGTATCAGTATAGTGGTAGTAGAGTATCAGTATAGTGGTAGTAGAGTATCAGTAGAGTGTTAGTAGAGTATCAGTAGAGTGTTAGTAGAGTATCAGTATAGTGTTAGTAGAGTATCAGTAGAGTGTTAGTAAAGTATCAGTATAGTGGTAGTAGAGTATAAGTAGAGTGTTAGTAGAGTATAAGTAGAGTGTTAGTAGAGTATAAGTAGAGTGTTAGTAGAGTATCAGTAGAGTGTTAGTAGAGTATAAGTAGAGTGTTAGTAGAGTATCAGTATAGTGTTAGTAGAGTATCAGTAGAGTGTTAGTAGAGTATCAGTATAGTGGTAGTAGAGTATAAGTAGAGTGTTAGTAGAGTATCAGTATAGTGGTAGTAGAGTATAAGTAGAGTGTTAGTAGAGTATCAGTAGAGTGTCAGTAGAGTATCAGTATAGTGGTAGTAGAGTATCAGTAGAGTGTTAGTAGAGTATAAGTAGAGTGTTAGTAGAGTATCAGTAGAGTATCAGTAGAGTGTTAGTAGAGTATCAGTAGAGTGTTAGTAGAGTATCAGTAGAGTGTTAGTAGAGTATCAGTAGAGTGTTAGTAGAATGGTATGGTTTGGGTTAATAGAATAAGTTGACATAGTTGCAAAGTTACTTATAGTCCAACCCGATCACACTAAAAGCGTCTCTATAGCACGCAGTGTGTTTATTGTGTAATTTATACACGAAAATGAGTTTTTACGTGCATAGGATACGCATGGGTTGGTTAGGGTAGGTTTAGTAGTGGTGTGGGGTGCGTGTGTATTATACGTTCGGGTAGAATTAGTGGTGTGGGGTGCGTGTGTATTACACGCAAATGAACTGCGTATCAAATGCACGCGAAAACTGGGTATCATATGCACGTAAAAACAAATTTTCGCCTATAAATTGCACGATAATACACAATGCGTGCTATAGAGACGCATTTACGTGAGAACAGGCTGTATATAGTCAGTGAATGGCTGTTGAGGATCATCACTATAAGGAGTTATCAAATATTTAACAGACAGTCTACTAATACTCTATTCATACTCTACAAATACTATAATGAGAGTTAGTTGACACATAGCTGCAACATTTAAGTTGATTATGAAATTGCTATTTTTTAAGACCACAGGAACAACGCTTTCAAACAAGTCATGTCAGATATCAAGTGGAAATCCTGGGATGGAAGTAAGCAGAAAGCACACAACTACTCTACACGCCATAATAATATAATTTCTCCCTTTCAAGCTTTTGCACTATACATTCTCATTTTATTTTATTATTATTATTACCTTAACTCACAATGTCCAGAGGTCATTCAATTTTCAAAAAAGAGCAAGTTGAACTGTGAAGTGCCGAGCGAATCAAAGCTGATAGTGAATGCCCATTTTAAGAGAAGTGCAAGAGGATTTGAAACCTCAAAGTCATAAAGGACAACGGCCAACTTTAGGTCATCATCTGAGAGCAGGAGATTTCCCAAAAAGTTGCATAACGTCTATATTGTGATGCTTTATATTTTGTATCATATTGTGATTGTTTTCTCAACAACTCTTTCGAAATGGAGAGGCTTGGCTCATGCTGTCAGGGTTATGTTCAGTTAAGTCTGTTTTCATTGTGTTCAGATTCTGTTTTTCCTTTACCCGGTTTTTCTATGAATTTCATTGATTTATCCAATTCACATGTCCTTCATGAATCTACTAAATAATAATAAAAAAATAGTGTTTAAAGTTTATGTTAAAGTTGTCTCCTGTGTGTTTCCTTGTTTGAATCTATGATTATGGTAAAGACTCGTTTGAGTCTTGCACTGTTACAGCCGCCTAACTACAGTTTGACACATATTACATGTTGGTAAATGGACCGCATTTATATAGCGCTTTTAACAGACCCATGGCCACCAAAGCGCTTTACATATTGCCTCACAGTGTGTTTGGCAGATCTGAACACACACACACACTATTGACCTTATCCAGCAGTGTCTCTGATCACAGTGTTCGACATCATCCTTCAGTCCAGCGTGAGTCTTACTTTCATTTAGCAATTTATGAGCCATGGTTTGCTCTGGCAGTTTTTTTTTTATTTTTTATCTTTGCATCATGGATTAATTTAAATGAAATTCTTTCATTTTTATCATTGATGAGATTCCCTTTATTGTCACATCATTGACACAAGTGTGTGTGTGTAGGAAATGTGTATGTGAATGTGTATGTGAATGTGTAAGTGAATGTGAAGTGAGATTAGAGTTCAGAAGACAGTGATAATGTGGAAGAACAGCTGCTAGAGTTAATACAGATCTGTCTGAGATTATGTAAAGGTGCCCTAGAATGTTTTTTTTTTATTATTTTATAATGTTTCCTGGTGTCATGATGTGGGTTTGTGTCCTGTCATGTTCTTTGGTTCCCTGTCTTGTTCATTAGTTTTCCCAGGTGTTTCTGATTTTCCCACGCCCCCTTGTTATCCTGTTAGCTCGTTTGTCCCTGATTATTTAAGCCATGTGTTTCTGCCCTGTCTTTGTGAGTTGTTATATGTTTCAGGATTAACGTGAGTGTTGGTTTCCCAGTGTAAAGATTCTTGTTCCACGTTCTGAGTCTCTGTTTGAATTATAGTTTGTTTAAATAAAGCGTGTAAACTGCGTTTGGATCCAGCCTCCTATCTGCCTTTACCGCACCACGTTACAGAACAACTCACCAAGACATGGATCCAGCAGTTGTCAGCAACCAGGCCCTCAGAAGTTTCCTTGCCTCGATATTTCAGGAAGGCCAGTCCATCGAGAGGTACGTGAGGGACTTTATGTCGTGCAGTCGTCTGGGGGCTTTAGACGACCTCGAGCTCATGGACTTGTTTTGGAGCGGGTTGGACGAGGACGTTGCCCAGTTAATGCCGGATGACTGTACCAGCTGGACCCTGGAGGGGTATGTCAACCTGGCCCTCTTCAGGAGCGGTTCATCATTTACTGTGGGCGTGGAGAAGAAGCGGCGAGAGACCGCGCTTCACTTCAGCTCAGCCGAACCCGCGCTCCTCAAGCCCGCGCTTCACGTCTGCTCAGCCGAACCCGCGCTGCACATCTGCTCCGCCAAACCCACTCTTCGTGTCGGACCCCTCGAGCCCGTATTCCGCACTGGTCCTGTTGATTTTGCTAATCCAGAAACCGCGGCGGAGGTTTCGCCAGCCGAACCGGAGTTTGAACGCGTGCCAGCCGGCGCGAACGAGTCTAGTGCCGCCGAGTCAAGTGAGTCAAGTGCCGCCGAGTCAAGTGAGTCAAGTGCCGCCGAGTCAAGTGAGTCAAGTGCCGCCGAGTCAAGTGAGTCAAGTTCCAAGTCAAGTGAGTCAAGTTCCAAGTCAAGTTCCAAGTCAAGTTCCAAGTCAAGTGAGTCAAGTTCCAAGTCAAGTGAGTCAAGTTCCAAGTCAAGTGAATCCAGCCAAGTGAAAGTTTCAAGCCCAGTGAAGCGCCGTCGCAGGAGGAGGAGGACTCGTTTGGCTCGCCAGGCTCCGGAGGGCGTTCCCAGATGCCTCACCCTGCCGGCCCCGCCTCTGTGCCTCGCCCTGCCGGTCCCGCCTCTGCGCCTCGCCCTGCCGACCCCGCCTCTGCGCCTCGCCCTGCCTGCGCCCTTCAAGCTCCGGGAGGGCTTTCCTGAACCCGTGGATTTCCCCAAGTATTTTTTGCGGGGGGGCCAAGGGTCCGGTGAGAAGACCTTGAGGGCTGCGCCGCCATGGTCGTCTGCAGGGGCTTCACCTCCATGGCCGCCATCACGTCCTGCTCCGCCCTGGCCTTCGCCTCGTCCTGCTCCGCCCTGGCCTTCGGCCCAGTCTGGTCCGCCCACGCTCTGCGGCCCAGGCCCGCCTTGCCTAGGTCCAGGTCCCGTTCCCCTGCATGGGCCTGGCCCCCCATCCCTCCCCCAAGACCGCCCTCCTGGACTTTGGTTTGTTTTATTGGGCTTCAGGAGCCGCCCTTAAGGGGGGGGGGGTTATGTCACGATGTGGGTTTGTGTCCTGTCATGTTCTTTGGTTCCCTGTCTTGTTCATTAGTTTTCCCAGGTGTTTCTGATTTTCCCACGCCCCCTTGTTATCCTGTTAGCTCGTTTGTCCCTGATTATTTAAGCCCTGTGTTTCTGCCCTGTCTTTGTGAGTTGTTATATGTTTCAGGATTAACGTGAGTGTTGGTTTCCCAGTGTAAAGATTCTTGTTCCACGTTCTGAGTCTCTGTTTGAATTATAGTTTGTTTAAATAAAGCGTGTAAACTGCGTTTGGATCCAGCCTCCTATCTGCCTTTACCGCACCACGTTAGACCTGGGTTACCCTTATAATGTTAGTATGTTTTTTAGATAAAAAATAATCATAATTTAGAAATAAATGGCATTTTTCCTAGCCTGCTTTTAGCCTCTGATTTGAACACTCTGTTTGAAGGGGCGTGTCTGCTGTGGGATTCAGTGTAACCGCGGCCACTGCTGTGATTGGCTGACATGCTTGCATATGAAATAGCTAGTACGCATTACATGTGAAACTCTCTCCCGAATACTTTTACTACTGCTATTATACGTTTTTACTATAACAGCTATCGAGATTAACGAATCGTGAGATGTTTTTAAAGTATTTAGATCTATTCCCATCACATAAAATGTTGCCGTGATGAGCATTGAGCAGATGACAGTCTGTTGATCGCGAGAATGAAGATCTTATCATTGCAAAGCAGTTTCTGCACTCTCTCTGCTTTCACCAATGCAAACACGATGATGTAAATACAGTAAGAGCTTCGTTGTGCAGTAACGTGCGTCATTGATTTCATAACGAGTTTGGCAAGTGTCCAGATAAACTCGCGCTGTGTGGAAAGATTGTTCTTTGATCGCTTTCTGTATATAATTTGTTCACAATTTAAATACGATTATTTTCATCCTACTAAAAGAAACGATGTGAAGCTGATATTTTAGTCACTGGCTTGACTTACTGATGCATAAACAGTATTGAACGATTTTGAGAGAAAGATTACCTGTCTGAACTTGAACAATTACACATCAGAAAGTGTTGCTTGGTAGCTCGATCCGAGGCCAGCTCTGTATTGGCCCAAGTTGAGGAAACAGTCGGTGAAATGTTTGGAAATTTCCAGAGAAAATAAAATTAACCCATTGTTTCTTCAGAGGCTCAGATGAAGGAACTAAAAAATACTTTTGTGTTCATGTGTACATCCACACTGAGCAACTGCCATGCTTCGGCTGCGCAGTTCCGCCTGGCATTGAGGGCTGGCATTATGCAAATATTTGGAGGCGTACATACTAATGATCCCGACTATTGCGTCACAGTCGGTATTGTGTGGAGAACCGACCGTTTTTCAGGGGTGTTTTTCATAAACGTGAATTAAATGAGAACGCGAAAACAGTCCAGTTTGAGATTCACTCCATGTCATGTCCATGCACTGAACTCGTGTTATTTGACTATACCAAGGTAAATTCAATTTTGAATTATAGGTCACCTTTAGCACAAAAAGTCTGTATTATACCTTAGCTATTAGCCTGAAGGAGAGAAAATGGTCGGACACTAGACTAGAAGTGCCGGTGTTAAACAGTATTTTGTGACTGTAGAAGGCGCTGTATTGACCTAATCTTAATCCCAACTCTAACCCTATAAACCTCAGGCCAGCAAACGCAGGTGTTGTGTAAATGAACGGACAGGACTCATTAAAAGTTTTCTGTTTTCAGTTGAAATCCACCCAAGGGCAAAAGAGGACCAGGATAGTTTCGCAATAGTAACATTATAGTGATGTGAAAGTCTGTTGTTCCTTGTAAACTCATATTGAAACTCTTGGGGAAATAAACGGAGCATATAAATATGATCAGTGTTTCAGTCACAGCGAATCCCTCTTCAGACGCTCTTCACTCTCTCCAGGTGGGCAACAATATTCATACTTCTTTATTTATACCATATTGATTATATTCCCATGACACACAGATTATTATATATTTAAGTTGTTTATTTATTTCACTAGTGTAGTTTTTAGAAATGATGTGACTTCACTAAAACTGACTAAATCTCACTGATTTTTCTGCTTGAATTAAATTAGTCAATTGATTATTTCAATTTTTAATTCAAAAAGATGAACTAATAGGATCTTTTCAAAAACAACAAACGAGTTGGAAATAATACTGATTAATAATTTTGAAACTGTACAGACAGTGTGTGGTTTTAAACAGTATCTCGGTGCTCTTTGGTTGTAGGGATGGCTCCACTCTTAAGAAAAAACAATCCAAGGCACTCGAGTAATTTTAGAAAATATAAAAAAACTTTATTATTTCATGGCTTAGATTTTAAAAACAGGTGATAAGCAACAATACACCTACGTGTTGCAGCCAGTGATCTTCATCCGGGTGTGTGTTGAAGGCTCACTGGCTCATGTACAGTAGGTGTGCCATTGCTTGTCACTTCTTGTTGCTTCAGCGAGTGAAATGAAGATTGATAACTTTTGAATTGTAGATATTTTTCTCATGGTGATTTTGTCTTCTCAGTGTTTGACAGATCTGAACACACACACACACACTCACACACACACTGGTGACCTTATCCAGCAGTGTCTCTGATCACAGTGTTTGACATCATCCTTCAGTCCAGCGTGAGTCTTACTTTCATTTAGCAATTTATGAGCCATGTGTTTGCTCTGGCAGTTTTTTATTTATCATCATGCATTAATTAAACTGATTCTTTGATGAGATTTCATTTAGTTTATTGTCATGTGATTGACCAACCTGACCTTACAGCAATTTGTATGAATTCATACAACCTCACTCGTACACATTTTTGCTAAATCGTACATATTTTACGAGTTGCCCAATCGTATGAATTAGACACCTCGTACTCACTCGTATTGGTCGTGAGATAGCGTTGTCATTGACACAAGTGTACAAGCAGTGAAAATATTCTATTCATAGATTCTTGTAGGAATACAGAACAGAGAATGTGACATTCAACTTCAATAAATACACACACACAATCATCACATACTTCACTATAAATCAGACAATTACATACATTGAGTTATAGTTTTCACTTTAAACATCTTCAACTACCTTGACAAGTCAGAACACACACACACACACACACACACACACACACTTGTAATACAAACACGACACCTAGTGGTTACTCCAGGATACTTCGATACTTCTATGGCATCACTATAAATATTGTCAGTTATGAATGATCATAGAGTAATCTGTGAAAATGCTTCATGTCTGATACAGGGGAAGTGAATCGAGAAGACGAGATGTCTCAGTAAGTATTTCTCGTTCAAAGCTTTGACTTTATCTTTAAAATCAACTGATTATTATCCAAATGAGTACATCATTTACAACAAGGTTTCATTTGTTCGCATTAATTAACTACATTAGTTAACATTAACTATTATTACAGCATTTTATTAATCTTAGTTAATTTCAACATTTTTAAAATGAAAAGTTACTCGTCGAGTGAGTCGAGGGAAGTTTATATGGACAGTGTAACTTTTACTGTATTCAGCAGCTCCTTAAACCACAACAGAACATGATCACAGCCAATCACATTTACTTTACACACACACAACTCTATATATGAATTAACTTATGAGATAATATAATACTTACTTTAAGCCGATTTTTTTTAACATATATCGTTCTATTATTATCATCATTTTTATCAGTGCATTTTTTAAATGCAAAAGTGCAGCATGACAATTACAATATACATACAGGTTAATAGAATATGTGCCCTTTGGCTGGTAAAACCATTAAACAGACAAAACATATCTGTCTACTTATTAAAATATATATATTTCAGGAAACTTGTAAATGAATTGCAACAAAACATTAAGGAACTGGATACAGAATTTGTCAGATATCATCAAATGGTCACTGGAAAAATACAGGAGCTGAATGACATCACTGATGAACTTGAAACCCTGCACAAGAAAGTAGAGAACATTGTGGGATGGCTAGGTCGTGGTGCCTTATCAATTTTAACATTGGGATTCGCTGGAGGAACAGATGCAGCATCAAACATGATCAAGACTACTGAGAAGGCAGTGATAGTTTTCACCAGTGCAGATGTTAAAGGTGCCAAGATGAAGGAGCGTCTGACCACAATTTATAACATCATAAAACAGCTTCAGCAGATGGAGAATGATTCTGTTCAAAATAAGGAAATACTGAGAAGAGTGAGATCCGTAAAAATGGAGAAAATTGCCAAACCTCTCAAACTGCATCAGCAACTAAACGGCACAATCGATACTCTATTACAAAATATTGATGATTACAAAATCACTATAAACTCAAAAGAAATCAAATCAGAAACTTCTTCATTGATTCCTCTGATGAGAAAAACAGCTGCTGAAATTAAGCAGACTCTGAATAAAATTAAACATGCCAAAGAAAAATATATAAACAAATTAGTTTGAAATCTGTTTAGAAATGATTGGACTGATCTGTCTGCTTTTATCATCATCTGGTTTTATCATCAATAATACAGTCAAAGCGGATCACTCTAATCTGACATCTTTGAAAATGTGTGCATTTAATGATGTATAAAATCATGCAGAAAGTGTTCAGTCTTTCAAAGCAGTGAATTCTGAATTATAGAATCTGGTATTTTTCTTTTATCAGAAAATAGTGAGGAAAATGAGGTCAAATGTACTTCCTTTCTTTTTTTACATTGAGTTTGTAATATGTGATTAAATGACTCTGGTTGTCATAAAAGTTTTTGAAATATTTTATTTTAATTTTGATCAGCAACTGTTTGCATGTTCAATCAAACTTTTGTTCTTGTTTTTATGACCTTGGATAAACTCTATTTTTCTTTTACTCTGGAGTTTAGATTATATTTATTTCTTGTGAAATTCTTCAGGCATTCATTTTATTTGCCTTTTTGTTGTATATGTTACTGTTTTGTAATGTAATGTAAAATAAAAACAATAACCCTGCTTTGTAGATGTCAAAACCAAAATATCTATTTTACAAAATAAATGTATATCTGATCTCAACAACATATTCACCAAATTGTGTGATCTTTATAAGTAAGCATGGGAATATATTTGAAATCATCTTTTAAGAGGTGACATGAAGATAAAATAAACCAAGTTTTGTTTACAATATACTGTATAACATCTTGAAACTGTTCTTGTTAAGGGTTGGTTTCCTGAAAATGCTTTTTTTTTTGTAGTTTTTTTTGTTTTTGTTCTTTAATAACTGACTTGCATTAGACTTTTTCATTATATAAAACATATTAAAAACAAAATGCATATCATGTCATAAGTTCTCCATTATAATACCCTTAAGTGTATCATGAAAATGCACATTCCAAACTTAAATGGTTGTAATTCAAGAATGCTTTGGAATATAGACTTAAGATTGGTCTTGTTTTAAAGAAGACATTTGGCATTTTTGTAGAACTGAAATATATTAAGAAAGTGAAACCGAAAAAATTTAGGTTGATATCTCAAAAAAGGAGCTTTCATTAAGATTTTGTTTGTACGCAGTACCAAACTTTTTCACTAGGTCACAACCAGACTCCATTACTGCCCATATAAGGGCGCCTCCATTTCCATATGTGGTTTGAGTGATATGAACCATTATTTCCACAATTTTCATACAATTTATGAAGTAGACATCCTATTCAGAAGTAGTATTGGAAGTTTGGCAGATTTTGATATGAATTCAACCTCTAATAAACACATAAAAAGAACACGTATGAGCGTTATAGTTCGCTGCCACATCACAAATGGTGAATCTATTATTTTTTCTTTATATTTAAAACATTTTCAGACCTTTTTTTATTAATAATTGAATGGATGCTATCTTTTGAACTCTTGGCATGAAAACAAACTGAGGTTTCTACCCTTCTTTCGTGATTTTTCATGTTCATTGCTATTTCAAAATTAAGGTCTGAACACGCCTTAGGAGTATGAAAATATTCTTGTTGCAAATTGATAAATTACGGCTCCTCTGTAATTTATTTTGAAAATCAAAAAAACAAATATGGAAACTAGAGATTGTAAGCTTTCAAATGATATATAGTTTGTCAAGATTAGTTTAGGTTTATTATAGGATATTACGGTTTTAAATATGTAATGGATTTGGGCCCACCGGTGGGCCGGTGACATTAATCAGAAACGTTTTTGAAGAGGAATTTACCGTGTAAAATGTTGAGTTGTTAATAAAAATTGAGTTTAAAGAATGTTTCAGGAACATCACAATAACCTTAAAAGAAACGTTCCACTAACATTAATAAAACTGGACATGTTAATGTTCCCATAAGCAGAACAGTGTTTGTGAAGCGTTCTGTCAGCTGGAGTTCGTCTCTCCTCTCTCGAGCTTCATCTGGTGGACATTAAACAGCTGTGATGAAACATGATCATTACTCTGATATCAAGTTTTACGATACTGTGCATTTACATTAAATACAAAAAAAAAGCACTAATGCATATAACTGGGTAGAAAATTAAGTTAAAATAGTTAATTACGATAAGCACAGGGATTTAGATGAATCTTTAAACTGATGATTATTTATAACAAGGTAAATACAATTCAGAATATCAGAAATATGATAAATGTGCAACATACACAAAATAATAAACGCAACACTTTTGTTTTTGCCCCCATTTTTCATGAGCTGATCTCAAAGATTTAAGACTTTTTCTATGTATATAAAAGGCTTATTTCTCTCAAATATTGTTCACAAATCTGCCTAAATCTGTGTTAGTGAGCACTTCTCCTTTGCCAAGATAATCCATCCACCTCACAGGTGTGGCGTATCAAGATGCTGAGTAGACGGCATGATTATTGCACAGGTGTGCCTTAGGCTGTCCACAATAAAAGGCCACAAGTTTTGAGGGAGTGTGCGATTGGCATGCTGACTGCAGGAATGTCCTCCAGAGCGGTTGCCCGTGAATTGAATGTTCATTTCTCTACCATAAGCCGTCTGCAAAGGCGTTTCAGAGAATTTGGCAGTACATCCAACCGGCCTCACAACCGCAGACCACGTGTAGCCACACCAGCCCAGGACCTCCACATCCAGCATCTTCACCTCCAGGATCGTCTGAGACCAGCCTCCCGGACAGCGGCTGCAACTATCGGTTTGCATAACCAAAGAATTTCTGCACAAACTGTCAGAAACCGTCTCAGGGAAGCTCACCTGCATGCTCGTCGTCCTCATCGGGTCTCCACCTGAGTGCAGTTCGTCGTCGTAACCAGCCTGAGTGGGCAAATGCTCAAATTCGATGGCGTCTGGCACTTTGGAGAGGTGTTCTCTTCACGGATGAATCCCGGCTTTCACTGTACAGGGCAGATGGCAGACAGTGTGTGTGGCGTCGTGTGGGTGAGCGGTTTGCTGATGTCAGCGCTGTGGATCGAGTGGCCCATGGTGGCGGTGGGTTATGGTATGGGCAGGCGTATGTTAAGGACAACGAACACATGTGCATTTTATTGATGGCATTTGAATGCACAGAGATACCGTGACGAGATCCTGAGACCCATCCACGACAATCACCTCATGTTGCAAGGATCTGTATCCTGGAAGCTGAAAACATCCCAGTTCTTGCATGGCCAGCATACTCACCGGACATGTCACCCATTGATCATGTTTGTGATGCCCTGGATCTGTGTATATGACCCATATTCCAGTATCGGTGTATTCCAGTTTTTTTTTTTAAATGAGGCACAAGAGTTAATCATAAGAAAATGCCATCAGATAAAGACCTGATCATGGAACAAAACACAGTAAGCGCAGCGTTGAGTTTCTTGAGTCTGTTCAGTTAGGAGCATTTTGATTGGTGGATTAAAAGCTCACAGCGATTGGCTAAACAGAACATCCTCCAAAAAAAAGTTATTTATGAATCTTAACCTGTCAGGAAGGTCTCAAAAATACCGCACACAAATTCAAAGCAGTCTACGCATGTGTGACTATTTGCAAAACATGTAACATCTGTAGAAAACTATGGAAGTAAAATAATCCCAAATGTTTTTGAAACAAAAAGCCTGTTGAATTGTACTACTTGAAAAAAATATGCATTGCATTAACCCTGCTTGTATTTTAATGCATTGTATTTGTAGGGCTTGTATTTTTATAGGCTGAAATTTAGCATGGTTGAATATTTAAGCTGTGAATATTTCAAATCAAAACATTTCAAACACATTTTCATTATTAAAATTTCAATAATCCATATTCACCTTTCATATTTCATTTCCCAAATATTCAAACTGATTAAAAATACAACCTATAATATTCAACAGGCGGTTTTCGGTCCATTTTATTTCGCTTTGCAAATTCGCTTCCACAAATTCAGTGGTTCAAATTCGACAGTAAATTCAACATTGACATCCAGGACCTGCAGGAAAAGTAGTAGACTACCGAGCATAATCTCCATCTGCTGTTAGTCGACCAAGCGCGTGTTGTTGACGAAGACCAGAGCAACAGTTAGCGCAAGCCATTCATTCATAAAAACTCAGCATTCATAAAAACTCAGCATGCAAAACTCAGCAGCATGCACTCAGCCTTTTCTACAGTGAACGGGATTATAATCTGTTTCCCTCAATACATCATCATACTCAAAAGATTCCCCGAATTCCGTCAGGACAAAGCGCTTAACGTAGCTTAATGGACTACAGTGATATAGAAGACCAAACTCACACCTTATTTGGAAAGTATGTATTGTACATGTACTGCATTAGATTAATTAGATTAAACTGGGAAGTAGCACTTTCATAGTGTTGTTCTATATTGTTAGTTTAACTAGTCGCTTTGGATAAAAGTGCCAGCTAAAAGACTAAATGTAAAATTGGGTTGACATTTGCACATTTAGGGACCGTCTCTAAAGTAACAAGGGTAACACTTTATTTTACGACCCGCAAACAACTGCGTAAGTAAACCGAAATTACGGTGTACGTTTCTGTAATTATAGTGTACTTCCGTGTAGGTATAAGGGAACAATATGTTAAGTTTTGGGTAATAAAGGGGTAACAAGCAGATATACAAGCAAATTATTTATAATGTAATTATTTTAAAACTAACAGGTACCTATTCTGTTAATATATTCCAGGCAAAAATTGTACGTCTGTTGTATATAAAAGTTATCATCACATTTCTGGCAAAATATGTTCTTGTGCAATGTTACAGGGTAATTGCGACATCTGTGGGTTGAAAATTAAACACATATATATATATATATATATATATATATATATATATATATGGCTGTAATGTATGTAAGCACACTCACAGTGTGATAAAAATTTAATTTATTGGCTTTTCTTACTAGATTACTTAATGTTAAGTCAAAAAAAATAGTTTCTGCTATGATTTTAATTTAGACCGTACCATGTAGTACTTAGCACTTACCTTATCACATTGTATTGCAATGACACTTAAATGTCAGGGCAAATATACTGTGTAATTAAAACGTTTTTTTTTTTTTTCTTAATAAGAGTACCTTTCTCTGTAATTACTGTGCGAATAGTGTTGTTTCGTATTGTTACATAGTAAGTAGTGTTTGTTACCCCTTTCAACTGTGTATTTTACAGGGTAAGTGTAACTCCTGCGGGCTGTAAATTAAAGTGGTGCTTGTTACCTCCTTGTTCTGTGTAGTTACAGGGTAAGTACAACATTAAACCAGTATGCTGAAACAGACAAACCTAGCTTCACCATTAGCATTATCAACAAATTTCTAAATTAGTACTTGTAAAAGTACAGTAGCACAATTAAACCAAAACCATTTATTAAAACAAGTTTAACAATAAACAATCACAATGTTGAAATTACATCAACACAAACTGTAAACAGAACAGAAATAATCTTGAAATCACACTGTACATATTTTGCCAGAAATGTGATGATAACCTTTATATACAACAGCCGTCGTTCTTTTCAAATGGTATTTAAGTTAGAAACGTGTATACCAATGTCGTATGTAACTTTAGAGACGGTCCCAAGAGAAATATGTCAAATGTAACACTGGATCTGTACATCCGCATCGGGGGAATAACATTATCGTTCATGGTAGAGAAAGATGCATGTAGGCTACACAGGAAAAGTAATCGTGAACACACTGAATTTCACATAAAACAGACGTCATAATAATCACAAATACACTTACATTTTTGTAAATAAGTTTTTATGAATGAATGGCTTGCGCTAACTGTTGCTCTGGTCTTCGTCAACAACACGCGCTTGCACCCCCTGCTGGTGTGGTCGACTAACAGCAGATGGAGATTATGCTCGGTAATCTACTACTTTTCCTGCAGCTCCTGGATGTCAATGTTGAATTTACTGTCGAATTTGAACCACTGAATTTGTGGAAGCGAATTTGCAAAGCGAAATAAAATGGACCGAAAACCGCCTGTTGAATATTTTAGGTTGTATTTTTAATCAGTTTGAATATTTGGGAAATGAAATATGAAAGGTGAATATGGATTATTGAAATTTTACTAATGAAAATGTGTTTGAAATGATTTGATTTGAAATATTCACAGCTTAAATATTTAACCATGCTAAATTTCAGCCTATAAAAATGCAAGCCCTAAAAATACAATGCATTAAAATACAAGCAGGGTTAATGCAATGCATATTTTTTTCAAGTAGTACAATTCAACAGGCTTTTTGTTTCAAAAACATTTGGGATTATTTTACTTCCATACTCCACGCTACGCTGGCGTGACCACAACATTGCCCAACATCAAATGGCAAATGTAACGTAACCGGAGCGAAACCACTCGTTATTGTGTGTTTGACGGACCGTTGATCAGTTTGGACAAATACAGCGCGAGCCAATCTTCATCATCAGCACTGTTACTACACAGCGAAATCCAGTAAAGAAAGCATTTGAATTCGCCACTGAAGTAATAACATCGCTGCGAGATCTAGTGAGAAACATTCGCAAACAGCGCTGACGTGGAAACCAGGAAGAAACATTGTGCCATGAATGAACTATCCAGTGTCCACAGATCAGCGCATTCACCATGGGTTTACTGGAGTAACACTACTAACTGTAACCATGGGAGTTTGGCAGGAATAGTAGGCTATGATGCTTTCAAGTAACATCACGTCGGTTTTATTTTGACATTATGAATACAATTGCTGCCCTCAAATGTTAATCTGAACTAAAATAAACCTTTGTTTATAACCACTACAATATTATATTTCATTTTGTCCAAGGAGCTGTTTTGTTTTATAAGCTCCTAAGAAAAGTCAAGTATAGCTCCATCATTGCTCAAAGTTAAAAAATATCATACTTTATGATGTTAGTTTTAATAAAAATATAATTAAAAAAATTTAATCAAGGAAAATTCTCTGGCATTTCTTTCTTTTTGCTGTATCGGAAACGTACCGAATCGAACCGTGACACAAGTGTATCGTATCGAACCGAACCGTGAATTTTGTGAACCGTTACACCCCTAATATATATGTATATATATATATATATATTAGGGGGTGGTGATGGCGCAGTGGATAAGACACATGCCTTTGGTGTGAGAGACCCGGGCTCTCAAGACACTTAACCCCTAGTTGCTCCAGAGGCGTGCGACCTCTGACATATATAGCAATTGTAAGTCGCTTTGGATAAAAGCGTCAGCTAAATGAATAAATGTAAAATGTAAATGTAAATATATATATATATATATGAGCATTCAAATACACAGGTTATATACAGTACATTGTTAGTTATGAATTATTAGAGTAATCTGTGAAAATGCTTCATGTCTGATACAGGTGCAGTGAATCGAGCTGACGAGATCTATCAGGAGTAAGTACAGGTCCTTCTCAAAAAATTAGCATATTGTGATAAAGTTCATTATTTTCCATAATGTAATGATAAAAATTAAACTTTCATATATTTTAGATTCATTGCACACCAACTGAAATATGTCAGGTCTTTTATTGTTTTAATACTGATTCAGCGTGGTCAAGATCAAGACTCGCGTGCCTCTATGAGGTGAGTCCCTTTGCTTATTTCCCGATCCAGTTTCTCTTCTGGTGCACCAGAGGAGGGCTGCTTTGGCGAATAACATTGGTGATCTGAGGGTTTCAGTGAGCACGAACCACTCACTCCTCTAACGCATCGCAAACATGCTGAGATTGTGTTCGTGGGTGGTTTATGCTTTCTTATGAGAGCATGACCACGTCGGCACGTTGTTCGCCTGCCTGAGGGCTTGAGCGTCCAGCCTGGTTGACGGCCACGATCACGGTTTCACATGCCTAATCAGTGTGTTGAGACTGCGTTCGTGGGTGGTTCATGTTCTCTAAGGAGTGCATGACCACGTCGGCACGTTGTTCGCCTCCCCTTTCTCGTAAAGGTTGGAGCAGCTCAGCGTGCCGTGTGCCGTCGAGGCTTTCAAATGGGTTTCTGGTCCTTCTCATGAGGGACCAGGCATTTCATTCAGGGCCCCAGGGAGGACAGATGTCGATCGCTACATCGGAGAGAGGGCGGTTATACTCTGAAAATGATGCTGAGTTCCTACTATAATTGTGTGTTCTCATGCTGAAGATTCAGACTTAACGGCCACACTTTCCTGGGCTGTTCTAAAGCGCCTGGATGTGTGTGAAGAATTTTGGCAGTATGGAAGCATTTTGGTGCCAATATGGCAAGCCAAACATGCCTAAATCTGCAGAAGTTTTTCCTCTCTCACTGCCACTGCACGTGCGTAGTTCTAACTCGGGGTTGAGCTGTGCTTAGTGACTGACCGTGATTAGTCACAGCGCTGGCCCTCGGTTAGACGATGTCCACACTGGTGGTCCAGAAGCACCTCAAAGTCAGCCCGCTCGGAGTTTGTTTTCCCCCAGCAAAGGGAAGGTAAACAACACTGAGAGGAGCGACCCAGAGTATGTGACGTTCTGCTCTTTGGGAGTGCGTGTCATCACCACTCCTTCCCCCGGGGGAGGGCCGGGTGGAGAATTTCGTTTCTGTTCCGCCGCTGGTTATCCTGTAATCAGCGGGACCCATGAGCAGTCCACTTCCTCTGAGTCGTTCACGGGCCCCAGCGCTCAGATGGCAGTGAGGGCTGCGGCCTTGTCACTCTCGTCTCTCGCTGGGTGAGGGGAAACCAGGACTCGATGCCCCCGGGCCTCGTTCCTCGTTTCCCCTCACGGTCGAGACTGGCAGTATAATAAGACCAGTTTCCTCCGTCCGAGAGGGTCAGAATGGCAGTGCGTGCCGCCCCCAAGCTGCACCACTCCCGTTCCCCTCTACCCAGCTTGCAGATAGCAGTGACGCAGCCTCGGCTGCATCGCTCCGGTCTGCAGCTGGGCCCGGAGGCGCAGAGACCAGGACACGAGGAGTCAGGGCCTCGTTCTTCGTCTCTCCCCCTCCCTTCGCCACCGGGCAGCCCGCAGCAGAAAGCCTACGAGCTCTCTCTGCCGTCTGCCCCACGGTGGACCGCCCAGACCCCGCTTCCAGTGGCTACATTGTCACTGGAGCTGGGTCCCGGCCTTCCACCTCACTGCCCCTCCGCGGGTACGCCGGTGGTTCGGGTGGGCTTATTGGCTCGGTACCTGGAAGCCTGGCTAGCGCTTCCGGGTCCGTCTCGATGGCTCGTCCGCACCATTCGGTTCGGCTATGCAATTCAGTTTGCACGCCGGCCTCCCAGGTTCAGGGGCATCCACTTCACCCGTGTGCGGTCAGTGGATGTCCCTGTCCTGCGGAAAGAGATCGATGTCCTGCTGGCGAAGGACGCGATCGAGCCGGTCCCTCCTGCCGAGATGAGGTCCGGGTTTTACAGCCCGTACTTCATTGTACCCAAGAAAGGCGGTGGGTTACGGCCAATCCTGGATCTGCGAGTTTTGAATCGGGCCCTGCACAAACTCCCGTTCAAAATGTTCACGCAGAAGCGCATTTTCGAGTGCATCCGTCCCCAGGATTGGTCTGCAGCGATCGACCTGAAGGACGCGTACTTTCACGTCTCGATTTTTCCTCGTCACAGACCGTTTCTACGGTTTGCTTTCGAGGGTCGAGCGTATCAGTACAAGGTCCTACTCTTCGGGCTGGCCCTGTCGCCCCGTGTCTTCACGAAAGTCGCGGAGGCGGCCATTGTTCCCATGAGAGAACAAGGCGTTCGCATTCTCAACTATCTCGACAACTGGCTCATTCTGGCTCTCGCGAGATGTGTTGTGCGATCACAGGGACATGGTGCTACGGCACCTCAGCCGTTTGGGGCTTCAGGTCAACTGGGACAAGAGCAAACTCTGCCTCATGCAGAGGATCTCTTATCTCGGTATGGAGTTGGACTCGGTCGCCCAGACTGCGCGCCTCACGGAGGAGCGAGTCCAGTCAGTGCTCACCTGCCTCAGGTCTTTTCGAGGCAGGACAGCGGTTCCACTGAAACAATTTCAGAGGCTCCTGGGGCATATGGCAGCCGCAGTAATGATGCTCGGCCTGTTACATATGAGACCGCTCCAGCACTGGCTTCACGATCGAGTCCCGAGGTGGGCGTGGCAGAGCGGCACGTTCCGGGTGAAAGTAACCCCGACTGTCGCCAAACCTTCTCCCCGTGGTCGGATCCTGCGTTTCTACGGGCCGGAGTGCCCCTAGTCCAGGTTTCCAGGCATGTTGTGGTTTTCACAGATGCCTCTGCCATGGGGTGGGGGGCCACGTACAAAGGGCATGCAGTCTCGGGTCTGTGGACGGGGCCCCAGCTGCATTGGCATATCAACTGCCTAGAGTTGCAAGCAGTACGCTTGGCTTTGTGCCGCCTCAAGGGGCTTCTCAAAGACAAGCACGTACTGGTCCGTACGGACAGCACTGCGACCGTTGCGTACATCAACCGACAAGGTGGACTACGCTCCCGCCGCATGTCGCGACTCGCCTCCCACCTCCTCCTATGGAGTCAGAAGCATCTGAGGTCGCTTCGCGCCACTCATGTTCCAGGGGAGCTCAACCGTGTGTCAGACAAGCTTTCACGGTTGCCTCCCCTGCCAGGAGAATGGCGACTCCATCCCCAGGCGGTTCAGCTGATCTGGAGTGTTTTCGAAGTCGCACAGGTAGACCTGTTTGCCTCTCCGGACACGAACCATTGCCAGTGGTTTTACTCCCTGTCCGAGGGGACCCTCGGCACGGACGCCCTGGCTCACAGCTGGCCCCGGGACCTGCGCAAGTATGCGTTTCCCCCAGTGAGCCTTCTTGCACAGACACTGTGCAAGGTCAGGGAGGACGAGGAGCAGGTCCTGTTAGTGGCGCCGTATTGGCCCACCAGGACTTGGTTCACGGAACTCATGCTCCTCACGACAGCCCCTCCTTGGCCGATTCCTCTGAGGAAGGACCTTCTTTCTCAGAGACGGGGCACTCTGTGGCACCCGCGTCCAGACCTCTGGAAACTCCATGTCTGGTCCCTGGACGGGACGCGGAGGTTCTAGGTGATCTACCACAGGCAGTGGTAAACACCATCACTTCTGCTAGAGCCCCCTCTATGAGGCGCCTCTATGCGTTGAAGTGGAACCTATTCGTCGTGTGGTGTTCCTCCCACCAGGAGGACCCCCGAACTTGCCCGGTCAGAGTCGTGCTTTCCTTCCTACAAGATGGGTTGGAGCGAAGGCTGTCTCCCTCCACCCTCAAAGTGTATGTTGCCGCAATAGCCGCACATCACGATGTAGTAGAAGGTAAGTCCGTAGGGAAGCACGACCTGATCATCAGATTCCTCAAGGGTGCTAGGAGGTTAAATCCACCTCGTGTTTTGCACTCTGTACCCTCTTGGGACCTAGCTCTGGTACTGAGAGCTCTTCAAAGTCCTCCCTTTGAGCCCTTGCTGACAGTGGAGCTGAATATCCTGTCCATTAAGACAGCGCTCCTGTTGGCATTGGCCTCTTTTAAGAGGGTCGGGGATCTGCAGGCTTTTTCGGTCGACGAATCGTGCCTAGAGTTCGGGCCGGGGCTTTCTCGCGTGATATTGAGACCCCGGCCCGGATATGTGCCCAAGGTTCCTACCACTCCCTTCGTGGATCAGGTAGTGAACCTGCAAGCGCTGCCCCAGGAGGAGGCAGACCCAGCCCTAGCTTTTCTCTGTCCAGTCCGCGCCCTGCGGGTTTACACTGACAGAAAGCAAAGCTTCAGGACCTCAGATCAGCTCTTTGTCTGTTACGGAGGCCAGGAGAAGGGGAAGGCCGTCTCCAAGCAGAGGTTAGCTCACTGGTTAGTGGATGCTATCACCCAAGCGTATGAAGCTACGGGTGAGCCTTGTCCTCCCAGGTTGCGTGCTCACTCTACGAGAGGTGTTGCCGCCTCCTGGGCGTTGGCTCAAGGCACCTCGCTTACAGACATTTGTAGAGCTGCGGGCTGGGTGACACTGAACACATTCGCTAGATTATATAGCCTACGTGTGGAACCTGTTTCCTCCCGAGTACTCGCTACGGCCAGTGGTGAGAGGAAATAGGTTGTGTCGGCTTGCTACGCCACTCCGTGCCTCAGCCGGATACGTGCGTCTTTCGCTCCGTTGGCGCCCTACGTTGGTTAGCCTCGTGAGTTCCTCCATCACCCCTTCGGTGCCAGGCGTGGCGGACCACCGGCGCCAGGTCTACTTCCTCTAAGGGAGTTGTTGTGTAGACTGGGTGTTATGTCCTGTGGACTCTTCGGTGACCCATTATGCCACGTGCAGTCCAGCCGTGTCTTCCCCTTGACAGACTCGTTCTGTCGTCCCTGTTGAGTACGCTCCCACTCCCCTTGGAGGGGACTACCTCAGGGACTGCCATATGTTTCACTATCCCCCTGGGCTAGTACATATGTGTATTCCAGGCCTTCTTCAGGCATCTGGCTTCCGCAGCGTTCCCTTCCCCCTTTTACGGGTTGGGCACGCTTTTCCAGTGTTATCCAATCCACTGTGTGGGTCTTGCAGAACAGCAGTGTGACTCCCTTATTGCTCCCGTAATTTGTGAAACTGCTTAGGGTAGCTTAGCTGGGCGCTGGAAGGGGCCAGCACCATGGCGTTTTGTTAGGGATCCCAATTCGTCAGGGAACTCCCCGACGACACGTTGGAGTTCCCAGGACGAAAGGGAACGTATCGGTTACGTATGTAACCCTCGTTCCCTGAGTACAGGGAACGGAGACGTGTCGTCCCTTCGCCATGTTGCTGTACCTTCGCGGAGGACTGGACACCGTTCGGCTCCTCAGCGAAAAGCATTGCGCAATGTTTACTTCCGCCCTTTATACCCGCGTTGGTAGGCGGGTCGCGGAATGCAAACCTTGCATGCCGGTTTTCATTGGCTCGTTTTAATTCACTCGAAGGCAATTGGTCTCCCTAGCGTGATCCCAATTCGTCAGGGAACTCCCCGACGACACGTCTCCGTTCCCTGTACTCAGGGAACGAGGGTTACTTACGTAACCGAGACGTTTTCAATGCCTGCGCCAAAATTGCGACTGATTTACCAGAACAGGAATACAAATAAATAATGCTCGACTGAGACAATCACATTGTTGAAAATAAATAATCACTTTCCTAGCATTAGGATCCATTGGAAGGTAATGTTATTTTTAGTCCAGTGATCCTATATCACTGTTCTCTCCTCTTCATCTCTGAGGACTAAGGACAAAGAAGCCGGGGAGCTAACCTGTAACCGTTACCTGTCCTATTCCGCTAAAAATGTCGGGAGGATCAGGCTTTTGTCGGGAGGCTTTTGTCTCGGCACTGGAAGGTGGCAGCTTTAGTGGCTTTTCAACGGGGGATCCCATTCAGTTGACGTCGAATATGTCTGAAGGAGGGAACGGAGGACGTAGTCCCTTCGACACTATTGCTGGACCACCTCTGACCCCGGGCTCTGCTCGGCTCCTCAGCGAAAAGCAAAGGCATTTCAGGTGGCCAGGGCAGAGACGACACTTCGGACGGCCAAGGTGGAGACGACCCTTCTGGCAGCCATGGCGGCGCGGCCTCCATGATCCCATCCAGGGACCTACTGCCTCCCCCCAAATTCTTCTCAGCAGCTATGGGGTCATGAGCTGGAACAGACCCTGGCTCAGGAACAGACACATTGGAACAGGAATTGCAGGCTCGGCGTGAAGATCAGGGGCCGTATTCACAAAGAATTTTAAGGCTAAAAGTAGCTCCTAACTGTCGAATTTAGGAGCAACTCCTAAAAATAATGGGCGTGTCACTCCTAACTTTAGGACTCCTAATTTTTTTCACTAAGAGTAATTCACGAAGCATTTTGGCCCTAAAAGTAGCACCTAAGTCTGGGACAGCTTAAAAGAAGTCGAGAGGACTCCTAACTCACTAAGACCTATACACAAAGGATTGTAGCGCATCCCACCGCCTCTCGCAGTCGTCCGGGGTCCGCGGCACAAGCGGGAATGCTGCATTGATCTGCAAACAAATCCGCTCCCATTCTCACGCTTAGTTTAGCTTGATATCCCAGTGCCGAATTTCACTTTTATTATGTTTTTTTTGTTTTCGTTTTTTAGCACCAGCTGGGCCAGCAGCAGTAACTGATCCTGCGTCCAGTTGGGCTTTCTTTTACGTTTTGGCAACTTTATAATCCATTGTCATTCAACTATTACATTACTTCAATAAAAGCAACATTTCCTTGCTTTAAGTAGTCTATTTAGGCTAATAGGATGTCAATTTACCAAGCAAGTGTCAATGCAAGTGTCGTTTTTTCATTATTAGGCAAGTGGCGGTTTTCATTGGGGTATTAGGCTACCTTGATTTCATTTAATTTAATTTAATTCACGACTTTTCTCTCTCTCTCTGCCTTTTTAGAATTACACTTCACTGGGGCCTGCACAAACATGTCATTATGCATTTCGATGACATTACTATTATTATTTTGTGTAGGACACAGACATATTTAGATGTCGTAATTCCATGATTTGTTGCGTCTGTGTTATGCTCCGCATGATGGCCCTGCCATCTAACAACCAATCACCGTGATCATTGCGAGGAAGCTCGAGCTCGTGCATGAGAAGTGACGTCATCTACAGCAACGAAGACTCACTCTTAATTTAGAAGTTGTCATTTTTCCTTACTAAGAGTAGGTCTGAAAGGCGTTGTGAATAACTTTTTAAGAGAAAACTCCTTGCTAAAATATTTTAGTGCGATTTAGGAGTACTCCTAGTGGTAAGATACAATTCTTTGTGAATACGGCCCCTGAACGACTTTAATCAGAAGGAGACAATCCAGACACGTAAACAAATGAACAGGCAACAGGTCAAAGGCCAGGTAGGCAGTCCAAACAAACACACAAACACACAAGGCTGGGGACAAGGCAAACGGGTAATCCAGAGGCAGGCAGAGAGTCCAAGAAACCGAAATACAGGGAACCAAAGAAATGTTCAGAGATGCAATGCAACACATAGAAAACTATCCAGTGATTGAATGTGAAAACCAGGCTTATAAGGAGTGAGCTAAATAAGGCAATGACAAACAGGTGAATGTGATCAGTGACGATGAGTCCGGGCAGTGAGTTATGGGAAATGTAGTTGTGAGGGAAAATGACAATCTGAAATGGAGTGCCCTCTGGTGGTTCTCGAGGGCACTCCAGCTGATGACTGTTACAGATGTACCTAATGCTTTTCTGAACCTGATGGGCCTGGTGTACGCAGTAAACCTTGACTACCCAAAGGATCACTTTTGAAGTGATACAGCACCTGTTTATTGGAGTTGGATCAGGCTCTTGCAGTTCCCTCTTTGAAGAGCAAGTTGCTGAGATAAGACGGACAACAAACAAAATATTTTTTTCCTTCTTGCTACTGTTTAATTGTTGTACTGTTTGAAAGTGTAAGAGCATTGTTGTTTTAGATCTCATTGTTTTAAGTGTAACATTGGTATTCTTGATTTTTTTTTCAGACTGTTTTCTTGTTACCTTGTCCTGCTTCCTCTTTCCTTGTCATGTTTCTACGATTGGGAATTGAAGACTATGTTTAATGTGTTACGTTTTTTTTTAGCTTATTGTAACTTATTCATGTACATTTTTCCTGCAATGAAAATATCTGATAATGACAAGGAGTTATTTGTACTATTTTGGCTCTAAGATGGGTCTGTGCATAAAGTTTGAACGTGTTTGTGTGAGCTGTGTATATGTGAGGGTTTTTCTTGTGTAGTGTTTTTATATATTTGCAAGAGCATTCTTTGTGTCTGTGTTTTTGGATGCAATGTATTTGTTTAAACAAATAAATGCTGAGTTTCAATTTTGCAGTTGTGTTGATTTCATAAAAAATCTGTTTCCATAGAGATATCCAGAGCAACTTCTCAAAGCAATGAAGTCCAGTAAACTCAAATAGTTATATTATGATGTTAAGGAAAAAATACTATTTTATGTCAATTAAATGTGGTTCATGGTTGTGAAAACATAAATTAAGTTCAACCAGTATGTTTTTCAGTTGACTTTGTAAAAAATTCTAAATGTTCATTAATTGATACTCAATTTACTGCAAGTTATTTCAACAACTACATATAAGTTGAGTGAACTTAACACCTAATGTTAGCTACATTTAACTGAATAAATGCAACAAGATGACTCGACTAAGTCAAGTTGTGTCAACAAATCATTGTTTACAGTGCACCTTTCTTCTCTCTATAGCTACAGCCCTGCTGATACCAATACTGAGACTGATGCCTCTTTTTTTTTTTTTTTTTTTTTTTTTTGGGATAAATTGAGTAAGTATAACCATTCAGTCATACTTAAAGCCTTCATTTAAAAAAAAAAAAAAGAATAATCTGCAAATTACCGTATTATTTTATTAACAACTGATTTAGAGACCAAAAAAAAAACCTACTTTTAATTTTAATGAACAATGTTCACATAAACCCCACTGGGTCAAGGGCCCAATTAAAACAAAGACTAATCACGATAGTGATGACATCTAATGAAACATTTTTAATAAAATAGCAACAGTGACTAGATCTAAACCTCTGTTAATTCTTAATTATAACTTCTGTAGACGAATGACAGAAATAAATTCACTTTTAACAAACTACTTAGCTAAAAGATTGTCTCTGAAGAGCCTAAAATGAAAAAAAATTTGTCAAAAAATGACAACATTAAATACAGATAAACAGGGCTCATGAAATGCTTTTATTAAATGTCAGATTAAACATTTGAAGTCAGTATGATAAAATACATTGTGTAATCATCACAATAACCTATATTACTAGATTACTCAAATTATGAAGTAATGTCAATATTTTCCCAGCCAGCACAGCCATGTGGGGCCCACATGGGTTTGACGTGGGCTATCTAACTGGGACCCAGCCAGTTTTGCTCCCGGTTTCCATGTAGGCCCCACATGGGTTTGCCTAGATGAAATGAACACTGCTCAGTGTGCACACTACAGGCTGTTAAATGTAACACTGACCAGTGTTGGAGTTAATGAGATAATTAAGTGATTGAATATGATTGAAGATTATTGAAGACACCTAAAGCAGAATCACTGAAGGAGAAAATTGTAAGCCACCGTTATGGCGATCATTGTTTGCTTTAGTTGGGCTCTTGACCCTTATGTTATTAACTTTAGATTTTGTTTGGCTGTTGTTTCTGACTTATAACTGCCAGAAGAACAAAAAAAAAAAAAAAAAGTTATGTAATGGTGTTGGTTATATTATGAAATTTATGTCATCATTTGAACCTTATGTTTAGTGATTTATGCTGTTGGTTACAGCATAACTGTGATTCTGCATAAATATCCAGAATTTTAGATATAATATAAAGGATTTCTTAAAAGTTGTTTTCAAAAAAAAATCTTTCTTTTAGGCACACCCAGACGTCAAGATTCAGTCAATGCATCTCAATAATGGTGACGAGCAGAATATTCAATTAGGAAAAGTAAATTACATAGACAATTCAGATCATAATTTATTCATACCGCAATGCATGATGGGAGCCAGTAATGAGTTGTGATTGGTGGCAGCCACTGCAACATGCATTATTATTGTCACCATTGTTGAGATTCACAGACTGATTATTGATGTCTGTGTTTCTAAATAAATTCATTTGAAAGTGTTTTGATCAGAACAATGTTTATTAAATATTTTGGATTAAAAAAAATACTGATAATCATATGTAGGGACCCCTAAATATAAAAAAAGTATTTTTAAAATGTTGAAATTTGTGCTTTTCATTTTATTTGTTTGTTTCAATGTGATGCAACTACATGTTTTTGTTTCATATCCAATGAGAATAGTGTTGAATGTAAATGTACTATTGCTGGCCAGTGACTGTTGAGCATGATAAGTTTGCGTCATAACGTTAGTTACGTGAAGGGGGAGGAGCATCGCACATGGCATGAGAAGACGATAAAAATTTGACTGCTTGAGTTAGAAGTGCGTCATTTTGGAGACTTAATATATTCTATTTGATATAAGGCCCAAAGTGTAGAGAAACGACGCTTTGTTTATTTTATTTTAGCTATTTGAAGTGTTTTTTTGTATTTCTGTTATTTTCTCCGTGATCTGAGTCAACGCGCTGAGTCAAGACGTGTGTCATGAGGGCTTAACAGCTAGTGACATTCAAATCCTTGGTCAATAACTGTGTCGGAGTTTTTGGACGTTCGTGGTGGACTTCGGAAATCAGCTGCATTCATCGCGTGTCCAGGACTGCTCGTGTGAAACTGTGTTCGTCTTGTTGTAAGTGACTTCACCATTGCTGTTTTCGTCGGATGGACGTAAGTGAACTCATTTTCGGGACTGTTGAATGTAGCCCTACATTGAATTCATCAGCTGTAAAT
This sequence comes from Rhinichthys klamathensis goyatoka, assembly GCF_029890125.1. Lineage (NCBI taxonomy): Eukaryota > Metazoa > Chordata > Actinopteri > Cypriniformes > Leuciscidae > Rhinichthys > Rhinichthys klamathensis. The sequence continues at coordinate 377,064 of NW_026606681.1, forward strand.
GTGCACCAACGAACTGGGCCCCAACGATAACGAACGACCGTATATTTGACTGCGTCACTGACTCGCAACTGATTTGCATAACGATACTGAAAGAGAAAAACTTTGTTGTGAATCTTCAAGTGTGTTTAATTTGTTTTGAAGGAAATATTGTTTTATTTTCCTTATTGCTGTACATGTTTCAGGAGGAAAGTTAAAAAGGTATAAATTCAAGTGGAAAAAACATAAGGGAGAGAACAAACAATTCTGAGACTGGAAAGTTGAGTTGGACATTTTATTTACAAGAGAATAAGTAGTTTCTTGTTTTTTTTTATTTTAAAGGGGGTTATTAATGTAAAATAAATATTTGTTTTTTATTATTCTTAACATTTGTATTCTGGTGTTTTTTGGAGTTTGGTAAATTAATTAATTCAACAAGGTACTGACTTCTGGGAAACTATAAATAAGAATTATTTAATTTAGTATTTTAGTACACGTATTGTGTAATTGGTAGGCTTTAGGGAAAAAAAAAGATAATTTACTTAATTTTTCTTTTAAAGGGAAAAATACCGGCCAATTCACCATTCAACTGCCGGGAATCCAGATTTTCTTGTTTGGCTAACATTTAAATTAACCACTAGGGTTAAGAAAAGGGTTACATTTTTGGAGGCACCGCTGGGATTTATTTTTCTTCTTTTTTCCCTGTTTATCAGCGTGTTTTTCTTTATCTTTTCTTTTATAAGTAAGTGTAGTGCCAAGAGCTGATCTGAAAACAGTTTGTTTGTATTTTTTCCATAATACTAGCTACTTGCATTTACTTCAAAATTATGGATCTGTCACAGACTGTCGAGTGGAGCAGAGAAGAGAGTGTTGAAGTCTCACGTGCTATTGTTTTGAGCAATGTTCCTTTGGACGCCAGTAACGACACTATTGGAAAGGTGTTAAACACAGTAAAAGTTTTTGGTCGCACTAGAATACGTGGTCGCCGTGGTGATGTAACTGGCAGATGGTTGTTTATTTTAGTTGAGACTAGTACTGATCTAGATCCTGATGTTATACCTCCTGAGATAGGTATAGAAAATGAGGCTGGACCTTGGAGTGTGAAGACTAAAATTTCATCTTTGAATATAATTTCATTAATTAATATTATGTATCTGTATTATTATTCTTTATTTAGTATTCATAATAAGTTGTATTATCTTATGAAGTTTAAAATGCATGAGTAGACTATAGATTGCATGGACACATGTGTTTAAGGAACATATTTTAGACACAAGGAGGGTAGCTGGGAGGATTATGTATTCTGCTTAGAGGTATGTAATGTTCACTTAGCAGAGAGTTCCAATGATGAATATACTTCAAATGTGTACAGTTGGTATGCTCTTTGCAAGAAAATGAATGTTTCAACTGATGCAAATGTACCATTTGTATACCACTAATGTATACACTGAGAAATAGTTTCTTAATGTGGAAAGTGGATTGTACCATGTGCATATACATTTCATTTTAAGCATAAGCAATATGTTTTGTTACCTTACAAGGAAGTTGTAAGACTCTCTGTGATGTATAAAAACTCAATCTTACTGTACTACAGCAGAGAAACATGGAGGCATGACTGGGTGAGAGGAAGGAGAAACACGAAACGCATAGACCTGGCATGAATATAACATCTTCTCAGAGTTTCTCTCCTGACATATAAGAATAAAAATCTTTCTTGGCAAGATAACTGGTGTCTGGTCCCGTGAATCAAATAATAACGGGGAAAAGGCTTAATTCCAAGTCTACAATTTGGCGTCACGAACAACAGGATCGCATCTTCAGGCATTTGTCTCAATCATTCAAGGTAAGACTTTTTCTTTTTCTAAAATAATTCTAAGTCTGCCTGATGATTAGACATTGACTGAAAACTGCTTAAAAGAACTGTGTTATTTAAAGTACCAGTTGTGTTGCCAATGAATATATGTCAGACAATTAAATTTGGCTTATTTAAGTTGCTCTGATCAGTAAAACCTCTAAAATATTTGAATGATGCTTGGGTAAAAGTGGATCTTTTTTAGAAAGAAGACCATATAGAATTAGCTATAAGACGGTTAAGCTAGGAAAATTTGCTTGTTTACAACTGCGACGTGGTTGGATTGTGGCGGGACTGTCTAAAAAGATGGCAGAATGAACCCTAAAGCATCCAACACACAGAAGATTCGTTCTCAGAAGGAGACGAGGAAAGTGTAACAAGCAGTGATTTATAGCGGTTTAAAGTGGCGGGTCTGTGCTCTGAGTTAGTGCAGTGCAGTATATAGAAGATACGAAGAAAACCCTAAAACGTTTAAATACGCAGAGGATTGAACCCTTAGAAGAAGGGTATCAATGAAAAAAAAAAAGAGCTAGAATCGCGGGCATTCTGATTTTGACCATAAAACTGTTCAAATGTTTGAGGATACTGATCTGAGTTGAACTTAAAGAAAAAAGAAAAAAACAAAGAAATTAATCTAAGATAAACTAGAGGAAAAAGAAAGAATAAACTTATCTGAGTTAAACTTAAAGGAAAAAGAAAAACAAAGAAATTAATCTGAGATAAACTAGGAAAAAAAGAAAGAAGAAAAAATGTATCTGAGTTGAACTAAGTAAATTAAAAAGAAAAAAAGAATAGATAACTAAAAATATAAGGGATAACTTTGTTTTTAACCTTTCTTTAAAATTTTCTTTTCCCTGAGTTCTTATAGGGCTTAGAGAAGAGAGAGAGAGAGAAGCAGCCCCTCCCTTTGGAATTCACTCTATATACATACACACACACACACACATATACGCACACACACATAGCCCTGCTGTTCTGAGCACAGAGACACAGAGTGACAAATTCTTTGAAACATGGGAGAAAGTGTCTGTAACAGCAGAACAATATCTTCTTGGTACCTGGAAAGGAAGAGGAAGAAACAAGCTAAACTTTTGAAAAAAGGTCTGGATATCAATGCATCTATGGATGAGCAGTTAAGCTGGTTCGAGTCCCAAAAAGACAAGATCAAATCAAAAGCATTCCCAATACTGGCGGCTCATTGGATTGTGAAACATGGTGGAATTTTTTGCGATATGAATGGTGGTCCAGTTCCACTTGCTGAAGCAATGAAGCCTCAAATTGAAGCATATACCAAATTGAACAAAATCATGTCTATTAAATGTTCAGATGAAGCAAATACAACCAGTGAAGATTTATTTGATCCAGATTGGACAAATATAATAACTGAAGCTGAAAGAAAATACTCACAACCACCAGTGAAATCCGCAACAACTGTAACGCCTCCTCCTTACAACCCAATTTATCCAACTTTGCCTGAACAATGTACAAGTTCATCTAAACCTCTGACACAGCCTCAAGCTTCGAGATCAAATGGAGGTCCAGTTGACAAAATGTATATTGCATCTGCACAAGCAGCTCCGGTAATAACAAGATCTAAAACAGTTCAGCCAAACAGAGACATGCTGCGATGTACACCAGCTCGGAATTATGATTCTGACTGGGGCGATGAGACAAAAGATGACGACATGATCACAGTTGATAAGATCGGTCCTGAATTTTCTTCACCTGCGATTAAAAGGGAAGAATCTGAAATGATGACAGAAGAAAGACCATTCACACCAGGAGAACGTCAAGCCATTCTCACAGCCTTGCCTCCTCTGAAGAGACAAGATCCAAACACAGAGTTTTGGCGAGAATTGGACTCATTAGTTGAAGCACATCAAATGACATTAAGAGATATACACACCATTGTGAAAGCTAAAATCCCAAGAGACCGATGGGAACGCTTGCCAGCATCGATAACAACAGCCCAGTGGGTAGACTTGTGGGTCGACGGCCAGGGAAGACACCTGGGTCTTTGGCAAGCATTAGATGAGTTCCGAAAAGTAATCCAAGAAATCTTGGGAAGTGGTAAAATTCCATTCACATCAGTGACATTGATTAAGCAAAAGGATGATGAATCTCCAGATGAATATGCTCTGCGTAAGTGGAATGCTTATGAAAGATGGGCCCTCTGTGCTAAGAAACAACCTGACAGAGATGATGTACAGTTCACTGACACACTTGTCGATGGTTTCAGCACAAAATACCAACATGCCTTATCACTTGGAGTCAATCCAGGTGAAACATTTGACCAAATTATGCAATGGGCTGGCCGCTTAGAGATGGCTATGAGATCAAATAAAGAAGAAGGAAACAAGCCATATCGAAGAGGAGTGGCAACAGCTCAATACAACAAGGACACAAAGAATAGGGTGATTTTCTGCAGCAACTGTGGAAAGCGTGGACACTCCAAAATAGATTGTTGGGCTAAAGGAGGTGGAGCAGAAGGTCAAGGTCCATCATTTAGACAGGTCAGTGCGAAAAACCATGAAGAAACCACTCAAGGGAAGACATGGACTGAAGCACAAGTCCGTCAGCTCATTGAGGGAATTATGCGTCCGCAATAGGAATCAGCGGCCCCCTGTATTAGTAAGAAAAGAGACAATCGCCTTTTCGTCAATGCATTAATAGGGGGCCACCCATGTGACATCCTTGTTGACACAGGAGCAGCCATTTCAATAACAGATCTGAACCTACCTACAACAGATGAAACTATGGAAGTTGAAGGAGTTGGAGGAGGTATCACAAAATTTCGCAAAAGTATTCAAGTTCCACTGCAAATACATGAAGATGAAGTCTTATGGACATCTTTCTGGGTTGGGCCGAATTCACAAGGAAGCCTTATTGGCATGGACATTCTTCCATTGTTGAACATGATCATATTCACTGACAGTCGTCAAATCGCTACAACAGCTGGGATAATACCACACGAAGATCGCACATGTAATTTAAGTTCTGTTGGTACAGCAAAACCAATCATCAGAAATTGGGGAAAAGATGGTGTGTGGGGTCTTCTGTGCAGTTTATATCCGGATGTTTGGGCTAAACACAAATTGGATTGTGGCAAAGCCAACATTGACCCCGTTGTTATTGAGGGACCGATACATGCCCCTCATAAACAATACCCTATCCGACCTGAAGCAAGACAAGCCGTGGAAGAGATAGTGGCAGACTTGGAAGCTGAAGGAATCATCAGACAAACTTCATCTACCACTAATAGTCCTGTCTGGCCTGTCAGGAAATCGGATAACTCATGGAGATTAACCATTGATTACACAAGACTTAACAGTGTAACACCAAAACCGCATCCTATTGTGGCCAATCCTGCCACCATTCTGAATGATATTCCAGGAAATGCAAGAATTGTCACGGTACTAGATGTACTGTCAGCTTTCTGGTCTATACCTATTGATGAAAAATCTCAAGAGAAATTAGCCTTCACAGTAGGCGCAAAACAGTATGTTTGGAACAGACTCCCACAAGGTCTTAATCTTTCCCCTGTTGTATTTCATAGAACTTTGGATCAGTTCTTAATGGAGCAAAAAGCTGAGATTGAGAGTTCAGGAAGTGTTTGCCTCCAATATGTTGATGACTTGTTGATTGCAAGCCCAGATGAAAACAGCCATATATTTGCTCTGAATGTTGTCCTACAAGCCCTTAGGAAAGGAGGATTCAAAGTCAACCCTGACAAAGCACAGCTGGCCAAAACCAAGGTTATCTACTTGGGCCAAGAAATATCTGTCGAGGGAAGGAGAATGACAACAGAGCGTGTAGAGGCATTACAGCAACTCCCAAAACCTCTAACAGTTACAGGAATGCGGAAGGTGATGGGACTTTTCAACTATTGTCGTCAGTATATTCCTGATTTTGCCAGCATCACTAGCCCCCTCATCGACTTGTACAAGGGAGGAAAGCCTGGAGTGGAACAGATAAACTGGACACCGGAAGCTGAGGAAGCGTTTACTTCTATGAAAGAGAAACTGACTTCAGCTCCAGCCTTGGGACTTCCTGATGGACGATTGCCATTTCATTTGTGGACCAGGGTGGGAGACGAGTCCTACTCAGCAGTACTGTGTCAAAAACCAGGTGATCGATACAGGCCAGTTGGATACTTTTCCACAAAGATTCCTGTTACAATGATTGGTCAACCACGATGTATACAAGCCCTCGATGGTGCCACATGGGCAGTGGATGCTGTTGAAAATCTGATAGGAGCACAGACTATCATACTGCACACTCCACACAGCATAGTGACGTTGTTGAACAATACAAACATCAAGACCATAACTGACGCGAGGAGAGCAAAATGGGAAGCAACTTTGTTAAACAAGGATTTGAGAGTGGAAATCATCAGAGACATTTCTCTTAACCCTGCAACAATGATGCTGGAACCACATGAGGGAACACCACACGAGTGTGAAAAACAAGTTGAAGAGGAAAGTCTTGGTCCTGTTAATCCAATCGCTCTTGAAAATCCAGATAAAGAGTTATGGGTCGATGGATCCAGTTATTATGTTGATGGAAAACGACATACTGGGTGGGCTGTAGTGGAAGCTGATGGAACTGTTGTGAAGAAAGGAGCTCTTTCTGGGCAATTTTCAGCACAAGTAGCTGAGCTCATAGCACTTACGGAAGCTTTTGAACTATCGGAAGGAGATCGAGTTAACATCTATACAGATAGTCGTTATGCTTTTGGGGTGGTCCATGACTACCTAGCTCTGTGGAAAAGACGTGGACTTATCACCAGCAGTGGGAGCGAAATACAACATGCTTCCATAATTCGCCGTTTGATTACAGCATGTCACTTACCCAGAGAAGCAGCCGTGATCAAAGTAAAATCACATCAATCTGACAAGTCCAAAGAAAGTCAAGGAAACACGGCAGCAGATGCAGCGGCTAGAGAAGCAGCTCTACTTCCTCTTACTCCTGTTACCTTGGTAAAGGAAAACAGCAAAGATAATCCTGAGCTCCATCTTCTGTCATATCAAATGGAGACAGATGAAGAGAAAGAGCAATGGATAAAAGCAGGAGCGAAAGAAGATGATCAAGGTATCTGGAGAATTCCAACAGGACAAGTGGTGATGCCTATCGGAACAAGAAGAGAACTGATGCAGCTGTATCATGGAAAAGTGCATGCTGGAGCAAAAGCAATGAAAGCTCAAATCAGCGAGACTTGGTGGTGGCCACGAATGATGAGAGACATTGATGATTACTGTAGGAGATGCTTGATCTGCATGAAAGCAAATGTGGGAAAATCTGTAAAGGTGCGAATGTCACATGCACCCAGACCAACAGGTCCATGGACACATCTCCAAATCGATTTCACAGGACCTTTATCACCCAGTGGAGGGTACCAATACATTCTAGTAATCATGGATAGATTTACTAGGTGGGTGGAAGCACTCCCTACGAAAAATTGCACTGCTGAAGCGGCAGCACGAGTAATGGTGGAAGAAGTTTTTCCTCGCTGGGGTCTTCCATATGAACTTGATTCTGACAATGGAACTCACTTCACTGAAAAACTGATGAAGGAAGCAATGAAATTGATGGGGATTAAAACAGGACTAGCCCCTTTTGAACTAATGACTGGAAGAGCAATGGTTCTACCTCCTGATGCTCCGCCACCTGCGGGAACAGGAGGAGACTCTACTTTGTTCCAAGAAAAGTTACGACGCTATCTCGCAATGCTGGACAAAGCTACTAAAGACAATAATAAGAAAGTGCGAGAAGCTCAACAGCAATGGGATGAAAAACACACCACTACTGACATTCCACACATTCCCGAGTTAGGCAGTTTTGTTATGATCAAACGAATTGCTAGGAAAGGTTTAGAGCCTAGATGGGAAGGACCATACGAGATACTCCTAACTACTGACACAAGTGTTTGTCTTAAAGGGAAGGGTGTAGGAACAGACAGATGGTATCATTGGTCACAAGTTAAACCTTGCTTAGTGAATGAACAAAATGATAATGACGGCTTATGGCCTGATATTGAGCACTGTTCATCCATTAGCTTTAAAGATTGGGAACAAAGAAGTGATGTTTAATTATTTCTCTGCTTCCATTTCAGGAATCAATTCCATTGACATTGATTAGAGATGGTTGCAAGTTATTCTCGATACCCAACGACAATGGTATGCTTATTTTTAATTTTACTTGGCATTTACCAAGGAAGCCAAGCTTTATGGACTCCTCGAGTTCAAGAAATCAATCGGAATGCTACTCTGAAATCTGGCCAACATTTTAATCTACCCTTTATTTCCAAATGGGGATTATGGGATTGGGTGCCACGTAATGATAAAGATCTTGCTAAATATCGTGAGGACATCTTTGGAGGATGTAACTTTTATCATCAATGTTACAAAAGCAGAGTAATTTGGCCTGTGAAAGACGGGGGGTATTCTGGTAGTGCTCAAAGACGAGAAATTTGTTCAAAAGGACAATGTGAAGTTGTGGGGTTAGACCTCATAACGTCTACTAATGTGGAAATTAATTTCATTCTGAATCGTACTCACATGCTTACAATATGGGATTCGTTGGCCCAAGGGTGTATTTATCCCATAGTGTTGCCATGTGAAGGGTTTCTAAGGGATACTTCCTCGGGGACAACAAGATTCAAGGGAAATTATGTACGAGTATGGCATTCAGAAGATGAGAATGAATATTGTGAGACTGAACTAGAAACTGGGGAAATTGGAAGGTGTTTTTATCTTTCTGCGGAAAAGACAAACAAAGCTAAAACATGCCCAAATACAACTATTGCACCAGCTCATGGTATTTTGTTAGCAAAAGAAACCAAAACCTTGATAAATGAAGCCCACATGGTGCGGCAACGCATAAATTATAACTTGAAATCCCTTCTTACTGTTTTTGATCAGTCTTATTGTGGAAATTTCACACAAATAAGGGGTTGGTTGGAAAAAGAAGTTAAATATTATACCTCTGGAGATCCTCTGAGTAGTAAAAATCGTAAACCTCGAAGTATATGGGGAGACATAGCGGGGGTGTTTGGTTCTGTTAATTCAATTAGCAATACCGCTCAAATTAATCAACTAAGTGAGTACACTCAGTGGGTGGGAACAATGAGTGGGAAAGGACTCACTAAGGCCCTTCAAGGTACTCTACATATTATAGCAGCGGGTCAGCATCTTAATAATGCTGCAAAGGAATTGGCAGATGCATTAACAAAATCGTCTGATTTTGAGACGCATCGTGCGGCGTGTTTATTTTTAGCCCAGAATTTAAAGGATCAAATGGTAGAGGATATTCAGGTTATTCGAATGGGTCAAGTTCCTGAACGGATAGCGGAATCTTTGTTAATGGTTTTCGGTAATCAACTTAATTTGACTTCTGCTAAACATGTCCCGTTAGTTAAAATTGGCATTAATGAGAATTCGTTGTCAGGTTCTGGAACATTACCTTTGACTATGATATGGCCTCAATATGGGAAGCGCAATATTATGACAGTTAGGCGATTCCAATCAATGGGTGTTAGACAAGGAAATTCAGTAATTAGATTAGGAAGGAATGGATATTGGGCTGAAGGTGAAATGCCGATGATTTCTACCACAGACTGTTGTGTTGAGGAACATGAGTGGGCAGTGTTGAGCATGTTACTTAAAAAAAGTAATTAGTTATAGTTACTAGTTACTTCTCACAAATAGTAACTGAGTTAGTAACTGAGTTACATCATTATAAAAGTAACTAATTACCAGAGAAAGTAACTGTTGCGTTACTTAAAAAAAAAAAAAAAATCAAATAGGCCTATGTCAAATAATTTGGATGCCCCCAGTATTAAATGTGTTAAATTAATGAAATGGACACTTAATAGTGTAGATTAGTGTTCAATGTTTTATAATAATAATTTATTCTATTTTAATGTTGCTGTGGGACAATGTGAGAGACGCCTATTAAATTCAATATATTATTCTAAATATTAGCATTACTATAGTAGAATAATAAAACATTATAGATGGTTTACTTAATATCGCACAGACCCCAACTGGCCAACAAATAAGTTTAAAAATAAATTATGCTTCTTAAGAAATGTACCAAAAATGATTAAATAATAATAAAAAATATGCATACTCTTTGTGCATATTAAAATGATAAAACTGTTACACAACTTCACAACTAGTAGACATACTGTAGCCTGAGTATTTTCTTCCTAACAAAAGTAAACAGTTTAACAAGTGCTCTCTCAATATAATACTGAACAATTTACCAAAAAAAAAAATATATAATACTAAAATATAATATTTTGGGGGTTTATTTTTTATAATAGCGAACGTTATCATCAGAGATTATTTAAGCCAAATTCTAGACATGTTTACAACCGGTCAAACAAATAGCCTATGTTTTCTGTGAATGTTCCCTGCAGGTTATTTTCGGGTTTATTTTATAACCTAAACAGAACGTTACCTGACGGTGATTTTTTTTATATTTTACTTGTATAACCCTGTAAATTAATTAAAGTTGTAGATATGTGTCATTTATTTATAAACAAACTATATAATGCTCGGACACCCTCGATCTCTCTTGCGCAACTGTTGAGCGCGCTCTCGGACACTTTCGGTCTCTCTCGCGCATTGAGCGCGCTCGCGCCAATCGCTTCGCTTTTGTCCACTCCGGCGCCTCATAAACACACACACACACACACACACACCAGAGAAAAAAACTTTGCAGGTCCTATGGCGGAGAGAGAGCCTACTCGGATGAAAGCCGCTTCAGTGAGTTCAATTATAGTAACGCCACATTTTTTTTGTCAGTAACGGTAACTGTGTTGTAACGGGGGAAACAGTAATTCGTTTGATTACTCGTTACTGAAAAAGATAACGCCGTTAGTAACGCCGTTTATTTATAACGCCGTTATTCCCATCACTGTGAGTGGGTAATTTGCTCATGCTCTACAATGTTTAGTCTATCTCTTAATGGTTCTGCAGTTTGGGAAGTAGTTCCTTTAGATCAAGCCACAGGTGCATGGCAGGTGTCAGAAGCACAGTGGTGCATATTACATGATGGGAAAAGTGAAAATATGATATACGGAGGGAAGTTGTGTCGAATTCCTCCTGATCCATTTTGTCTTGAGATTCTCTATCCTCTTCACTTGGGTGGAATTCATGTTCCACATGTGCAATTGTTGCAGTTAGAGCCACAATGGTGGAATAATGATTTAGTAGAAGAAAGGAATTATGAACTCTTTGAAATGGTTAGAAGAGTTAAAAAGAGTGTTAAAGCAGCTCAAGAGGAGGGAATTCAAGCAATGGGTCATGTTATCGTAGCAAACGGAATAGCTAAATTGATGTCTGAGAGAAAATTAACACAAATTCCGGGAAATCTATCATGGTCGGAATGGATAGTTTTGACTATGGTAGGTGTTTTGCTGTTTCTGTTAACAATACAACTCATCATATGTGTTACTAGAAGGAAGAGTACCAAGCCTGTTAAGTTGAATATTATTAACCAAAAGGATAGAACCGAGAATGGGATATACGGAGTGAAATAGGAGATTTTACACATTCTACACTACGAAACACAACCTCACAAACAATGAACACCCGCTTACTGATTTACAACCCTAAGGGATAGGATCCTTTAACATCAACATTTATTTTTGTTTATTATTTTAGCACGGAACTGAAGGAGTTAATTACTTAACGAGTTCAGGCACGGGCAGAAGATTTATTAGTTTTTCTTTTCTTAGATGATTGGGGTTCATTTTAAATGCTTACACATAGACGTTAAATTACACATAGCATGCGGGGACATAACATGGGTTGGGTTTTTCGTTTTCCTTTCTGTTTCTATTCTTCTATCCTTTGTCTATTTCTTGGTCTGCTATTTCTTCTCCTCACTATCACTTCAATAGGTTGGCCACCTGGGGATGATGGTGTGGAACTGACGGCCGTAGTTCCAGTGGAGGGAGATGAAGACTAAAATTTCATCTTTGAATATAATTTCATTAATTAATATTATGTATCTGTATTATTATTCTTTATTTAGTATTCATAATAAGTTGTATTATCTTATGAAGTTTAAAATGCATGAGTAGACTATAGATTGCATGGACACATGTGTTTAAGGAACATATTTTAGACACAAGGAGGGTAGCTGGGAGGATTATGTATTCTGCTTAGAGGTATGTAATGTTCACTTAGCAGAGAGTTCCAATGATGAATATACTTCAAATGTGTACAGTTGGTATGCTCTTTGCAAGAAAATGAATGTTTCAACTGATGCAAATGTACCATTTGTATACCACTAATGTATACACTGAGAAATAGTTTCTTAATGTGGAAAGTGGATTGTACCATGTGCATATACATTTCATTTTAAGCATAAGCAATATGTTTTGTTACCTTACAAGGAAGTTGTAAGACTCTCTGTGATGTATAAAAACTCAATCTTACTGTACTACAGCAGAGAAACATGGAGGCATGACTGGGTGAGAGGAAGGAGAAACACGAAACGCATAGACCTGGCATGAATATAACATCTTCTCAGAGTTTCTCTCCTGACATATAAGAATAAAAATCTTTCTTGGCAAGATAACTGGTGTCTGGTCCCGTGAATCAAATAATAACGGGGAAAAGGCTTAATTCCAAGTCTACAGAGTGTCAACTTGGTGGGTAGTCTAATAGCCCATGGTCCTGCCTCCGAAGGTGATACGTTCCAGCTCAAGCTGCAAGCCTTGTTGGAGCAGGAGGGCAAGTCTATGGATGAAGTGAAGGCCATGATTTTGGAAAATCAGCCTTCTAAATCTGACATCAGTGTGGACCTAGTTGATGCCATAGGCAAATTGGTAGATCGGTGTAATCAGGTGTCTAGTGATGGGCCTAGTTACAGAAAACTGAGGTTGTTCTCAGGGTTGAAACCTGTCACTCAAGGTGAGGAATAGTATGAAGTCTGGATGGAGCAGGCCGCTCAAATGATAAGTGAATGGCAATGCACTGAATCTGCAAAGAAACAACGCATCGTTGAGAGTTTGCGAGGTCCAGCTGCTGATATTGTCAGGTTTCTTAAAGTGAGTAGCCCATCAGCGACTGCAAATGAGTACTTAGCTGCCCTTGAGACTGTATATGGAACTACTGAGAGTGGGCCTGACCTTATGGCTAGATTTCGCCATACCTACCAGGAAAGTGGAGAGAAACTTTCAGCTTTCTTGTACCGCCTAGATAAACTTCTCCACAGAGCCTTGTTGAAGGGTGGGATTGAGGCAGCTGGTATAAATAGAGCTAGAATGGAGCAGCTAATTAAGGGGGCTCTTACCAATGATATGGTTGCTTTGCGAATCAGAATGACTCACACTCTGCAAGATCCCCCTTCTTTCTCACAATTGATGAAGGAAGTTCGAGAGGAAGAGCATTGGGTAGCTGCACGAGAGAATGTTAAAGCTTCTGTTGCCAATGTTGCCTCTCCCCATGTGCCTGTGCCGCCTGAATTACATAGCCTGAAGAAGGAGGTTAAAGAATTGTCTTCTCAGGTGAGTCAACTGTTGAGCGTGGCCACTGTGACCACTGCCTCTGACCGTGCCCCACAGAAAATGCCCAGTCAGACAAAGGAAGCTATGAACCGAGACAGTGCCTACAAGCCCAAAACTTCCAAGTTAACTTTGCCCGGTATCTTCTGCTACAACTGTGGTGAAGATGGTCATAAGAAGTGGGAATGCAAAGCACCTGAGGATCTCAGGAAGGTAAATCAGAAACTGATGAAAATTCACCGCTTACAGGGAAACTTCAGCAGAGCTCAGTGACGGAACGGCGCGGAGCTCCAGATAACCTACGTTCCACTCATGTTTCATATCTGCTTGATGTTGGTCAGCCACAATTGCCTGTAGGTTTAGTAGGGCCTGTCTCTGAGGTGCCTGTTCAGATTGAAGGGATTTACGCAAAAGCTCTTCTTGATAGTGGCTCTCAGGTCACTCTATTATATCGCAGTTTCTATGATACGTATCTGAAGCACTTGCCTCTTCAACCTGTGGAAAATCTTGAGATCTGGGGTCTTAGCTCGCATAAATATCCGTATGATGGATACTTACCCCTCAGACTTGAATTTACTGAAAATGTGGCTGGGGTGCATCAGGTGGTTGACACTCTCGCAATCGTGTGTCCAGACCCTTTGAAAAGAGAGGGGATAGCCATTTTGGTTGGGACCAACACTAGCTTAGTGAGGAAGCTGCTTGAGTCTTGTCGCGAACAGGCTGGAGAGAAGTTCTTGAACGTGTTGACTATGCATCCTGTAATACGAGAGGCATTTGAGTCGATTCAGCAGACAGACGTGTGTCAGGGTGATCCGAACAAACATGGAACAGTGTGGTTTGTAAAGCATTCCCCTGTTGTCTTGAAGCCAGGGCAGGTTATGCAACTCCCAGGTCTACCTAAGTTCCCCAGTAGGATGACAGAATCTTTGTTGTTAGTAGATAAAGCGGACGGTGATGATACCTTAACTGGTGACTTGCAAGTGAGACCTGAAGTTCATTCTGTATCCATTGTGTCCAGCCGACGGGTCACGGTGACTGTCAGGAACACGTCTACAAGAGAAGTATGGATAAAGCGAGGAACTCCTCTTGCTCATGTATTTCCTGTGACCATGGTGCCGCAACTTTCCTCCAACCGACAGTCAGAACAAAGTAACTTGTCACCTACATGCTTTGATTTTGGAGATTCTCCGATGCCGGAAGAAGCAAAACAGAGTTTGTGTGAGGAGATGATGCAGAGAAAAGAAGTGTTTTCCCTTCATGAATGGGACGTGGGCTGTGCAAAAAGTACCATGCATGAGATAAGACTGAATGATTCGCGCCCTTTCAGAGAAAGATCTCGACGTCTCGCCCCAGCTGATTGGGAGGATGTGAGACAGCATCTACAAGAGCTTAAGGGTACTGGCATCATTTCAGAGTCCCGAAGCCCCTACGCTTCACCCATTGTAGTGGTGCGTAAAAAGTCAGGGAAGGTCAGAATGTGTGTGGACTATCGGACGCTCAACCAACGGACCATACCAGATCAATATACCGTACCCCGAATTGAAGATGCTCTGCACAGCCTTTCTGGGAGTAAATGGTTTACTGTTTTAGATCTGAGAAGTGGATATTATCAAATACCAATGAGTGACACCGACAAGGAAAAGACTGCATTCATCTGCCCTTTGGGTTTTTATGAATTTGAGCGTATGCCCCAGGGTATCTGTGGAGCACCTGCTACTTTCCAGAGGGTCATGGAGAGAACTGTAGGAGACATGAACTTCTTGGAGGTGCTTGTGTACTTAGATGACCTAATTGTTTTTGGGCGGACTCTTGAAGAGCACCAACAGCGGCTGTTGAAGGTTCTGGATAGGTTGAGGGATGAAGGGCTGAAGATCTCCCTTGATAAGTGTCAATTCGGCCGGACTTCTGTGAACTATGTGGGGCACGTCGTTTCACAGGATGGAATATCTACTGACCCTTCAAAGATCGAGGCTGTTGTATCCTGGCCCAAACCACAAACAGTGACAGAGCTTCGAGCGTTTTTGGGATTCTGTGGATATTACCGTCGTTTTGTGAAGGATTTCTCAAAGTTGTGCCGGCCCCTTAATGAACTGCTGCAGGGGTACCCATCCTCTAAAAAGAAACCCATCAGCTCACCTGTTTGTAATGCCAAGCCGTGCTACAAAATCTCTGAACCTTTTGGCTCCCGATGGACTGCTCAGTGTGATGATGCCTTCCAAACACTCAAAAATTGTCTTACTCAGGCTCCTGTGCTAGCCTTTGCTGATGTACAAAAGCCTTACATCTTGAATGTGGACGCAAGTCTGGATGGACTTGGAGGGGTTTTGTATCAAGAGCATGACAAAGGGCTCCGCCCGGTTGCTTTCATCAGTCGAAGCCTTTCCCCTTCAGAGCGAAATTATCCTGCGCACAAACTGGAATTTTTAGCTCTGAAGTGGGCAATTGTGGATAGACTGCATGACTATCTTTACGGTGTCCAGTTTGAGGTTAGAACTGATAACAACCCTCTAACCTATATATTGAAGACAGCGAAACTTGACGCGACTGGTCACCGTTGGTTGTCAGCCCTCACCACCTACAATTTCAGTCTGAAATACAGGCCAGGCCGAAAGAACATCGACGCTGATGCCTTGTCCAGACGTCCCCATACTCACCTAAGTGTCGATGATGAGTGGCAGGAAATTCCAGTGGCAGGTGTCCGATCACTTTGTCAGGAAATGTCTGTGGAGAAAAGAGCAGGTTGTGTCTCTTATCCCTGTGTTGTACAACAGATAGGGGCCCATATGTCTGCTGTTCCTAAGGCTTATTGTCAGGCTACTGCATTAGTTGCTGACCACTTACCTGAGGTTAGTCCCAGTGAGCTTCAAGCTGCCCAAAGAAAGGATGCGTGCCTGGGAGAGGTGTGGGAAGCTGTCTGTCATAAGAAACCTGCAAATAGTGTCCATCACAACCACCTTGAGATGAAGTTGCTGAAACGAGAATGGGAGAAGTTGTCAGTAGATAATGGCTTGTTGTACAGAACCATTAGGCTGAGTGACCAAAGAGTGAAGCGACAGCTTGTGCTTCCCAAGCAGTACCACAGCATGGTGTTGAAATCTTTGCACGATGAGATAGGACATTTAGGCTTTGATAAGTCTTACAGTTTGGTTCGTGACCGATTTTACTGGCCACGCATGAAGCGTGATATAGAGGCCTACTGTAAAACATGTGAACGCTGTATAAAGAGGAAAACGCTGCCACAGAGAGCCGCTCCATTGTCCCACATGCAGAGTTCAGGACCTATGGATCTCGTATGCATTGATTTTCTTACCATCGAAGCAGATTCTCGCAATGTGTGTAATGTCTTGGTGGTCACGGACCATTGCACCCGTTATGCGCAAGCCTTTCCCACTAGGGATCAAAAAGCTTCCACTGTGGCAAAGACTCTATGGGAAAAGTATTTCATCCATTATGGCCTTCCAACTCGAATACACTCGGACCAGGGCAGGGATTTTGAGAGCCGGTTGGTGTCTGACATGTTGACAATGTTGAATGTGAAGAAGTCAAGAACCACACCTTATCATCCGCAAGGTGATCCTCAGCCGGAGAGGTTCAACCGGACCTTGTTGGACATGCTGGGTACCCTTGAGCCTAATCAGAAGTGCCAATGGAGTCAGCACATAGCACATCTTGTCCATGCATACAATTGTACTGTCAACGAGGCCACTGGTTTCTCACCCTATTTTCTTATGTTCGGCAGAGAGGCTAGATTACCTGTGGATGTATGTTTTGGTGTTTCCCCTGACAACACCTCGCCTGTGTCATATTTGAAGTATGTGGCCAAAATGAAGCAGGAATTACAGGCAGCATATCAGTTAGCTCATGCCACTGCCACAAAGATGAATCAGAGCAACAAAGAGAGGTACGACCAGAAAGTTCGTTACCAGAGTCTGAATGCTGGAGACAGAGTTCTGATTCGAAACCTTGGCCTAAAAGGAAAACAAAAGCTTGCAGACAGGTGGAGTGCTAATCCCTATGTAGTGGAGAGTCAATTCTCTGGCATTCCTGTGTATCGTTTGAAGCCTGTTGATGGTGAGGGGCCAGTCAAAGTCCTGCATCGCAATCATATCCTGCCTTTGGGACAGGCAGTCAGGCTACGTCCCCAGGTAGACATCATGCCTACTCCATCACCTAGAGCTTTGAGGCGTAGGAGAGCAAAGGAGAAGCGGAAAACTGCAGAGTCAACAAACTCTCCTCTTGTAGTTGATTCCATTCCAAGAGAATGCCATTCTTCTGATTCAGAGCCTGAGTCTGAGTTTGGGTTTTATGTGGAGGATGTGGCAGATATTCCCCCTCCAATGTCAGAGGAGATTCAGTGTGAAATCCCTGTACGAGAAGTAGAATGCTCAGAGTCTGGTGATTCCGAAGCACTTATAGCTCCATGTCAAAGTGAAATTTCTGCTGTTCAACGTGAGGCTGATGTTGAAAGGGTTGATGTGACTGATGATGTAATGGCTGTAGGTCATGACATTGCTATGCAGACTCCAGCTACTACTAGTGAAGGTACTGAAGTTCAGTCAGATGTGGTACCTCATGCAGTACGAAGATCCTGTAGGGAGAGAAAGCTTAATACTCGATTTACATATGATACATTGGGAGTGCCTCATACTGAGACTGTTGCATCCAAGCGATGTAGTGTTGATGTAGCAGCTGCAAATGCTTCGTATTTTTCTAGTGGCTATAAAAGTTCACATGCTTGGTGGTGCAATGCGGATGCATTATGCAATGTGTGTAACAATATGCCCACACTTGTACCAATTAGTCTTAGCCCCGTCTAAAAAAAAAAAAAAACATGGTCACTTCCTTCGATGGTGTGGGTGTTTTCTATGACCAGCATGGGGGCATACTGGACTTTTGGTGGGGGGAGTGTGTAGGGACCCCTAAATATAAAAAAAGTATTTTTAAAATGTTGAAATTTGTGCTTTTCATTTTATTTGTTTGTTTCAATGTGATGCAACTACATGTTTTTGTTTCATATCCAATGAGAATAGTGTTGAATGTAAATGTACTATTGCTGGCCAGTGACTGTTGAGCATGATAAGTTTGCGTCATAACGTTAGTTACGTGAAGGGGGAGGAGCATCGCACATGGCATGAGAAGACGATAAAAATTTGACTGCTTGAGTTAGAAGTGCGTCATTTTGGAGACTTAATATATTCTATTTGATATAAGGCCCAAAGTGTAGAGAAACGACGCTTTGTTTATTTTATTTTAGCTATTTGAAGTGTTTTTTTGTATTTCTGTTATTTTCTCCGTGATCTGAGTCAACGCGCTGAGTCAAGACGTGTGTCATGAGGGCTTAACAGCTAGTGACATTCAAATCCTTGGTCAATAACTGTGTCGGAGTTATTGGACGTTCGTGGTGGACTTCGGAAATCAGCTGCATTCATCGCGTGTCCAGGACTGCTCGTGTGAAACTGTGTTCGTCTTGTTGTAAGTGACTTCACCATTGCTGTTTTCGTCGGATGGACGTAAGTGAACTCATTTTCGGGACTGTTGAATGTAGCCCTACATTGAATTCATCAGCTGTAAATGTGCACCAACGAACTGGGCCCCAACGATAACGAACGACCGTATATTTGACTGCGTCACTGACTCGCAACTGATTTGCATAACGATACTGAAAGAGAAAAACTTTGTTGTGAATCTTCAAGTGTGTTTAATTTGTTTTGAAGGAAATATTGTTTTATTTTCCTTATTGCTGTACATGTTTCAGGAGGAAAGTTAAAAAGGTATGAATTCAAGTGGAAAAAACATAAGGGAGAGAACAAACAATTCTGAGACTGGAAAGTTGAGTTGGACATTTTATTTACAAGAGAATAAGTAGTTTCTTGTTTTTTTTTATTTTAAAGGGGGTTATTAATGTAAAATAAATATTTGTTTTTTATTATTCTTAACATTTGTATTCTGGTGTTTTTTGGAGTTTGGTAAATTAATTAATTCAACAAGGTACTGACTTCTGGGAAACTATAAATAAGAATTATTTAATTTAGTATTTTAGTACACGTATTGTGTAATTGGTAGGCTTTAGGGAAAAAAAAGATAATTTACTTAATTTTTCTTTTAAAGGGAAAAATACCGGCCAATTCACCATTCAACTGCCGGGAATCCAGATTTTCTTGTTTGGCTAACATTTAAATTAACCACTAGGGTTAAGAAAAGGGTTACACATATGCTGTGGAATCACAAAGCTGTTGCTAACAAGTTGAACCAGAAGTTGAACCAGAAGTTGAACCATCTCAATAAGTTTCATTTATCAGATCACAGCATGATTATGCCAAAACATAACCAACACTATAAGATCACACTTTTCTTTGTTCATTTGACTGTTATAAATCAATAACAGCAGACAAACAAAATTTAAAGTGACAGTCTAAGGGTCAAGAGTCCAACTAAAGCAAACGCTGATCGCCATACCGGTGGCTTACAATTTGTGATTTTCTCCTTCAGTGATTCTGCTTGTTAACATCAGGTGTCTTCAATAATGCTCAATCATTATTCAATCACTTAATTATCTCATTAACTCCAACACTGGTCAGTGTTACATTTAACAGCCTGTAGTGTGCACACTGAGCAGTATTCATTTCATCTGGGCAAACCCATGTGGGGCCTACATGGAAACCGGGAGCAAAACTGTCTGGGTCCCAGTTAGATAGCCCAGGTCTAACCCATGTGGGCCCCACATGGCTGTGCTGGCTGGGTTGTAATAGAATCAGAAAAGATTATTTGAAAAGACAATGCTGAGTATATATTTCCCCTGTTAAAAACAAAGGGGCAAGGAACACTTTGAAATGAAACAAGAAAGGCTCAAACAAAATGATTAAATGTAGAACAATTGATACATTGCTGGACTAATCAGATAAAGACCAGACAAGAACAATCTGTCTTGACATTACAGAGGAGATTCTTTAGTCTTCACTTTGATATCAGTGTAAGTGACGCCTTTGTATGTGCCCTTGGTTCCATACTGAAACACACTGCCGTTCTTGCAGGTCATCTTCACTGTGCCAGTGTAAGGCATGTCAAAAGTGGCTCTGCCAATGGTGACTGAAACGTCCAGCTTCTTTTTTGGTGGGATTTCTACATCTGTAGTCAGAGTTTCGGTTCTCTCATCTGTGTTCTCCTGACTATAAGTGCTTTCTGTTGCAACGCTGAAACTGAATCCTGTAGTAACTTCTACAACCTCTGGAATCCCAGCACTCACTTCCATACTAAACGTTGCAGTAAAACTCTTGCTCGTAGACCATGAGGATTTTTTGGTCACCTTCTTTGAGGTTTCAATTTTTTGATGTTGTATGGCAGAGGAGTCGTTCCTGAAAGTGACGGACTTCAGCTCTTCCACAGTCACCTTTGGGATCAGTTGGTGGAGAGTGGGATACTGGACATTAGCAAGAACTGTTGATTCAACTGCACTGATAAACATGAATCCCATACTGTCAATGTCGGCACCACCTTTCCCTACAACTCCCAAACAATAACCAGACCCGATATCCATGGGATATTCTGTTTTTAAACTCCATTTTGTCATCTTTGCAAAAAACTCTCCCCCCAGAGTGGTCTTGAATTTGATGGCTCCAAGACGTGATCCCTCTCCGTTCCCCCACAGGGACAGTGAGGTGAAACACTCACCGGGCTTGAACGTATACTCTTGATTCGATCCAGATGCCTGTCCAAAGGTTTGATTTCTCCCATCTGTAAGCCAGACCCTGACAGCCTTAACCTGCCATTCTCCCACCCACACCCAGATCTTCTCTAAACTGGCACCATTGCTTTCACCAGTAAATGAAAATGGACCACCTCCATTTCCACCGATTAAAGATAGAAGTGTTGCCATCTTTGAAGAAATTAGATCTGAAAAGTAATTACAAGATTAAATAACACCAGAGATCGAAATCAGGTTTTTAAATGTCTCTGATGCATGAATTCTAAAAAGGGTATTTTTTACTCAAATCCCTTTTTATTCGTATTCGGTGATTCACAGAAATTTGGATTTGTTTTTATTTCATCTGCACAAAAAAGTTTCACCATTGATTACTAGCCCTGTATTAACCTTCTGCAAATTTCAAGGCATTGGCTACTACATGCATTGCATTTTAAAGGGATACTCTACTGGTTTTTCATATTAAACTATGTTATTCCCTTAACTAAGACGAGTTGATACATACCTCTCTCGTCTCAGTGCTCTCCCCCCGCTCCCTCTCCTCCTCCCTCTCATTTCAACGGGAGCGGACTTTTCACGAGAGATGATATTACAGTGCCGAGTCAAAGTGCTCCCAAGCACTTGCTATGGTATTCTGCCATACAATATAGTTATCCATTTTACACGCTTAGAAAAGCGCAACGTTTTCTTTTGTGTCACCGTCCTAGGTCGAGTTACACTACTCGTGTAACTGTATTTAAATAGCGAAACCGTGGAGGTGTTTGGTCGATTCTCTTCTGGGCACGTATTGAATGAACAGGGCTGAGATAAGATCTAACAAAGTTTCGCCGCAAGACAGCGATGTAGTGCACGCACTGAGACGAGAGAGGTAGGCTATGTATCAACTCGTCTTAGTTAAGGGAATAACATATGAAAAACCAGTAGAGTATCCCTTTAAATGCTCGCTGAAATATACTCACATGAATGACTTTAGTCTGAAGAACTCAAGAGCAGCTCGTCTGGTGCACGTCAGGAAACTGAGATGTGTTTGATAGGGCTGCTGCTGCTGCTTAAATAGAGCTCAAAGAGGGCAGAGACATATGGGCGTACCTCATGTGGGGTTTCAAGTGACACATAATAATTGTGGTTATGCAACACTCATTTCATTTGCATCCCTTGCAGGTCAACCTTACATTATTGTTCTGTTGCGGGGGAGAAAAATGTCCTAATTTAATTTTTGCATATAGTTCTCCCTTTTTGCAGGTTCAAACAGGAGTGCATGCTTGATTTTGCTTTGTGATTGCTTGAGTTAAAATTGGTATACAAATTACCCAAAAACATGATAAAATGTTATTTCTACAATTCTACATTTTACATAACCAATAGAAATGA
This sequence comes from Rhinichthys klamathensis goyatoka, assembly GCF_029890125.1. Taxonomy (NCBI): domain Eukaryota; kingdom Metazoa; phylum Chordata; class Actinopteri; order Cypriniformes; family Leuciscidae; genus Rhinichthys; species Rhinichthys klamathensis. The sequence goes on from NW_026606681.1 coordinate 399,483, forward strand.
CGCTAAAAGCTTAAAATTATTGAATATGCATATAAATTAGAATTTGTTTAGTCTTATTGAACTTTCTCAGCTCATCTAAAAAAATTATGTTATATACAAATCATACATTAATCATCGTTTGCCTCAATAACAGGATGTACACTCATAAACATGAAAAATAAACCGATTTTAACTGATTTTAAAAATGTAAAAAATGATTTTTATTTTTTGAGCACATAATAACGTTCGAGTTCCAGTTCAGACTTGATGCAAAATCAGTCATGCATCACTAGATTTTGGATACAAATCAAAAATGTATTTATCCTAATTAAGTATAAGTATTGAGTATGACTGCGCATTAACTTGAGAGAAAACCAGTTGTGCACCACTGGTAGAACCGGTCTTGTGTTTTGATATATAATCTGGTAAAAAAAAAAGTGTGTCTATCTGAACAGTTAAACTGAACTTTTTGTAGTTTGTCTGTATGAAACAAAATATTTAATTTCTATGTGATCATTTCACTTGAATTATTTGTTCAATTAAATCAAGAAAGAACAAATAGGACCATGAATTTGTGTTGCAGATTAAACAGTGAATACAGGCCAGGGATAGGCAACGTCGATCCTGGAGTGCCGCTGTCCTGCAGAGTTTAGCTCCAACCCGAATCAAACACACCTGAGCAAGCTAATCAATGTCTTCAGGATTACTAATGCTAAAGGCAGGCGAGTTTATATCAGGGTTGGAGCTAAACTCTGCAGGACAGCGGCACTCCAGGATCGACTTGCCTATCCCTGATATAGGCTATAATTATCACTATACACAGTCCAAGACAGCAATATTGTTCCGGCCCGGATCCGGCCCACATCTGGTACGGAATCAACATGTACCAGATCTGGGCCGACACTGTGTTGCTGTCTAGTCATGAATGTATAATACAATGCTCACACACTATAATATGGAGATAAAAGGTTTCCATAACAGTGACATAATATATACTGTTTATATATTAGAGTTGTCAAAAAGTACCAACTCCGGTTAGCCTGGTTAAAACCAGACCATTCTCAGTTGTAACTGAGTTATGGTCTGGCAAAGCGTCATAGACAAATCATTTCCAGAGGGGCGTCACCAACGGACGTCGCGGATAGACCTAAACCCAATCAGAGCGATGAAGGAGATGACGTATGCAGAGCGGCGGAGAAACACCTCTGAGTGTTGTTCTTTGCTCGGTTTTTAACTAAAAGGAAACGTTCAAATGGCTTAAAACAGACGCGATAGCTGATTGGAACGAGTGATGTTCGACGGCGGCATCCATCTTTGTAATGTAGGCTACAAAATCTGCTTCAAAATCCCAGCGCCATCGTCAACGTGTAAAGCCCGCCCCGACGTTTCTGATTGGTGCCTTGATTTCGGCGGATTGGAAATGGGCTTGAATGAGCTCTTTGCCAGACTAACTTTCAGAGCAAATCTAAATTTGCCGGAAGTTGTCTGGGTTTTCCCAGGCTAAACTCCGGTACCAGTCAGTACTGAAATTTAAAAAAATGTGACGCTTTGAGCGCTGTAGAGCGTGAGCTACAATGATCAACGCTTCAAAAACACTCTTCACGGAGCGCTTAAACAGATAGACACGGGAGCGTTAAAAAAGCAGGTCCACTGATAGACGCCCGCTTGTGCTTGTCTCAAACACTCCTGTGCGTGGATCATTATAGCCAATCACAGACATATCCGATGAGCGCGAGAACACAATGGCCAATCAGAGGTGTTTGCGATTCCGTCATCATTTAAAAATTTCAGTACCGACCTGCTACCGAAGTCTGTACTTTTTGACAACTCTAATATATACTGTATATCGTTAGCCTCATAGCATAATTGCCTAAGTCATATTTCAATGTCTTTAGAAAACAAGAAAAAACACAATATAGACTAATACACTCACCTAAAGGATTATTAGGAACACCATACTAATACTGTGTTTGACCCCCTTTCGCCTTCAGAACTGCCTTAATTCTTCGTGGTATTGATTCAACAAGGTGCTGAAAGCATTCCTTAGAAATGTTGGCCCATATTGATAGGATAGCATCTTGCAGTTGATGGAGATTTGTGGGATGCACATCCAGGGCACGAAGCTCCAGTTGCGCCACATTTATTCATTTAGCTGACACTTTTATCCAAAGCGACTTACAAATGCTATATATGTCAGAGGTTAAGTGTCTTGCTCATGGACACATTGGTGTCTCACAGTGGATTCGAACCCGGGTCCCTCACACCAAAGGCATGTGTCTTATCCACTGCGCCATCACCACCCACATCCCAAAGATGCTCTATTGGATTGAGATCTGGTGACTGTGGGGGCCATTTTAGTACAGTGAACTCATTGTCATGTTCAAGAAACCAATTTGAAATGATTCGAGCTTTGTGACACGGTGCATTATCCTGCTGGAAGTAGCCATCAGAGGATGGGTACATGGTGGCCATAAAGGGATGGACATGGTCAGAAACAATGCTCAGGTAGGCCGTGGCATTTAAACGATGCCCAATTGGCACTAAGGGGCCTAAAATGTGCCAAGAAAACATCCCCCACACCATTACACCACCACCACCAGCCTGCACAGTGGTAACAAGGCATGATGGATCCATGTTCTCATTCTGTTTACACCAAATTCTGACTCTACCATCTGAATGTCTCAACAGAAATCGAGACTCATCAGACCAGTCAACATTTTTCCAGTCTTCAACTGTCCAATTTTGGTGAGCTTTTGCAAATTGTAGCCTCTTTTTCCTATTTGTAGTGGAGATGAGTGGTACCCGATGGGGTCTTCTGCTGTTGTAGCCCATCCGCATCAAGGTTGTGCGTGTTGTGGCTTCACAAATGCTTTGCTGCATACCTCGGTTGTAACGAGTGGTTATTTCAGTCAAAGTTGCTCTTCTATCAGCTTGAATCTGTCGGCCCATTCTCCTCTGACCTCTAGCATCAACAAGGCATTGGATGTTTTTCCCTTTTCACTCAATTCTTTGTAAACCTTAGAAATGGTTGTGCGTGAAAATCCCAGTAACTGAGCAGATTGTGAAATACTCAGACCGGCCCGTCTGGCACCAACAACCATGCCACGCTCAAAATTGCTTAAATCACCTTTCTTTCCCATTCTGACATTCAGTTTGGAGTTCGGGAGATCCAGGACCACACCCCTAAATGCATTGAAGCAACTGCCATGTGATTGGTTGATTAGATAATTGCATTAATGAGAAATTGAACAGGTGTTCCTAATAATCCTTTAGGTGAGTGTATATATATATATATATATATATATATATATATATATATATAGCAGGGTTGACAAACACTGAACTATATTAATAACTTTTTTTTACAACAAAAATTAATCATCACTTAATGAATGACACAGCCATCACACACCTAACACGCGCAATAGCAGCTGATACAGACCATCCCCTGAATAAATTCTTCATACTCCCATCCGGTCGCAGATACAGAGCACTAACCTGGACTAAATCATATTTCAAAAAAGGTTTTGTCCCCACCGCCATCACAGTGCTGAACAAACTGTAATACTGCCACCCCCCATTGCAGTTGCTTTGTAGTTTTCACATTTTATGTGTTTATCTGAGTCTCTTTTTGAGCTGTGTGTTTGTATATGTTTTTGGATATGTGTTACATGTTATATGTGTTTCCTCATATGTGATATTTCTGTGCTATGGAAGAAGGAAAAAAGGGATGTGTGAAAATGATTATCCCTATGGGACAATAAAGACTCTGTCTATCTATCTATCTATCTATCTATCTATCTATCTATCTATCTATCTATCTATCTATCTATCTATCTATCTATCTATCTATCTATCTATCTATCTATCTATCTATCTATCTATCTGTCTATCTATCTATCTATCTATCTATCTATCTTAACTTACTTAAGGTGGACTATGACGCTATTTTCCACTAGAAACTAATTTTGCTGAATTATTTTCCTGTTATCACTGTAAAGCTGCGTTGAAACAATCTCTATTGTAAAAATCACTATATAAATAATGCTGACATGACTTGACTTGATATGAGTAAAAATATCATATGTAAAACTCTCTATAGTTCATTTGTCTTGCTAACTAACATGATATGGTCATTAAATGGCTTTCCTGAGGTAGGCTAAATGTTACATTACATGACATAATTCTCCAGATGTTTTATTGACATCTTTCCACAGGTGAAACACTGATTGATCCATTTTAATAACCACTTTGAAGGAAGAGATGATCAGTTCACGTGCCACTGACCTGAGGCTTTTCCACTCTATCACTCTTTCTCTATCGGATAGGTGTAGAAGTCAGGCCACTCAACCGGAGGTAGCGTTAGCGTTAATCCTGTCAGATCGTCCATGCATTGAGTGAGCGTGTACGGGTCAGCCAATCTGGTTCCGTCCGTTAAAATTAACTTTTGCAAATAACAATCGCGGTCCTGGACAGTGAGTGACCTTGCACATTAAGATAAAATCGGATTGTCTCCAGTCATTGTAAAAAAAAAAGCTAACAAAACTTGCAAACTAACGTTAGTGAAGCGGCCAGAAGGATCGTTCTGCCACCACCTAAGCTCCGCCCACAAAAAACGTCATGTTTACCAACTGAAAATTGGTCTATGCGCACCATAACACATGAAAAAACACTGCTGGTGACGGCGCTCCATAACACATTGTTACTCACTGCTATTCCTCTTTTCGTTTTCGCTTTTGAAAGTGTTTGTAATTTGACGACTCCATATCGATATAGTCTGTCTCAAGTTCAATGTTTTTACTGTTTTGCACACAATACGCACGTTCACTTACAGACCCGAGGATTCCCCAGTCCCAATTCGAAACAAATTACACCAAAATCCATCATTGTTCGTTTCACACATGTATTTGTCACAAGGTGACGAACTAGAGACGGAACTAAACAGTCCACGGAGGGATGTTTCCACCCGGAGCGGTTTCAACCGAACACCAAGCCAGCCTCGGATGCGTCGCTACCATAGTAACAGCAGCCGCTGATGGCAAAGTGACAGCAGGTGCGGCGCATTAAGCGACTGTGTGATGATTGGGACACGCCGCCTTTAGGAACAGATAAAAGCAAAGCTTTGAGAGACCGTGGGTGTGTTGTGTGGGATTGCTGTGGCGTCCTAACTCTTTTTCTTGCTGAGGTGGGCTGAGAGATTTCGGTGGGACAAATCGGCTGGTGGGATCGAACCGTGGAAAGGGATCCGCTACGAAGAACTGGGTGGCGGAGAACAGAGAGGCAGAGGGCGAAGTCATCTACAAAATATTATCGAGTCCACTTACCGGGGTGAAGATAAGTACCAATCTTCTACTGGCTGTATTACATGTGATTTATACACAAAGATATTATATATGAGGAGAAGTGACATAGAAAAAGGAGTCCAGACGCCTGAAGGAGAAGACAGATGTTGTGACTACTGATTGTAGTCGCTAAATTCTTCCGTCTTTCTGCCCCCGCTGTCCAGAGCGAGGAGGTGGGCCCAGTGGCGGCGCCAGGGGGGGTCTTGGGGGGTCTCAAGACCCTCCCAAAAAAACGCTTTGACCCCCCACTCCCTTCCTGATTAAAAAATATATAAAGTTTTAAAATGTTTATCTTCAAACTACGCAGAACAATAGTAATTAATAATTTATTCGACATATAATATAAACATAGAATCACTGCGACGCCCCATGAACGTCGCTGCGGCTTGCGTCATTGCGTTCAAGGCACTCCCGCGAGCCCGCAAGAGCTGCTACGCTACAGCGGGCACGGATGGTGGGAATCCTGGTGGCTGAGTGGATTTAACGGGGGATTTAAGCCATGGCCCAGCTGAGAAACCAAGACAGCCTCAACTAAAATCATACCCGCGTCGTTCTTTTGGATCGCAGGGGCAGCTAGGATCCAGGGGTTTTAGTTGCTCGTGATTCAAACAGTACCAGTGGCTTGAATACGGTATTCTGTGTCAAAAAAGACGCAGCTTTTTGTTTTGCCTGTCGTAATTTTTTTCACAGTGTGCATGGATCTGGTGGTCACTCATTATATCCAGTCTCCTCAAAAAGTGTCAATTTTAACATGCTATATAAAATTATCTGTGGGGTACCGGCTACGTAGCCTATTTTGAGCTAAACTTCATATACACACTCTGGGGACACCAAAGACTTATTTTACATCGTATCAAAAGGGCATTATACCAACCCCTTTAAACTTTAGTTTTTTTTTTTTTTTGTGAGTAGGCTATCAATAAGTAGCCTATTTCAATCCTGATTCAAGTCAATTCTGTAATTACAGCAACAACTTCAGCAGGCACAAGACAAAATTTACGAAATGGCTGAGACATCAATTAGACAGAGAGACGCTTGAAAAAAAGGAATGAGAGATGATCTGTTTTATGACACAGATTAAACACTGTTAGGTAGTAGGTACATTACCGTTCAAAAATTTGGGGTATGTAATATTTTTTTATGTTTTTGAAAGTCTCTCATGGATCACCAAGGATGCATTTATTTGATAAAAAAACGTCTCAGGTTACGACTGTAACCATAGTTTCCTGAGAAAGGGAACGAGACAATGCGTCATCGACGCTTTGGGAATGCCCCCAGTGTGAATGCGTCTGAGCATCAATGTCAACTAGTCCAATGGAAAGAATGAGCGTCACGGGCGGGTGACGTAATGACCAGGAAGGGATAAAAGCGCATGCGGTGCAAACCGGCATTAGCTTCAAAAATGTCGAAGCAAGCCGATCACAGGGATGCAGGAAGTATGGCAGGGTGACGCATCGTCTCGTTCCCTTTCTCAGGGAACTATGGTTACAGTCGTATCCTGAGACGTTCCCTTTCGAGGGAACTCGCGATGCGTCATCGACGCTTTGGGAACGAGAATACCCAAAACGCCAGAATTCCAAGTACCTGAGTGTTAGTCTGTTGAAACTAAGCACTAAGCACCTGAGAACCTGGGGCAGCATCCAGGTCCAAACTGTAAAACCTGACAAATGTGAGCGGTGAGGACCAGCCTGCCGCATCACACACGTCTTGAAGAGAAACTCCAAATAATAAGGCTTTAGAGGCCGCCATACCCCTCGTAGAGTGAGCTCTGACCACCAAAGGACACGGCTGGTCAGAGTACTCGTATGCAAGTGAAATAGCCCCAACTATTCACTTACTAACCGTCTGTTTAGAAGCAGGAAAACCCTTCTTAGGTGATCCAAAGCAAATAAATAACTGGTCGGACTTCCTCATTGAAGATGTCCGATGAACATAAGTATCCAGTGCTCGCACTGGACACAAGAGGTTCAGCCTTTTCTGGTCCGCAGATGTAAAAGGAGGAGGACAGAAAGCCTGAAGCACAATAGGCCTCGGAATCAAGGTCGGCACCTTAGGGACGTATCCCTGTTTAGGATATAAGAATGCCTTGACCATCCCCGGTGCAAACTCAAGGCAAGTGGGGGAAACCGAAAGGGCCTGAAGGTCTCCAACTCTCTTAAGGGACGAAATAGCTAGCAGAAAGATATTCTTAAGGGTAAGAAATTTCTCTGAAACCGAATCTAAGGGCTCGAATGGAGCCCTAGACAGGCCTTCTAGTACTATTGCCAAATCCCAAGCTGGCACCCTAGTGCGAGTTGCAGGCCTCATCCTCAATGTGCCACGAAGGAAACGTGTAATCAGGGGGTCTCGACCCAACGATGTACCTCCCACCAGGGCGTGGTAAGCCGCAATGGCCGCCACGTAAACCTTAAGTGTGGAAGGACATAGACCTGACGTAAAGCGCTCCTGCAAGAACTCGAGTACTGTGTTCACAGAACAGTTAACCGGATCCCACTGATGTTGGTGACACCATACAGAAAAAACTTTCCATTTCAGCGCATATAGTTTCCTAGTAGCTGGAGCTCTGGAGCTTAGAATGGTCTCAACAACCTCAGTTGAGAGACCACTCTCTATGAGTTGGGCCCCCTCAGAGGCCAAACCCACAGGTTCCAAATCTCTGGTCGGGGGTGAAATATTGTCCCCCCAGCCTGAGACAGAAGGTCTCTCCTGATCGGGATCTCCAAGGGAGGACCGTCTAAGAGATGGATCAGGTCCGCAAACCAGATCCGACTCGGCCAGCGAGGTGCTGGTAGCAGTAGGCTTATTCCGTACTGGCGGACTCGCTCCAGAACTCCTGGGAGCAGAGCAACAGGGGGAAATGCGTACAGACGTAGCCTCGGCCACGTCTGCACCATAGCATCCAGCCCCAGGGGGGCTGGGTGAGTAAGGGAGAACCAAAGTGGACAGTGCGTCGTATGCTGAGACGCAAACAGATCCACCTCTGCTTGGCCGTAAAACTCCCAAATTTTGGTGGAGTCTCCAGTCCCCTGGCCTCAGCTCCTGCCTCTACAGGATGTCTGCCCCAATATTCTGGTCCCCAGGAATATACACTGCCCTCAGGGAGAGTACCTTCCCCAGAGACCACAGGAGGATCTGGGGCGCCAGCTTGCAAAGCGGACGCGACCGCAGACCCCCCTGACGGTTCAGATAAGAGACCACCGATGTGTTGTCTGTACGGACGAGCACATGATAGCCCCTCAGGTCTGGGAGGAATTGCTTCAACGCATTGAAGACAGCCATCATCTCCAGGCAATTTATGTGCCAAGAAAGATGATGACCCCTCCACAGACCCTGAACCGAGCGGCCTTCCATTACCGCTCCCCAGCCGGTGAGGGAGGCATCTGTCGAGATAGCAACTCGATGGCAAAGAGCTCCCAACACCGGACCCTGGGTTAAGAACCAGTGTTTCCTCCATATAACCAAGGCGCGGAGACACCGCCGCGTGATCTTGATTATAGGAAGTGGGTTCCCCTCGGGGAGAACCCTCTGGTCCTGAGCCACCACTGTAAAGGTCTCATGTACAGCAGGCCAAAAGGTATCACGTTGGACACTGCTGCCAAGAGACCCAACAGTCTCTCGAACTGTTTTACAGTGTGTGACTGGCCTAGCCTCAGCTCTCCTGTGGCTGTCAGGATAGCAGCTACACGAACGGGCGATAGAGTGGCCCGCATCGTCACTGAATCCCATACCACACCAAGAAAAGTGGTTCTCTGTACTGGAGAAAGAACACTTTTCTTGACATTGAGCCTCAACCCCAACATCTGCGTATGAGCGAGAACGACACCTCGGTGACGAACCGCCAACTGCTCTGATTCCGCTAGAATCAGCCAGTCGTCGATGTAGTTCAGAATACGTATGCCCTGCAGCCTGAGCGGGGCTAGAGCTGCATCTACACATTTCGTGAACGTGCGGGGTGATAGAGCTAGACCAAAAGGAAGTACCCGATACTGGTATTCTTTGCCCCCGAAAGAAAACCTTAGGAACTTCCTGTGCTGAGGGAGGATGGAGATATGGAAGTAAGCGTCCTTCAGATCTATCGTGACAAACCAGTCCTCGGATCTGATTTGAGTCACGATCTGCTTGAGTGTCAGCATCTTGAACTTGAGTTTCTGTACTGAACGATTTAACAGATGAAGATCTAAAATGGGACGCAACCCTCCATCCTTTTTCGGAACATTGAAATAACGGCTGTAAAAACCCGACTCTCTGTCGGGTGAGTATACCTTCTATAGCTTCCTTTGCTAACAAGGCCTTTACCTCTTGCTCCATTACCAGAGCCTGCTCGGGATGCACTACTGTGAGCAACACCCCGTTGTAGCGAGGAGGACGAGAACCGAACTGGATTCTGTATTCTTTCTCTACAATCTGCAGGACCCAACGAGAAATATTTGGCAGTAGCTTCCACGCTGCCAGAAAATCTACTAAGGGAAACAGCCCCTCGAGGCTGGTCTCTGGTGTTAACGAGACAGCCAGTTCTGGAGCCTGAAACATAATGGCAGGAACTACCTGAACTGGCTGCTCTAAAACCCCCCTCAGAGGGCGCGAAACCGATGCTGTGCCGCAGCATAGCATCAGCGACTCGCTGGAGACCGCTGCGCCCCGAAGCACCAAGGGTGACGGGGTTGGCAGAACGGTCCCGTGAGGACCCCGAGGTGTACTGAGGTGTACACCGCTCCACTTCGGCCGGGGCCGTCCTCACAGGTCTGACGCCACTGACGTCAGGACCTCTCTTTATGAGCCGAAGTCTTCTTCGCCTGAAGAACGGTCCTCAGATCCGGCTTCGACTTAGAAGACTTCGACTGAGAGTGTTGCGCCTGTTTCCAGTGTTTATGTGGAGGTGCACGAGACGAAACACTCTCTTTTTGTTGCGCACGATATGAGGAGCTCGGCGGCTGGGGCTGCTCACGCCCAGCAGCCCCAGGGGGCTGGACACGGCGAGGGAGAAACTTTTTAAATGCCTCCGCTTGCTTCTTTGACTCTTGAAATCTCTCGACGACCGCATTGACTGCGTCGCCGAAGAGACCAGAAGGCTCAAGCGGAGCATCCAATAAAAAAGCCAGATCTTTTTCTTTTATTTCGGCCAAATTTAACCAAAGATGCCTCTCAGTAGCCATAGACCGCCCAATTGCTCTGGCGGTCTCCTTTGTAGCCCTAAGAGACAGATCGGTGGCCCGACAAAGTTCTCGAACCTCGTCAGGACCAACTCCCTCACTCCTATCCAGATCACCCAGCAGGTCAGCTTGGTAAGCCTGGAGCACTGCCATAGTGTGCAGACATGCTCCAGCTTGACCTGCTGCTGTATAAGCTTTGCCCACTAACACCGAAGTAGCTTTAAGCGGTCTAGTGGGCAAAGCTGAGGCCTTCAGAGACGATGCTGGACCAGGTGACAGATAGCTCATGAGCGTCTGTTCAGCCTGGGGCATCGCCTCATATCCGTACTCTTTCAGCCCTCTTATACCTGAATATAATTGAACTTGAGGGCTGAAAAGTCGTGACGAGTACGGTTTATCCCATGATCTAGATAACTCGTTATGAAGATCAGGAAAAAAGGGAAGGCCCCGTGGTGGAGATGATGTAGATGAAGAAAGGAAACGCTCGTCTAATTTACTTTTGGGACGAGTGCCCCTTTTCTCAGCTGGCCATTCAATATTTAATTTTTCTACAGCCCTAGACATCCCATCCACCAGCTCCTCATATGCTGGGGAAACAGGTGGCGAATCTCTTTCCCCAGTGTGTGTGCTTATACTCTCCATACTCATCACATCAACCTCCTCAGAGGAAGAGCAATGAAGTAATGGAGGGCTCTCTCCCCGGGCGGAAGAAGCCGCAGAGCGGGCTTCCGACACCGGGGGGAGAGCACTGGATCCTCCGGGTAAGGAAGGAGAAAAGGCCCTCGGACCCGTCTCCAACCCCTCCGAAAGATCCTTTTGCGATCCCCAGGAATGCATTCTCCGTGCTGCCTCGGCAACAGCGGGTCCTGCACCCTGAGGATCACGAACCTGACCACTCTCGTCAAAGAGTGACAGGCGAGAGCGGTGCATGCGAAGCGGAAGCATCTCGCAATGCTGGCACTCAGCCCCCTCGAAGGCTGAGACCGCATGCTCCACTCCCAAACAAACGACACAAAGCTCGTGTGTGTCCCCACCCGTTAAATAACGCGGGCAGGGAGAAGCAATCTTTCCAATATATATGCAACAGACAACAATAAATAGACATAGACAGAGTAACACAGATCGCTTGCTGAGACACAGAAGCTAATGCCGGTTTGCACCGGATGTGCTTTTATCCCTTCCTGGTCATGACGTCACCCACCCGTGACGCTCATTCTTTCCATTGGACTAGTTGACATTGATGCTCAGACGCATTCACGCTGGGGGCGTTCCCAAAGTGTCGATGACGCATCGCGAGTTCCCTCGAAAGGGAACTGTAATATTATAAAATATTATAACGGAAATGAAAATGATTATATTTTAATATATTAAAAAAAATGTAATTTATTCCTGTGATGGCAAATGGTAGAGACGAAGACAGGAGGAGACTGGACAGAAGTAGGGCAATCAAAAGGTAGTGAGAGCATGACAATAGATACTATTTTGTAAATATGTTTTCTGTCATGGGTGTGTGTGGCTATGGCAATTAAAATTCAAGCATGTTGTTTGCAAAATGCAATTGATTAATTAATTTAAAACAAAGTAGTTGATATGCTGTGTTGTTTTTGTTGTTAAGTAGCAGTAATATGAAGTTATTAGCCGTGTCCACTGTATTTTTTGTTGGTTTTCATGAGACCCCCCTTGAAACGACCAGGACCCCCCATTGCCCCCCCAATCAAAATTGTCTGGAGCCGCCACTGGGTGGGCCTTGGCCTTTAAATTTCACAGAGTGGATGAGAGTGACGTGTGTTAATGGTGTGTTCCACCGTGTGTGGGTGAGGTGAAGTTACTGCATGCTTACGGTACAGAATTCTGTCACGTGCCCATCGGTCTAGCCTTGTGTTACAGTTCGGAGCTTTCTGAGGAAGAGATTAAGTGACAGTGGATTTTAAGCCTGCTGACGTTAGGAGCTGGTCGACTGTCTGGATTTGCCCATCTGCCAACTGGTCAACGTTCTCGCCATCCCTCCGAGCCTTCTGCACTTGACGTATTGGGAAGAACCAACTGTACTTGAAGTACTCACTTGCTGTCCAGCCGACGTCCCCCCTCACAGCTGTAAGCTTTCTGCACTTGACGTATTGTGAAGAACCAACCGTACTTGGAGTACTCACTTGATGTCCAGTCGACGTCCCCTTCCACAGCTGTAAGCTTTCTGCACCTGCTAAACTGGGAAGAACCAACTGTACTTGGAGTACCCACCTGCTGTCCAGCCAACGCCCCTTCACAGCTGTAAGCTTTCTGCACTTGACGTATTGGGAAGAACCAACCGTACTTGGAGTACTCACTTGCTGTCCAGTCGACGTCCCCTTCCACAGCTGTAAGCTTTCTGCACTTGACGTATTGGGAAGAACCAACCGTACTCGGAGTACTCACTTGCTGTCCAGTCGACGTCCCCTTCCACAGCTGTAAGCTTTCTGCACTTGACGTATTGGGAAGAACCAACCGTACTCGGAGTACTCACTTGCTGTCCAGTCGACGCCCCTTCACAGCTGTAAGCTTTTGTATCTGTTATCTTGGGAGGAAACCAATCGTGCTTGGAGTACTCGCTTGCTGTCTAGTCAACGCCCCTTCTACAACTGTAAGCCTACTGGACCTGATCTAATTGGGAAGAGCCGACCGTACTTGGAATACTCACTTGCTGTCTAGTCAACGCCCCCTCCACAGCCGTAAGTCCTCCGCACTTGATATACTGCGAAGAACCAACCGTACTTAGAGTACTTACCTGCTGTCCAGTCGACGCCTCCCTCACCGCGTGAGCCTTCTGCACCTGACGTATTGGAAGAACCAACTGTACTTGGAGTACTCACTTGCTGTCCAGTCGACACCCCCTTCACAGCCGTAAGCCTTCTCTACCTGACGTATTGGGAAAAACCAACCGTACTTGGAGTACTCACGTGCTGTCCAGTCGACACCCCCTTCACAGCTGTAAGCTTTCTGCACTTGACGTATTGGGAAGAACCAACCGTACTTGGTGTACTCACTTGCTGTCCAGTCGACCCCCTCTTCGCAACCGTAAATCTTTCTGCACCTGATATACTGGGAAGAGAGTCAACCGTACTTAGAGTACTTACCTGCTGTCCAGTCTGCGCCTTCCCCACAGCCGTGAGCCTTCTGCACCTGAGAGACTGAGAAGAGTCAACCGTACTGAGAGAAAGCCTTTGGCACCTGAGAGACTGAGAAGAGTCAACCGTACTGAGAGAAAGCCTTTAGCACCTGAGAGACTGAGAAGAGTCAACGTGCTTAGAGTACTTACCCGCTGTCCAGTCAACGCCCCTTCACAGCCGTAAGCCTTTGTCACCGGAGAGGCTGAGAAGAGTCAACCGTACTGAGAGTACTTACCTGTTGTCCAGTTAATGCCCCTTCCGCATTCAACGTATGCGCCGCCGTTGAGGAGTGGCATTCCCCTGCAGCTCGTTGGATTCTGAGAAAGAAGAAGAAGTTTTAAATTTGGATTTACAAATTTTTTTAGGTCAATAAAGCCGCTTAGCTTCTTATTCCCTTTGTCTGCTTGGTTTCTGGTCTGCTCCTCAGTGGTACTGATGTTCTAAGGGAAGGGTGTAGACCGAGTCGACCCTCCCTGCCTGTGACATATTTAATGAGCAGTAAAATATGTTGTTGTCATAATTTATTCAAATAAATTCGCGATAAAGTAAAATGCGATCAGACTAAAAGTAGTAAAATGTGATAGGGGTGCGGGCCCCTGATTGGTCCGGGCCCTTAAGCAACCGCGTACCATGCTTACCGATAGTTACGCATGTGTCCCTTTCGAAAGTGAACGTCTCTGGTAATGACCGTAACCCTTGTTCCCTGAGAACAGGGAATGAGACACTGCGTCTCGTTGACTCTAGGCTGTCTGCACAGTTCCTCGGACGAAAAGTGGCTGACATGTTCCCTAGGTGCCCCTTATACGTCCTGCATGGTCGCACTAGTATGAAGCACTCAAGTCGTCTTTGCTCATTCAGAACATCTAAAGTTTTCCTCCAGGAGTGTGAAGAACCGATTCAAGCTTCTCTCTCCCATTTCCCAGGCTGATCAAAAACAGGAAGAAAAAAAAACCTCATAAACATGAAAAATAAAACAACTTTAACAGTTAAAATCTGTTTTTTAAACATAGAAAGACTGGTAAAAGAAGAATGTACAATGTGGGTATAATGTCTAACCTAGTCAGTCACAGCATCTTTACTGGTCGCTGGTTCCCCTGTTGGAGCAGCGGCTTCACCACCTCTGGCACAAGAACCAGCACCAGTGCGGTTAAAAAAGTTCATAAGTATATGATTTTATTTTTTGAGCACATAAGAACTTCTGAATTCCAGTTCAGACTTGATGCAAAATTAATCATGCATCACTAGAATTTGGATCAAAATCAAATATGTATTAAGTATACGTATTGAGTATGACTGTGCATTAACGTGAGAGCAAACCAGTTGTGCACCCCTGGTAGAACCTAGTCTTGTGTTTTGATATATAAACTGGTAAAAAAGGGTGCGTCTATCTGAACAGTTAAACTGAACTTACATACATGTATGGAATTAAGACGTTTTATAGTTTGTTAGTTTGAAACAATATGTGATTTATGTGAACATTTCACTTGAAGTATTTGTTCAATTAAAACAAGAAAGAACAAATGGGACCATGTATTTTTGTTGCAGTTTAAACAGTGAATATATTCATCACTATATACAGTATACAATCATCATGAATGTATATTACAATCATCACACTATATAATATGGAGATACAAGGTTTATTATATATATGTAGTAAAGTTCAAATGAAAGGATGAAGGAACGAGGCAGGGTCGGCTTGCTGTGGAACTTGTGTCTCTTTTTATTCAATATTTTCCTTTGTCAAAACAAAGTCACGCTCTCTAAACACAATCTCTTTTCAATATTCTTTAACAGCAGTTCCTCTGGCTTCTCTCCAGACAGCAACGGCACACATTTTGCACTTAACCTATACTTACGTCTCCCAACTCTCTCTCCTGTCACAGACATCTCTGAACCACGCCCCCCTCGCCACAATATATATTAGGTGTGTACCGGTTCTCTGTATAAAAAAAAAAAAAATTCGTACCGTTCTCCACCCACGGTTCGGGACGCACTTGCACCGTGGTTGATCTCAAATCTGATGACGCATATAATATGGTTTGTTGAAAATAACAACGCGTAAAACAGACTGTTTCTCTAATATATGTTTCTGTCGATGGATGCACATGCTGGCTCCCCAGTAATACATTACAACAGCGATAATCAAAAAACATGAACAAAATGGTCACTCTTTGTAAACTTTGTTTAATGCGAGTGCTGTTTCCTCGAACATGACCAGTCATTTATGAGTGCAAAGCAAATTCCCCTCGGGGCAATAAAGGTTTCATTCATTCATTCAATAGGGCCCATTAAGTGTTTGCTGCCAAAAAGCTCTTTTTTTTTTAGTTTGTTTCATCTGTGTGTATATATACATACACATATTGTTTTATGGACATCTTTCCGGAGTTGAAACACTGATTGATCCATTCTTACTAACTAGTCGTAAAAAGACGGAGATGATCAGTTCACGTGCCACTGACCGGAGGCTCTACAGCGATCTGATACGACACGTGTATTTACAGTTTGGATTTTGTAATACAATTGACAGAATTTGAAAGCTGAGACTGTTATGTCAAACGTGACCTGCTCTGTCTTGTCTGTCGCGGACAGTGTCCTTTTTGTTTTGCGATGTTTCATTGCGTAAGGAAATGTATGTGTGTCCTGAAGGCATGAGAACAGTGTCATTGCATGAGCCTCACGCGGAGAGCCTGATAGCTGGCAGCACTGGTTTAGCGGTTTAGTTTCTGTGTTTTTATGGCCCTTAGTTTGTAATTTGTCTGTTCTTGTCTACGTTAAGTTAGTTATTCTCCTGCACTTTTGCTTTGATCTGAATTGTTAATAAACGTGACCACTGGGCATAGATCTTGCCTCAACTCTGTTGCAACCAGCACAATGACAATAAATGAAAAGTTTATATTATATGTTTTTATATAATGCATTATCATATAGATTACTGAATATAGAGTTACATTACATATTTTTCAAAATTCACATTTAGGAGGGTTGTAGCTTGATTCAAAGCTCACATTTTTATAATTCAATCTCTTACAAGTAGAGGTCGACAGATTCACCGGTTTTGCCGATATATCGGTACCGATAGTTGATTGGTGGAACTATAGTTTATTTGCAAAGATCCACACCGATAAAAATAATGCAGTGCAACTACAAAAGCCAAAAAAGGTCAAATAAAACTCTAAATGAAAAGCATGTTCCCGGTTACTCAAGTAATGTGCAACTGTAACTGTCAGTGAGAGACTGATTCTGCTTCATCATCATGTCTACCTGCTGGCTCTGGCCTCAGGACTCGTTCCACATTACAGGAAATGTTTCCAGACGAAGGGGAAAACCCTCTAGACTGACACATCCAGCCTTGACAACACTGTCACACCCTGCTCTTCCTCACCCTCTTCTTCCTCTCCCTCTCAGATTGTTTCCATATCTATTGTTCATATCAACATTCAGTTCACCTGTGTCACCAGTGGACCTGGACTGGCTAATATTTTATAGTTGTCTCTCACATCATTACAAATGAGTGTGAACAATTTTGAATTGTTGTTTTGAAACATAAGTGCATCACAGTGCGAAATGTGTTTTAGTGAGTGAGAATGTGTTTAGAGTTTTGCAAACAGTGTGAAAAACTGGCTGAACTTGTTTAAGTTTTTTTTTAGAAGTTTCTCAGTTTAACCCTCTGGGGACCAGAGTGTTTTTGGGGCCCTTGGGATGTTTTGACATGCACTGACATTTGTGCTTTTTTCAGTTATTTATAAACATGTTAATGGCAAAGGTGTAAATTCACTCTATATAGCACAAACTTGGCTACCATGAGATCTGAGCAACATGTACATGTTTGTATTTTTAATAGAATAATGTTTATGCGTGGTTATTGAAAAAAAATAAAAAATGAAAGTTGCTGAAATAAGACCACAAAACACATATTGATTATTTCTTCACAAGACTTTTGAAAATTGTATCACATAGCCTAGAATATTTGCTCCAAAACTTTGTGAGAATCATCCTGACTACTCATTCAGATAAGTCAATAAAGTCTTTTACATTTTTAATGACGTGTTTTGTTTGAGAAAGCTTTATGCAGGAGGCGTGATCTCTCATTAATATGTGTGGCATTCCACACCTGAGAAAGACAAAGACCCTCCCATAATGGCCCTATTAGGTGCTATCAGGCCCTATCATTACAGGAGCCTTGCACAAAGAATGAGGAGATTTAAAAAAGAATGGCTTTTAGATTGTTTGGATTTATATAAGGAAAATATAGGGTGCATACGTCTGGACACTTCTATCACACACCCTTCACCATAGAGACATGGTTTTATTTCAGTTCAAAGTTCAAAGTTAGAGTTGGAAACATCTTGAAAAGAAAATGGTCTTGCTCCATAAATGTCTTAGTTTGATCATACATATTTCAAAGTTGAAGATTCATTATTTTGATATAGCTTGAACAAACACTATAACATCTTAGTTGATTAGTTTATTGACAAAACATACTATATATTTAACATATGAGCAGAAACTCCTAAAAAAAGCTTATTTGATGTCTATTTTAGAGTAAAAACTTTATCCAAAACGAGTCAACGAAATGTTATCTGTTATTTAGTCTGTAACAGGGCGTATCTGTGCGTTCATTCATTCACACACACACACACACACAAATTCACATTTAACAGTATGCTATTTTTCCGTTTACAGACACTACTTTATTCTATATCGCGATTAGAACAAAGCACTTGCAAAAAACACTTACTTCTCAGCTGAATCTGTTCATCCTCGAAGTGAAAATAAACCCAGTGGTAAATGTCCCAGGATTGTTCCTCATATAGCCGCGCAAGACGACAGTAGATTAATCTGACTAAAAAATAATGTGTGTTTTCAGAGTTTATGGGCGTTAACGCGTCTCAATGTGTTGCTTCACATATTTGCGTTTGAATAGCGCGTGCTCTCCGTGGGCGTGTCACATTACCAGAGATAATCAGCTCGAGAACGATAATGAGACGGGCTGACACGTCTCTCTTTTTATATAGATGACATAAACGGAGAATAATAATTTTAGTTTTGAATCGGATCATTTAAAAGTACAAACTCAAACGATTTAAAAGATATATTGCTTATGGCTGGGTGCAGGGCCGGAGTGGGCCACTTTTCAGCCCGGGAGTTTCAGGCCCAAGACCGGCCCACTTTTTCCATGGAGGAAATTGGATAAATGAAGCAACAGTTCAGCTCTTACTATTGTGTAGTTTTTATTAATACCATGGTTTAACAATAATGTAAAGGTTAAATAATAATTCACTTAAGCTGAGAAGTTAACAAAAAATATCATGGTCATTATAATTTTTCTGCATGGGTATCAAATTGTGGTAATTTACTCCTTTACTACACCCACTTCTGAACAAACAATACATTTTTGTTTATCATGTACCGTCATATACTGCTCTTTCTTAAAATTACAGAGGGATTTATGGATATCTACTTTTGTTATCCTGTAAATCAGAATATACTGTCAATAGCCTTAAAAAAATGATTTTCACCATGTTTTTGGGAATAAAATGTTATATAAATCAGGCTACGAATAATATATTTACAAATCCCTCTGTAAATGTCTTCATAATATAACTAAGTACAAGACTGGAAAGTGTGGTGTATATAGGTGCTACTGAAGTGGAGATTTCAGACTTGGAGTATGAGAGAAAGGTCATTTTGAGAAAATGGGCTTTAAAGATTTAGCATCAGCCAATGAGATTGCGCATTCAGAGTTAAATCCCCCCCTTTTACTTTCACGATTGGTTGCTGATAAAAAGGAAATGACCATATTTGTATCCGACAGCATTGCACAGCAGATAGAGAGCTTTCTAGCGGTGTGTGTGATGACAGGGTGCAGGGTGCAGACAGCGATCGCGGAGCAGCGGGATGATTTATATCGCCAACTTTTGATTATTTATGAGAAATCTACAGACGCAAACAGACAGTGTTGTAAGATAAAGACCTAAATGTGTATTTCGGACTTTTTTTTACCACAAGTCTGAAAGAAGACAATTACCCAAAATCTCAAAATTGACCAGTAAAAAAATGATGTTTTTGCCTGCCGTGTCTCGCCTTAATTATATTTAATAGTTTGCTTGTGAATAGGTTGACATGCTAATCATTACTAGGCCTATCTTTCTTTGCCTGTTGCCACTTGTGTTGTCCTCTTGAAAATAAATCTGTAAGTTTGGCAGCATCCTCCTCCAATACCTTTCTTTTTTTTAACCTGGCTTTTTCAGCCCCTCCTGGCCTCTTCCTCCCATCCATCCTCCCTGACGCATACAGTAACGGTAGGGCCGGCCCAGCTATCGGTAGCCTGCCCTATACTACCTGAGAAAACGTTTTGAAAAAGACGGGCTATATGGACCCAACCAACTCTATTTGGAAGAGGAGGGGAGAATTCCCTTACATGGTACAACCCATGCAGAGGCTGCGCGCTGCGGTGTTAGAATGTGGAACGTGTGTAGCCTTTAAGAGAAGATAGACAACGCGACAAATGTAAAAAAAAAAAAAAAAAAAAAAATCCTCGACCGGCCCAAAAGTGAAGCGGCCCACCGGGAATTCTCCCGATTCTCCCGATTACCCACTCCGGGCCTGGCTGGGTGAATAGTATTAGCTGAGTTGTGTTGAAGATTAGAGACGTGCTCCAGAAAAAAAGTTCACGGTGACCGAGAGGCAGAACGCACACCCTGTTTATTTTCTTTATTTTACAAAAGCACAATATTTTATTTCGATTGTATGTGGGCACATAAAAAAGTAGACATTTAACAGATTATTTTCTCATATTTCTTAACTCTATATGAACAGAAATGATGGTAGTACTTTAAGTCTATTTTTCTGCTATGTGAAAAAAAACGAGCAAAACGCGCCGGCGCGTTTCTGGTCCCAAGAGGGTTAAACAAGAAATGCCCTGTGGTTTCCCAGACAGCAACATAGTGTCGGTTTTGTATAGTTAAATTAACATCACATTTGCGAGGATGACTCTCACTCGGCTTGTGAATTAGCAGAATATGCACGCAGCCACTGCAAAACTGTTCACAAGCTTCTAGGCATTTGATTTGGTTGTCATTTGTTGGAATAAATACTAAAAAAAAAAAAATACAGCGTGTCGGTGTCTGTCTGCTGAACGTGACCCTCTCCGATTCTCTTCCATGGCCTTATGGGACAATTAATATTTACAATGTCAATAATAAAACTTTAGTTAGGCCTACATCTCACCTTTCCAACAAAGAAGTGGATCGACTTCTGTCAGCTGAACACATTTTTATTTGGAAATTTCCACCATATGATGGCTGAAGCAGCAGCACGTGAAACTGTTTCCATTGTAACCAGATCAACATTGTGAACGGAAAACTTCACTGAAAACACCGAATGACCATGCAATGCGATAAAAAGCTTATCTTCCCTGCAAACGATGCCATGAAGAATGTGAATATTTAACCAAGTCAAACGGTAAGCAGGTATCCGTATTACTTTCAGTTTCAGCAGACACAAAACGACATTAAAGGCGACAACTTTTAAATACAAAAAAACGATACAAGTTTCTCGGTTTTATCGATTTGAGCAACAATAAACGACGGAAAACATAGGCATTTTGAGTTTGTGATAGTGCTTCCTATGTAGAAAATCACTTCCTGCACTCCATTTGCATTTATATATATATATATATATATATATATATATATAATAGCACAATTGTGGACATTATCCCCTCTACTGACAACCAATTTGGTTTTAAACCAAAACATGGCACAGATATGGCCATATATTCCTTAAAGGAAATTGTTAATACGTATAGAGATAAGAACTCCTCAGTTTTAATGAGTTTTATTGATGCTTCAAAAGCTTTTGACCGCGTCAATCATTACAAGTTATTTGACAAAATGAGTAAGAGAGGTGTATCTAAATGTATTGTGAGAATTCTGTCCTATACTGGTATGCCAACCAGTCCATGTTTATAAAATGGGGCCACTGTGTTTCTGCCCCTTTTGGGGTCAGTAACGGGGTCAGATAAGGTGGAATCCTCTCCCCTATTCTCTTTTAACTTGTACGTTGATGAGCTCTCTGTCTGCTTGAATTTGTGTAACACTGGGTGTATGATAGGTAACACTCTAGTGAATCATATTTTGAATGCAGATGACCTTGTGGTCTTCAGTCCTAGCAGTGCTGGTCTTCAACAGCTTCTTAATGTTTGCTCTGACTATGGAACTGTTCATGACATAAAATTTAATACAGACAAGAGTGCGGTGATGATTTGCAGAACAAAGGAGGATTCACGAGTTCACACTCACAAATGATCAGAGAATAGATGGTTATGCGTATTTGGCGTGCTGTCCGGGGGGAGGGCTCCGAGCTCGGAAATTGGGCCCGAACCCAGAGTACTCCCCCCGTATCTCTGTTTAGGAAGATAACTAGGCAAGTGTGAGGAGATGGGGTGGTGGAGGGATGCTGAAAACTGTCGAGGAATATGGGTGAGTCGACTGAGTATATTTATAGGCTTTACTCGTGCTGATTGAGTGGACCTGTTGATTACTGATTGCTGACAGCTGGCTGGAATGACTTGATTGTTTGATCATTAGAACGTGTTCCTCCCGAACCTTGTTAATAAAACATCAATTCACGAGTTCACACTCACAAATGATCAGAGAATAGATGGTTATGCGTATTTGGCGTGCTGTCTGGGGGGAGGGCTCCGAGCTCGGAAATTGGGCCCGAACCCAGAGTACTCCCCATAAAGCAAAGTGAATAAAGGACAGCCGCCTGCTTAAAGACCCCCTGAAAAGAGCGCAGAGATTGGCGGGCTGGCATTTCAAGGAGAGCCTGGTTGTTTGGCTGGGAGAGCTCTCGCAGCGTCCGACGGGAGTTCAATGCTTACGGTGTCGGACGGGTAAGTATGGATGTTCGAACGGGAGGGTTCTTGTGGCAATGGTCACGGCATCGGAAAGGGTAAGCCTCATCAGTCAGGAAAGAGAAAAACATAGATGCTTGACTGGGAGGGTTTGGCTACGTCCTCTGGGAGATCAATACTCGCTAGACGGAGGAGGAGGAGATGAAGATGCTTGACCTGGGGAACTCTCGCTGTGTCCGCTGGGAGATCAATACTCGCTGGACGGAGAAAGAGAAGATATAAATACTCGACCGGGAAGGCTGTCTCTGGGTCCGCTGGGAGATCAAAACTCGCTGGACGGAAAAAGAGAAGAAATAAATACTCGACCGGGAAGGCTCTCGCTGTGTCCGCTGGGAGATCAATACTCGCTGGACGGAGAAAAGAGAAGACATGGATGCTTGACCTGGAAGGCTCTCGCTGTGTCCGCTGGGAGATCAATACTCGCTGGACGGAGAAAGAGAAGACATGGATGATCGACCGGGAAGGCTCTCGCTGTGTCCGCTGGGAGATCAATACTCGCTGGACGGAGAAAGAGAAGACATGGATGCTCGACCGGGAAGGCTCTCGCTGTGTCCGCTGGGAGGTCAATACTCGCTGGACGGAGAAAAGAGAAGACATGGATGCTTGACCTGGAAGGCTCTCGCTGTGTCCGCTGGGAGATCAATACTCGCTGGACGGAGAAAAGAGAAGACATGGACGCTTGACCTGGAAGGCTCTCGCTGTGTCCGCTGGGAGATCAATACTCGCTGGATGGAGAAAGAGAAGACATGGATACTCGGAAATTATTATTATTATTATTATTATTTTTTTTTTTTAACCGTTGAGGATTTGGTGGGCTTTTTTGATATGGAAACGATTAGTTCTGATGTAGGTTTGGAACGCGTCTGAGGACCATCTTCCAAGCGCTTGGATCTGCTGTTGGGAGAGGCCTTTTTGGGCTGCTGAGGTTGCTGCCCCGATGCGGAAGGAATGGCTGGAGAAATTCTCTGCTGGGATGCCTGATAGTTGGAGAACAGATTTTAGGTGTTTTTGGAACCAAAAGCGTGTCACGGGTTTGTTAGAGTCGTCTATGAACAGGGGTTCGAGATGGGATTTAGCATGAGAGTTTCTCAGTTGGAGGTATGCTAGTATAGTTTGGAAAGGTTGAATTGGTGACGAGAGGTTGAAAATATATATGAAGTGGCCTTTTTTGGTTTGGTCTGTTTTGCTTTGTTTGATCAGAAAAGAGATAGTTTCGCTGTCAAGCACTGAGAGATCTGAGATGTTTGGGTGGATTTTTGGGTCGAATCTGGAAGTGATAGCCAGTTCAGAGCATCTTAGGAAACCAAAAAAAGCTAGAATAAACATGGCGTCGAGTGTGCGAGAGGTATTAAGGGATCGGTAGCCTGAGCGGAGGGTATGAATGCATTTAGTAAGAATATCTAACGTTATGGGTTGTCTGGTGTCCGGGCGGGTGGGCTGGGATCGTTGGATGCCTTTAATTAAGAGGGAGGTTTGTGAATTATTTATCTCCGGTGAGAGGGCGCCGTGAATCAATTTTTGAAAAAATTGGATGCCGCTTAAGTAACTTTTGATGGACCCGACTTGGAGGCTCTTAACGCTGTTAAGGTAAGAGATGAAGGAGGTAATTGTAAGGAGGGAAAAATCAGGGAATGGCGTGTTGTAAGAAAGGTGGAAGGCTTTAAAACATCTCCATGCGGTCACATAGGATTGGAGAGTTCTGGGGGAAACTGCTTGGAGAATGGTGTCGAGCGATTTGTTGAGGAGGGATTTTTGCGGGTGGGTTATGGGAATATTAATTCCGAATAATGAGGTACTGGAGTTGGTAGCTTGTCTGCCTCTGGAGCCAGCATCCTGAATTTCTGAAACATAAAGCGAGACAGAGAGTCAGCAATTTGTTTTTTTTGACCCGGGGATGTGTTTAGCAATTAAGATAAATTGATCACATGCTGAAATCCAGATTAGACGTCTTAGAAGTGGCATCAGTGCGGGTGAATGGGAACGGCCTTTATTAATGCACTGGACTGTAGCTTCATTGTCACAATGCACTACGATACTGCTAGCAGTCCATTCTTTCCCCCACAGGAAGGCTGCTACTACGAGAGGGTAGAGCTCGAATAATGCGGAGGACTGTAGCGTGTCCTGTATTTGTGGGGGCCACGTAGACGCGAACCAGCGTCCTTGGCAGAACCCCCCAAAGCCGACTGAGGGGGCTGCATCTGTGAACAGCTGGATGTCGATGGGGGAGGAAATTAGATCCTTATAGAAAAATGATAGGCCGTTCCACTGTTTAAGAAAAGTTATCCATAGCCTGAGTACGTCGTGGCATGCTGGAGTTAGGGAAATGAGATCCTCTAGTGCGTGAACTGAAGACGCGAGAGAGAGGAGATGAGAAATGAAAGGGCGGCCTTGTGGAATAATGCGCATGGCGAAGTTTAAGTGGCCGAGCATGGATAGGAGTTCGCGTTTGGAACACTTTGAACTGTCTACGAGGGTAGATGAGATGAGGATTATTCTATCGATTTTTCCTTGGGCAGGGAGGCCTGGTATTTAACTGAATCTAGCTTAATGCCAAGGAACTCGATGGATGTGGCGGGACCCATGGTTTTTTCCTGGGCGATGGGAATTCCGAGCTCGGCAAATACTCTTTGAACTGTGAGGATCTGGGCTGCTGGAATGGCGCCGGGAGGCGAAATTATTAGAAAATCGTCCAGCAGGTGAATGAGGTGAGGAATTGCGTAATTGTTTGACAAGATCCAGCAAATGGCTTCAGATAGCATGTCAAAAATTTTGGGGCTGCTTTTGCATCCAAAAGTTAAGCGTACGGCGAAATAGAATTTCCCATGCCAGCGCACTCCGAATAAGTGCCATGAATCCGGGTGGATGGGCATCACTTTAAAAGCCGAAGTGATGTCAATTTTTGCGAGCCAGGCACCCCGACCCACGATTTTTATGAGGTCGACTGCGTGATCTACGTCGTGATATTTGAGAGAAAATTCGTCGAGTGGGATCAGGCTGTTAATGCTTGGGAACAGGGATTTATGTGGAGCTGACAGATCGACTATGAGGCGTTTCTTACCTGAAAACTTTCTCGTAGCCACTCCAATGGGGCTAATGCGAAAAACTTTGAAAGGAGGCTCGTCAAAAGGGCCAATCATGAAGCCTGACTCGACTTCTTTTTTAATCAGGTTGTCTACCACGTTGGGCTCGGCGAGAGCCGATTGGAGATTATCGCAGATTATGTTTTGGGAGAGCGGACAAACCACTCCCGGTTTAAAACCGTGTTGTAGGCCAGACAGCAGATATTCAGTGAAGTCAGAGTCCGGGTGGTGAGCTAGTTCGATAGAAAGGCGAGAAATATTCACGGGAGTCGATAAATAATTTTTAGATTTTTTATTGACATCTTTAAAGACAGGGCATACAGGACAGGGCATGCTGTCCGTAAGTGCTCTGGAGCGGAAATTAGCCTCGTGTGGATATGGGTTGCTAGTCGCCGGTCTTGGTGTGTAGCTGGTGGATTTGACTGGTCCCGTTTCCGGGCATGGAGGAACGGAGGGGTTAACTTGAGGGCACGATATTGTGGAATGTGCCACTGACCTGCAGACCGCGCAAGAAATATTCCTGCAGCCAAGGAAAACTCTGCTGTGCAGGTCAGTGTCTAGTGCTCCCCAGTATGGGCATTGGTTCCACTGTGAAACCCTAACAGCGCATTTTGCTGAGAAGAGTTTGTGATATGTGTAAAAGTGCCCTCCCCCGTAGGACAACGCGAGCTCGGCTATCAGCGCTAAATAGTCGTTCAGTTCGCGTTGCCTATGAGGGAAGGCTGAGCAAATGATTTCTGTGAAGTGGGTGAAAGCGATTGAAAACTCCGAAAAAGAAAGTAAACGTGATGAATGTGTATTCTGTTTTTTTAAAGTGACTGAAAAATCCCCGCAGTCTAACTGACGGTTAGAATCGGATACGGGAAGCAGAGAAAGTAAATGTGAAAGGTCTACATCCGCACCTGCCAGAATCTGTGCTCGGATGTTTTGAGTCACTGGGGGAGGCTCCAGAGCGACAGCGTTTGGTGGGACTGGCATCGGGGTAGCTGTGAAAAGAGAATATTGTGATTTGGCATTTAAGAGAGAGCTGTAAGGGAGAGAAGCCTGGGCTGCGACTATCGGCGGAGGCAGCCTCACGCTTAAGTCGGCCTGTGGGGCTTGAGAAGGAAAATTGAGAAAAGCATAAGGGGGAAAAGGAGGAAATAAATGAGATGCCTGAGCCTGTGTTGCTGGCGGAGGCGGTCTCGCACTTGCTTGAGCTGCAGGCCACTGAAAATGGGAGGGGTTAGCAGTAGTCACGGGAAGGTGGTGGAAAGTTTGAGCCTGCACCGCTAGCGGAGGCAGCCTCACGCTAGCGTCTGCTATGGGAGCCGGAGGCCACTGCAGAGGAAAAGAGTTAAAAACAGCAGGAGGAAAACACTGGGAGGCAGAGGGTGACCCGGCGGGCCCAGCTGTGTATGGTACTGCGGCGGGAAGCGCCGTGCTGAAAAGCTCAGCTGAAGCGGGAGGCGAGTGAGGTCTCGTGGCGGTGGAATCTGGAGCGCGACCCAGGCTCGCAGAAATCCTGGCGCCGCGGGCTGAAGCGTGCGGCAAACCGAATCTTGCACGGGAAGGTGGCGGAGTGGTTAAGCTCGTCATCGGATGGTGAAAACAGCATTTGGGACATCGTAGCAAAGCGGTAAACCAAATGCTGAAAACTGTCGAGGAATATGGGTGAGTCGACTGAGTATATTTATAGGCTTTACTCGTGCTGATTGAGTGGACCTGTTGATTACTGATTGCTGACAGCTGGCTGGAATGACTTGATTGTTTGATCATTAGAACGTGTTCCTCCCGAACCTTGTTAATAAAACATCAATAAATGTCAAATGTTTCCTCCTTTTAAATTGTCAGGTAATACCTTGATAGTTTTGAGCAAATATAAGTATCTTGGGCATCTCATTACAGATCAGTTGAAGGATGACCTTGACGTTTATAGGCAATGCCGATCTATATATGCTCAGGCGAATAGTTTGGCTCGTAAGTTTGGTGGGTGCACAGATAGAGTGAAAGTTGCTTTGTTCAGAGCTTACTGCACTCCTCTCCACAATGCCCACTTGTGGTCTAGTTTCAGCAAAGCTAGCTTGCATAAACTTCAGGTAGCTTACAACGATGCACTGAGAATTCTGCTGAGAAGACCACGCTGGTGTAGTGCCAGTGAGATGTTTGTGGCTGCAGGTGTTAACACTCTGCAAGCCACATTGAGAAATGTTATGTACAAATTTATATGTCGGCTGAATAACTCAGAGAATTATATAATTTTGGCATTGACCAATATCAAGTTTAACACTACACGGTATAAGTCCAAGTTAAGGAAGCATTGGTATAGTTGTCTCCTCTGAAGTGGTATTTGTTTTTTATTATATTGTATTGTATTGTGTGTCCTGTCTTGTTTGTTTTATTTGGACCGGTGAGTCTGTAATAAAGTTTTATTATATTATTATATATATATATATATATTATTTTTTTTATTGATATTTTATTTTGATGATTTCTTTTAACGATTTTGATTTAGGTCATATGGGGTTAGAATTGTTGCATTATTACTCAGCCGTGTTTGTGACATAAAACACATTTGTAAATATGTATTCTTGCAAATCTCATTTTATTTATTTGTGAATTTTATTCATTTTTGTGAATCTCTTTACATGTATTTGTGGATCTGTCACGATCAGTCTTGTGTGTATTTCAGCCCTCATGTTTGCCGTGAGTCTGGGTCAAGTGTTCTGTAAGTGAGTCCACTGGAGGCAAGTGTAGATGAGAACCCAAGTGCAGTTAAGTTAGGATAACGTGAACAAACACAAAACAAAAGCATGGCGTGGCATGAACTTAGAGCAAATCAGAAACATGGACATAAAGCTTACCAAACAGTGGAACCAAACTTGACCAAGACATATGGCAAGCATGAGGACTTAAATGCACACAAGACTAATGACAAGACAAGGAACACCTGTGAAACAATGAACCAATGACAGCATGACACATCAGACAAGGGAACACATGGCAGGATCACATGACTTGATCAAATTAAACACGACAGACATTAAACAACCAAATCGTGACAGGAGCTTAATCTATTTTTTGGGGAATTTTATACATTTTTGTGAATCTCTTCACATTTGTTTGTGAATCTATTTATGTGGAATAATGTAGTCTAACCCCATAAGGTCAAGTCGTTTAACTCATGAATATTATTTTGATAACGTTCCCGATTGATGGAACAGCAGAGATATGCAAAATCCCGTGCCAACTCAAAGCCCCAGAATTTATTTATATTTTATATTTAATAGCACAAAAAAATGAAACGTTAATCTCTTCTCGAATTATTGTTACTTCCTGGTCTGGGAAACAAGCGAAGGCCACGCTCTACACGTTCTCCCTTCTGATTGGTTAATCCTGTCACGTCTACTCTTAAAGAAGCAGTCACACTTTTTATAACTTAATGAATAACATTATTAAAGCTGCATGCACACATGATGTTGGTGGCAGTGGAAATGCGAGCTGGACCTTGTGTTATAATTGAAGGAATTGATTTTTGCTATATAAGATAATTCTTGTTCTATATTCTGAGGTAAGATGGCCTCTTTGAATAATTGTACATTTTAAATGTAAAACTAAATTAACAAATGTTTGTATTTATTTCCCTTAAAACCCCGTTGGCTGATGCATCATCATCCTGCACATGCAAAACTTAAATCTCAATATAGAGCAGTATTTTCCTTCATCTTCCCTATATCTTATATGAGCTGCATGTGATGGGCTAATAGATTGGTGTACATATGATGATACAACACAAAGCAATATTGAAGGATATTTATTAGCATGGCCACACTGAAGACCAAAAAAACAAAACAATAAAATCTGAACATAACATAAAATAAACAATTAATATTAAGTTGTAAGATGCTCCTGGATTGAGTCGACGTTCAGGTCTCTAATTCCTCCACTGAACACGCGACAGCATCCAGGTAAGAAGACCTGCACAGACACAAAACACATCACATGCATTTATTTAGGAGCCCAATAAATCAAATTCCATTCAAATATGATTGTTCAAAAATGAGAATTTGCATCCATAATTCAATAGTCTATTTATTAATTTTTGCATCCATATGGTAAGTGCACATTATCCCAATAAATAAATAAAAGTGAAATCTTAATCTTTTTTTTACTCTGAAACTTCTGCTCTTTTTTATTTAAACCATGTGGACTATTGAATAATGTAAAAAAAAAAAGGCAAATAACTTTAGGCATTGTTACCAAACTCTGAATAATCCATTGAGCAAAGGTATGCATGTATATATTTCTGTATAATGATTTTAAAATAAAATTGAAATTGAATTGAAATTTGTATAAAGTCCACTTTTCACCATCCAGTCAGTTGTTAAAATGGATAAAATCAAGACGCAAAACATTTTTCCCCTTGAATATCCAGTTTCAGTCAGACATACTGCTATTAACAGATTCAAAATTTCATATTGATTTTAATATTCTCATGAGAATAACTGTACCACATGAAATCCTTAACAAACTGAACCTGCTCAAACAATTTGAGTGAATTCATTGCGTTGACCAGTCCATGTCCACGAGTTAGATGTACATTTATGAATCCAAAGGCAAATTGAGTGAAATCATTCATGTGAAATCATAGTGCTGGTATTATAGCATTTCTTCAATTTAAAATATAGATACTAAAATATGTCTCATACAATAAATTAACCTTCTTATTTATTCCGCTTTGTCTGTCATCAGTTGTTCAATTATTGAACTGAATTGTCAAACTTTTTTCATACCACATATACTTTTTTGGTACAATAAGTGGCAATAACAAATCATCAAAACTTGACAGATTCAATATGGTAAATGTTATCATTCTACCTGCACCGAGAAGCTGATGGACAGAAGATGAAGCTGCAACTGTTGCTCCACTTGTAGTTGAGCCATTGATCATGGTCGCTGGTGTAGCTGGTGCTGTGGCATTAACAGATATTGCAGATGCTGCAGATATTGCAGATGTTGGAGATGCTGCAGATATTGCAGATATTGCAGATGCTGCAGATATTGCAGATATTGCAGATGCTGCAGATATTGCAGATGTTGCAGATGCTGCAGATGTTGGAGATATTGCAGATGTTGAAGAAACTGTTGTGGTGCAGTGATAGCCGTTGAAGAGCAGAAGAGCAGTTACAGCGAAAAGACCCAAATTCTTCATCTTCCTTTTGGGAAATAAATGTTTGTTGAACTGGATAGGCAAATATGTTCAGCTGATACAGATGATTTGATTCTACTGCTGATTTTAGCTGGATTTTAATCAGGAGAGTCATACAAAAACACAAGAATTACTCACATACTCATACATGTTGTTTTACTTTGCACACAGCTGTTGTGATGATATTTAAGTTAGTTAAAATATATTTTTCATAATATGTACTGTACAGATATGCAACACAAAAACTAAAATTAGTAATAAATAACATATGGAAATATAAAATAATTATGCATCATAATATGTTGGACTGTGTTTATTTTATTTTTTAGCTTAACATATTATATATTTATTTTTTAACATTAATTACCACAGTGTTTATGATGTCTTCTTTCTTCTGATTAAACAGCTCCAGGAAATAATATCCGTGTTAGTCGCTCCGGGAAATCGCTTCTGCCACAAAATATTTCATTTATGATCAAAATGTATTAATCCACCTAATCAGTTATTGGTAACGCTTCCTTTTACAGTACAGTACTGATGTGTACTTACAGTGTACTTACCTAGAAAGTACTGGCTAATATAAGGTAAGTATATGGGTTAGGGGTAGGTTCAGGGTTAGTACCTAGTTATTACCCAAAAATTACAATTACTATAATAAGTACATAGTAAGTACATGGGTAACAGGACTGTAAAAGGAAGCGTTACCCAATTATTAATCTAGATAAATGCATAATCCATTAATAAAACTCTAACTATTAAGTTTAACAAACAAAAAAGGACAAAAAAAGGTAAATGATGTAAATGAGTTACCAGTGGCGGAGTCTTTTTAAATAGTCTTTAAGTCACATTAAACTGCTTATAATATTAGTAAAGATCATGAAGGTTCACATACCTGCAGTCGTCTGTGTCGTTGGCCGTCGGTCTGTGAGGTTTATAAGTGTTTGTGTGAGCAGATCTTTGATCGCTGTGGAAACCTCTTTCTGACACACTGGATAATTGTACATTTGTCAATGAAGGATGATATTGTGTTTCAGAGCCTCCTCTAGTATCGTATTGTTCTTATGTCAGAAGTGATTTCCGTCCTCTAGCAACAGAGAGAGACGTATATCAACACTGACCTCATCAATGCACATAGACACACGAGTAACCATTGTCCAGGTTTCTAAATATAGAGAAAAAAAACCCCACAAACCATTACAGGGGTCTGACAATCTTCCTTAAACAATAGCATTTTTTGTCATGGTATTCTTTTGGGTAACACTTTACTCGAAGGGGTGTGCATAAGACCAACATGACATCTTCATAATCATGACATGACACATGTTATGAATATGAAGGAGGTTTTATGCATGTTTATGACAATTGTCATTAAGTGTCATTCGCTCAGTTATGACATTTTTAATGCAAATATGACATTGTTTGAAATGTCTTTGTTATGACACCTTGACATAAGCAATACATCATAACCTGTCAGTGTCGTTGTCATGACAACTTGACATTACTAGACAACACAACCTGTCATAAACATGACCTAGCAGATTAATTATCAAACTTAAGAAACCACTTAGCTTTATTGGTTAACATTACATTAAACTGTCAGGTGGTTGGTTTTGACATTGGCTGTTATGAAGCCATTATAACTGTTTAATGACAAATTCAATTTGTACCACTGTAGTTGAGGTCACGAAAAATATTCATGACACAGTTATAATGGCCTTATGACAGCCAATGTCAAAACCAACCACATGACATTTTAACTTAATTTAATGTCAAGTTGTCATGACAAAGACACTGACAGGTTATGATGTTATGGTTTGTGTCAAGGTGTCATAACAAAGACATCTTAAACAATGTCATATTTGCATTCAAAATGTCATTATTGAGCGAAAGACACTTATTAATGACAGTTGTCATAAACATGCATAAACCCTACTTCATATTCATGACATATGTCATGTCATGGTTATGAAGGTGTCATGTCAGTCTTATGCACACCCCTTCAAGTAAAGTGTTACCCTCTTTTGTCTCGGTTAGAGCACGTTGTGGGCATTAGACGCAATGAAACTGCTCTAAGTTGAATTTGAACTGCTCTTAAAAATAATATTTTTTCAGTGAACATAGGAGAGTTCCACTCTGGTGTTGTTCCCTTGACTCGTGGTGTCCCCCAAGGCTCTATGTTGGGCTCTTTTTTGTTTTCTGTCAATAAGATCCCTTTAGACACTATTTTTGAAAAGCATGGCTTGTATTATCATTGCTATGCGAATGATAAATACATGTATCTGCCCCGAAGCACAAGAAGGGCTTAGACTCTCTCATTGCGGACAAAATGCGAATCCAAGATGGCACCACAGTGTTTGTCTTGTCTGATCTGCTGATCTGCAGTCTTCTCCCGTACGTTTAAATGTTGTGTGTTTTATCTCAAGAAGGCATTTTAAAATCGGGCTCTATCTTGCATTGAGTCTGGATTAAAATCAGACCGGACTTTTAGTTATCTACAAGCTGTTTTGCGTTGGGTGAAGCGTGCTTACTTGTTGCACTACCCCGGGTCGCCATCCATCACCACGTTTTCACTTTGGAAAACGTTTGCGTTAACAACGGCGTTCGGAAAGTCACGGCTGTTCCTTGAAGTACCCCCCGGATACTAAACTAACTGGAGCTCGCAGATCATCGTGGAGGTGGGGATACTTGCAGTCAAGGTCGGTGATGTTTTTTCGCCTTGTCTGAACTCTCCAGCTGTTGTTCTCCTGTAAACGAGGCCTATCTTCCATATCGCTCTGCTGTCTGCTCTTCCGTCGGGGTCGTGGAGCTGTCTGTGCGATTCTCACTTCAACGCTGGTATCATGAAGGTGCGGTTTTCTGTGCGGTAATCTCCATGCTCAGATAATGGGACATACCAAGGAAGACGGAAGACAAAGCGATTCATTTATCGCGTCTCCACATGCATCTCTCATCAAAATGTACGGATATTATCTTCATATTTCGGGTTGTTAGTAATTTCGCGTTTATGGATACAGGGACAAAGAACTCACTCTTCTTTAAGAACCCTCTTTTCTTGTCGAACTCTCTATTGGACTCTCGAAATGAACATTGTAACCCTCCATCAAAAAATCGAAGACAGCGATATCTGATAATGTTGTCGCTCTTATTGGCCAGTATTAATCCAAATCCTGGTCCAGTTGGAATTGTTTCAACTCCTTTGGCTTTCTCAAATAGATCAGGCCTTGGCATTGTACACTTAAATGTTTGTAGCCTGCTGCCAAAATTAGACCAAGATATTTTGGTTATCTCTGAGACGTGGCTTAAAAAATCAATCTTAAACCATGACATCGCATTAGAAGGGTATAATGTGTTTCGAGCTGATCGTAAAAGTAATGGGGGTGGGGTTGCAATGTGTATTAAATCAAATTTTCATGCAACTGTTCTTAAATCAGTTTCAGTTTGAGTTCCTGGCTATCGACCTGGAATATGGAAAAGATTGTCATTTATGTATAGTTGGCTGCTATAGACCACCTGGGGCTATCAGTGATGCTCTCCCCTCACTGTCAGCTGGTGTAATTGACCTGCTTCCTAAAGATCTTGTATTATTGGGTGATTTGAATTGGAATTGTTTGACATCAAACTCAGATCAGTTCAAAGCATATTGTGATTCTGTGAATCTTACTCAACGTATTGAATCACCTACACGACCAAATCATAAGAACCCAAGCAAGTTCACTCGAATAGATATTATAAACCCCATAAATAAACCTATACAGGGGTTTTTCCTGATGATGTTAGTGATCATTGTACTGTAGATGCCATAAGGAATTGTAAAATTCCCAAAGTAAAACCTAGAATTATTACAAAAAGGAGCTTTAAATTGTTTGATCCTCAAGGGTTTGCATCTGACTGGGATAGATTGTTTTTAATACCTTATGTGACCACTGCATGGCAGTATTTTCACACGCATTTTTGAAGATTGTGAATAGGCATGCACCTGTTAGGATTTTGACAATGACAATGACAATGACAATTTATTTGTATAGCACTATTAAAAACAACAGCTGTTGACCAATGTGCTTTCCACATAGACTCACAAATCAATAAGGAACCCCATATTCAAGCAACATGCAAACACATACAAAACACAGTCTTTAATCAAAAGCTTTTGAAAATAAATAGGTTTTAAGTTTGGATTTAAAAATAGTAAGAGATGGAGCCTGTCTTAAGCTAATTGGGAGAGTATTCCAAAGTCTAGGTGCAGCGATGGAAAACGCTCGATCTCCTCTGCGCTTTAGGCGCGATTTTGGGGTAGACAGTAAGGCCAGATTTGAAGAGCGTAGAGACCTTGCAGGCTTTTGTTCTATTAATAATTCTACTAGGTACGTTGGTGCTAATCCATTTAAAGATTTATAAACTAAAAGTAATACTTTAAATTCTACTCTGTAACACACCGGTAACCAATGCAATTGGTTACGATTTTCAGAGTAAAAGGCCGTGATATGGATAATCCATGGTTAAATGAATTATCTGAACTCCTTCATGAAAGAAACTTGGCTCGGGCCACAGCGAGGAAATCGGATACAGAAAGAGATTGGGTAGCATTTAGAACATTGAGAAACAAATGTACAGCTTTTATACGCAGATCTAAATCTGAATATTATCTAAATGAAACCTTACAAAATCTAAATAATCCTATTCAATTTTGAAAAACCATCAAATCACTTTCTCCTTCCATGTTATCTAATGATTTTCCTGATGAAATTGTAGTAAAATATAGCCCTATTACTAACAGGACGGATATGGTAAATAGCTTTAATAAGCATTTTATTTCTTCAGATTCTATTTTTAATGAAATTTCAGTGAGTGATATACCAAATCCATCTCCACTTCTGAGAGATGATTGCCCTACTTTTTTCTCCAATCTTAAGAAGTGAAGTTTTAAAGGCCTTAAAAAACCTGGACATTAAGAAATCTGCAGGGCCTGATGAAGCTGAGCCATATTTTTTTTAAGTAGCTGCTGAGATCATTGCTGGCCCACTAGCTTATGTTTTTAATTTATCTTTAGAACAGAATGTTGTCCGGTCCCTGATGTCTGGAAATCTGCTCTGGTTGTACCCCTGTTGAAAGGTGATCCAACCAATTTAAATAATTATAGACCGATTTCTAAGCTATCAGTTACAGCCAAAATTTTAGAATCTCTCTAAATGTCAGCGAACAGCTAAAGGAACAGCTCTTGGTTAGTAATAGCATTTTGTCTAGGTTTCAGTCCGGTTTCAGAAAGAATCATAGTACGGTAAAAGCCACTATGAAAGTCTAAATGACATTGCCTGCGCCCTAGATAATGGAAGATCATGTGTTTCAGTGTTTATTGATTTGACTAAAGCTTTTGATACTGTCAATCACGGTATTCTACTATCACGTCTACATAGTATCAGTCTTTCTGAAACCGCATTAGGTTGGATTAGGAACTATTTAAAGAATGGGTGCCAAAGGGTGCAAATTAAGGGGTCTCTTTCGGATAGGCTCAGTATTGAATCTGGTGTGCCACAGGGGTCCATTTTGGGTCCGCTGTTATTTACACTATATATTAACAATCTTGGTGATAACCTATCAGACGCAAGTATTCATTTATATGCAGATGACACCATAATTTATTGTTTTGCATCTTCCATTGATAGTTGCATTTCAAAGTTGCAGGAAGCATTTGTAATGGTTCAGCGCAACCTCCTCTTTTAAAACTAGTTCTGAATGATAAGAAAACAAAATGCATGGTCTTTTCTAGGAGACATGAGTGTGAATTGTCTCCATTACCTCTTTACACTCTGCAGGGTAAATCTATAGAACTGGTTTCCTCCTACAGATATTTAGGCTTTGTGTTGGAGGAGGATTTATCATTCAAGTTACATGTTAAACAATTTCTATCTAAGTTAAGGTTACAGCTGGGGTTTTATTTCCGGAACAGTGCCAGTTTTTACAGTCGGCCAAGAGAAAGTTGGTGGAAGCTATATACCTTCTTACCTGTCTTAGATTATGGAGATGTTTTATTACAGAAATACCACTAAGGCTCTTTTACAATCATTAGACTCTGCTCTAGATTTATAACTCATACAAATTATTATACTCATCATTGTGCACTGTATGAAATGGTTGGTTGGCCTTCACTTCACTTTAGAAGGTACAAGCATTGGCTTATACTTGTGTACAAGGCCATAGTTGGTCAGCTTCCTCTGTATATGATTATTCTTTAACTGTCAATAGTCAAGGCTATAATCTGCGTTCAAGTAGATATATTATTTTAAATGTTCCCTTAATGAAGACAGAGTTTGGAAAAACTGCTTTTATTTATAGTGCACCAACTGCTTGGAATGAGATTCAAAGATCATTGAAACTTACTGTTTTTATCTCAATCAATGAGTTTAAGTCATATCTCAATCAAACATTCAAAACTGTCTACACCTGTTCTTAACTTTTAATTTTGTTTTATTTGTTGTGTGTGTGTGTGAGTGTGTATGTGTGTGGTTGTGAGTGTGTGAGTGTGTATATGTGTGTTGTGACTATTGTTTTATGTATTTAATCGTACTTTTTCTTTGTTTTTATTATGTTTACTGTGCGCTGCTACCTTGGCCTATCTATCTCAAAGTGATTTTTTTCCCTGGTTAAATAAAAATGTAAGTTTTACATTTAAAGTACTATTTTAAAAGTTTTTCACACACGATTTAACACACTATTTTTTTCACACACGATTAAATATAATAATAATAAAAAAATTGCCTGCCTTTCTGATGTCGTGACATTTTATTTATTTATTTAAATTAGAGTATAATTGAAATAATTTTGTTTGGCTCTTCAGAACCCCCTAAAATTTTTCACTTCTTTTTTTTTTTTTTGTCTTTTCCTGTTAAATCGTGTGTGAAAAACTTTTAAAATAGTACTTTAAATGTAAACCTTAAATACAAAATAGGTTAAAAATTATGGTTAATTAATGTACATGTATTGTTTTAGATCTTATGAAAAGACTAGTTTATTTTATATGATCATAACGCAAACAAATACACATTTAAAACTGCACATTTTCACTCTATCTATTTCTGATGATGAGTTATATATTCAAGGAACCTGAAAAGTCTGACCAATTCAATCCACAGGACAACATAAGAATATTTTTGCATGACCCAAAAGTATCTATGAAAATAAGAAACAAATAACAAGAGCGTAATTTTGATCCCTTTAATTATTTTTTCCCAGTTGTTCATAGTATTACACAGAGAAATTAGCCACACAAATAATTCTGATTGCATTCTGTTATTCATGACATTTTTTTTATTTTATTTTTTTTATTTGTTAATTACATTAGCTATTTCCTTTTTTAGTGCTAAAGCTAAAAAAGTTACACAAGAACTAGCACACCGATGTCTAACCCATGAGGACATTGAGATGCAAATCTAATTCACAGAAAATAAAAGGTGAAAAGGATTTCATTGAGGAGAGTCAAAAAATAAAAAGAAAGAAAGAAAATGGATACACATTTACATTCACACCGTCTCAGCAACACACACCACGACCTAAGCCGTCCCTTTACCTCATTATTTAAGTTTTAATTCACATTTTTATGGTTATTTCTTTATTTATTTGGTAAAACATTTCAGATTCAAACTATTTCTATTTTTGGTAAAGGCTCATGTGAATCTGGGATGATGATGGGATGACCCACACTGATCACAACATGAACTTTCCATTCGAAAGAAAGAGGAAAAACACCACGTCTCCTGCTTACACGTCCAACTAATTCCAACTTATTCGTAAACAAAATAAAACCTCTCTAAAACAGGATGAAATGTGATTTGAGAATCTCTACAGACAAAGTGCTCCTGCAAGCACAAACCAACGAATGTTCACGGCACTACTGGAAGAACTTTCCAATTAACGTTGTTGAAACATTTAATGTCTCATTGTTATTTGCAGGGCAGTGTTTTGCTGAACCTGATTGTTACGATGCATTTGCAGTTGTGAGGACAGTTTTGGTCATCTGGCAATCTGGTAAAAATGATGGCACAAACCCGCAGTGATTTCGGTGTTCTCTATACGTCACTTCACTGTCGCACAATTTCACATTGTAAATTGTTACAATTGATACATTGCAGCTATGCTAACTTTCTAATCTCAGTGGCTTGATGCTTGAACGAGCTCTTGGACGTAATGTGGCTAAACCCTGTTGGCAGTGAAGGGGCTGGTTAGTCAGAAAAGTTAATGTAACACAAGCGCTTTGAATCGTCACTATTCTTCTAGACAAACGCACGCATATTTCCCTATTGTGCTTTAGAGAGTGTAAGCACCTCACACACGCTCAGACATGTCAGAAAGCGCTGACACTCGCGACCACACGCACTGTTTTACTCTGTGTACGAGTCACTATGATTCAGCATTAGATGAGTACACTAGTGCTCTCGAGTTACGTTAAACCCAGGGACGGCCATTCAAAGAAACAAAGCAAACGTGCATCACCATGAGCCAACCCTCGACGCTTTTCATCGAAACGGGTTATAGTCCGGTGGCAGTACCATGGTATTTTGATGTAAACCACAGTACTAGATGAGTACCATAGTCAAATACTGTACTATGATAATATACTCCACTGTAGTTCAAAAAATACCATGGTACAACGATAGCACACATCCACAAATCTGGTACTGCCATCGTACACACTCAAAGACACAACTCATGGCAACTATTTTACTATTTTGACTATTGGTGGCTATAATCGTATTGACCTATACAATTTATTGAAGCATCTTTATTGATCCTGGAACTACATTCCAATCAACCAATCAGATTTGAGGGACTTAGGGACAAGCTTAGGCTTACCATCAGTGTTAGGTGCTTCTACTTCAGTGTTATTCAGCATCATTTAAGGCTAGGTCATGGGCAGGGCTAGGTTTAGACTAGACTAAATTGTTGGACAAGAATGTTGTTCCAGGATTAGGGAACATGTCTCGATCTCTTTACACCTCACTGGTGCTTAGACGTGGACCCTCATGCTTAAGTTTTTCTAAAAACCGCACGTATCTGTACGAATCACATCTTAGGAATTTGCCACCTTGTAAAATAGTTACGCTTTCTGATGTAATCGGGTTGAAAAGTCAACGAAGAAGACACACTGTAGATTAATTCCCATTTACAGGTCAGCATCTGCTCGAATAAAGACCAATATTCCTATGATTCACTGCTACACTGGACGAGGTCAAACGTTTCATCCTGCAGGTTTTTTTCTCAAACTACACCAGTGATTGCGTCACAACTAAATGAGTGTGTTTGCATGCATGACCTTACACCGGTGATACTTAATAATGCCTTAAACAGTGGGCTTTTATTGGGGAAAGCCTCTAAATGCCAAAGCACTGGATCATGGAAATGACTAACACAATATTGTGGCAATTCGTAACTATTTTACACTTTGGTGAATTGATGGTGAGTTGGTATTCTTTTCTTTAAAAAAAATGACACGTTTTCATACAAATCACAGCATACTAATTCTCCACCAATTTGCAAAAAGTTTCACTTTCTCATCGGCTATCGGCTCATTCATGACACACACAAGTGACTCGTTTTTCATTTATGGAACTAGAATAGATGTCGAAACAAGTTACTCAGAATTTTTCCTTTCAGGCAGACATGCGCATTTTTTATTGTGACGGGAAAAATGTATAACGTCAAAATAAGTGTGTTCTTTGATTCATTGATTCGCAGGGTGAGTTTTCAGAATGAGCTGATTGTGATAGTTTTGTTGTACATGTAAACACACTCATTGATGGAAGCACTTCTAACAATCCTGCTCGCTTTCACCCGAACGTCCACGTGAATTTATTAACTTTCTTAATCCATATTTCTGCTCTTTCTGTGAACGATTTGTGCATCTCCGTAGTCTTTCATCAAACTCGCTGAAACAGCTTTCCTTTTCGACCGCCGTCCTCCATTTCTTCTTATATCGTAGAGACACTTTTCACCATTTGATCAATTCCTCACAGACAATCCCGTCCTGCATTTATTCTCACTGAGTTTCCCGTTTCAGTGAAAATACATTAGATTACAGAAGTGAAATATGAACGTCATTTCACATTGGCTTCAAAACAACGACTCCTGTGACTGTCACGTTTTTATTTCCTACTGAACGCACACACACACACACACACACACACTCACCGAAATAAAAGGAACGTAATAACAAAACAAAAATGTAGACTGACGTGGTCAAACAAATTCTGGCATGCAATTCAGAACAGGCAAAGACCCCAACGGCCCCGACCCCCGCAACCAAACAAATCAAAGTCAAATATAATTACAGTCTCTTTCTTTCTCGCTTTTTTACGTACATAGCTTCTTTTTTTTTCGCAAAGGATCAAATGGAAGACATGAGCTGGCTGTCGACTACAGAGACGAGTCTTCGTTCGGCCTAAAACTGTCTCCGGAAACACTGTTCCTCTCCCACAGCAGCAGGATTGTGTACGAGAAAAAAAAAAAAATACAAAATACAAAACCGAAAGAAAAAAGCACACCAAAAAAATCACATTAAAGTCGATAGACACACATCATGAGCTTATATACTCTTTTCTCTATTCTTTTGTTTAGAAATTCAACATGTATTTAAGAGAAACATCGTTATTTTTAAGTGACGCTTGTCGTTATTAATATTAATGTCATAATCATTATTCGTATTAGAAGTATTACTATTGGTTAACACTACATTTGGGCTCACTAAAGGCCCATGCCTGGCGGGTCGGCGAAGGGAGCGAGAGAGTCGTCACTCGCTTCACGGCCCGCAGGACTCGAGCGCTGCATCTCTCGGCGCCGGCGCTCCTCAGCACGACACCTCCATGGTCTGGGACGGGCTGGGCGGGAGCTGTCCCCCCTGGGAGCCCTGGGACAGCGTGCGGGATCGGGAGCGAGAGCCCTCCATGGAGTAGGAGGAGGAGAGAGAGGTGGTGCGCGAGCGAGAGAGACGCGTCATGCAGGACGACGCCACTGGAGGAGGAAGACAAGCAGACGGTTAACACATTTACCCTGTTAAACATTTTAGGAAGACGTATAAAAATGATATTGACACATGATTTTTTTCCATTTATTTTGGGCCTGTCACACAACTTTGGAAAAGTATTAGTGTCTGGTTTGTGTTTCCCCAGGTGTCCACTAGAGGTCTCTCTCCCTTACTGTCACCATTCGTTCTGTCACGATCCACACTCAAGGAACACAGAAGATCCAATAATGCAGCAAGTTTTTAATAGGGAAATCCGTTACTCACAAAACAGTCCAGGCAGGGGTCAATATCCACATAAGCCATCCAAAACACAAGGAACAATGAATAGACAGACACAGACGTGGTGTGATAATATATAACGACTCCGTGACAAACACTAACTAGACAGGGTGTATACACAGAACTAAACAATGTACTGGGAAACAGCTGCGTGCAATGATGAGTGATGAGAACAGACAAAGGATCGTGGGAAATGCAGTTCCAGAACGAATGGTGACAGTGAGGGAGAGAGACCTCTAGTGGACACCTGGGGAAACACAAACCAGACACTGTGACATATAATTAATAATGATAATATCCTGCAAGATGTGGACATTATTTTAGGAGACGACCCTCTCAGAAAAAATGGTACAAAAGCTGTCACTGGGGCGGTACCTTTTCAAAAGGCACACTATTGTACCTAAAGAGCGCATATTGATACCTTAAATGTGCATATTAGCACCTAAAAGGAACACAAGTGTACCTTTTTTTAAAAGTTACCGTCCCAGTGAAGCTTTTGTACCTTTTTTTCTGAGAGCGATCTGACTCTGCTAAAGAGAATGCTTGACAATATGTTTAGTTTTTTTTTAAAGAATTTAACAAGTTTCTCCACAGCATTTCATCTTCAGCAAATAAGAAAGCAAGTAGAATGTCTTCAATTTAATTTTCTACCCTCGTGTTCCTTTTTCTCTTTCTCTTTTTGTCTGTCAAATTAACTCAGTTCTTTCTCTGTATTGTGCTGACGGTCAGAGTATATTTTGACCATTTTGATTTGTATATTATACACAAACATTGTGTATTATAAACATGACAACTTTGTATTTTTTGCATTTATGGAAAAAAAAAGGAGAAAAAAGTAGAGAAGCAGCAAACGTCAGAGAACAAACACGGAAAAATGACTAAATATGAACTAAATAATGTCACTGGAATTAAAACTAGTTGCTGGTTTGCTATTTTTAATGCAGAAACGGAAATATGGCGCTTCTGTCAACGATTAATTACTGATAATTAATCCATTTGCTCCAGTTATGTGGGTTAAACTTGTTTAGTGATGAGAAGATAAATCATTGCTGTGTATAGTATTAGATTGGCATTCAAAAGGTTTGAATCGGTAAGATTTTTAAAATGTTTTTGAAAGAAGGCTGCATTTATTTAATCAAAAATACAGTACAAATTGTGAAATATTATTACAATTTAACAGCTGTTTTCTATGTGAATAAAGTGTAATTTATTCCTGTGATCAAAGCTGTATTTCCAGCATCATTACTCCAGTCTTCAGAAATCACTCTAATATGATGATCTGATGCTCAAGAAACATTTATGATTATTATCAGTGTTGGAAATAGTTTAGCTTTTTTTGTGTGAACTGTCATACATTTTATTTTTCAGGATTCTTTGATGAATAGAAAGTTCAAAAGAACCTTTTTTTATTTGAAATAGAAATATGTTTTGACATTATAAATGAATTTACAGTCACTTTTTATCAATTCAATATGTTCTTGTTGAATAAAAAGTATTAATTTATTTCAAAATAGGTAGTGTAAATACTCAATTTGATCATTTTTTGTGATATTTCTCATGAATGAACCCCTCTCGGGTCACTTACTGTATCCCATGCCTTGAATGAAGTACTTAAAGGCTTCTGTCAGTTTGCTGGGCTGTAAACACACACACATTTCATTCACACACCGCACACTTTCATCAGTACGAATGAATTGCATTGATAAATAATCCACTTTAAAGTGACGTGGCGTACCTGAGTCAGTTGTGGCATCCCTCCGGCGTCTGCCATCTGGAGAGAAAAAC
Source organism: Rhinichthys klamathensis goyatoka (assembly GCF_029890125.1). Lineage (NCBI taxonomy): Eukaryota > Metazoa > Chordata > Actinopteri > Cypriniformes > Leuciscidae > Rhinichthys > Rhinichthys klamathensis. The sequence continues at coordinate 443,363 of NW_026606681.1, forward strand.
AAGTACAAATCGTCTTGATTTTCTGACAACAATCTAATAAACAACATAAATCATTTTTTTTGCCCTTCTATTTGTTTTATCATTGATCAAATTATGCATAAAACTAGGAGCAGTCCAAACCTTGAGGAAGGAGGTGGTCGTTGGATCTAGTTTGCTGTTGCACTCCACCTAGTGGACAGAAACACACACACACACACATACACACACACACACACACACGCACAGTGAGAGGAATCATGGGGATTTGTGGATGAACGTGTTTATTTGAGTAAAGACTCACAGCAGCATCTTCATACGGAGCATGATCACCGACCACCAGCATCACAGGACATCTGAACACACACACACACACACACATGTCAAAAGAGGAGCAGACGTAAGAGACAGATGCATTCTGGGTTTGCTTTCATCATTCTTACTTGAAAGTGTTGTTCCTCTCGATGCACAGATCTCTGCGACTGTGAGACAAAGAGAAAAGCATCATTATAAAGGCGGCCGAACTGTATTTGTCCGATATCTGATATCTGATATCATGCTGCATTTCATGAGTGAATTTTTTGCATCACAAAAGTAACTTTTAATGCAAAATTAAACATGCAAGTACATTGAAATGAACACCCGCCAACCCGGTAACGCTGTCAAATCACAGCCAATGTTTCCTCACTTGTGTGGAAGTGTGTGTAAGTCAAATCTGCGCAGATTTAGCGCAAATACAGCGTATGAATAATGCATAAATACATATTAAATACAGCGTATTGCGCAGAATCTGCTCATATCTGGCTTACTTGAACACACACAGAGCGCTTGTTCACTTGCATTGAAGCAATAGCGAAGAAATATATATAGTTCAACAGTCATTAGTAATCTGCTTCAGTGGTCAGATCAATATAATCATTTTTTTAACCATTCAGGATGAGTTCATACACACAAACCACCATGACTGAAGATCTGTGACCCTTATTCATAATTCTGCATATCTATCCACTTTATATGTCATTGCATTGTTTATTTAAAGAAACATGAATGAGTAATGCAGATGATAAACCTAATGCAGATGTGTAGCTGACTTTGGTTGATTATATTTGTGTTTTCTCGTGAAATGCAACATTTGGTAAATCTTTGATAATAAAGCTGTAGTTGTGTAATTATCATCATATTGTGCGCAGTAAAGTGTGTGTGTTACCCCAGATAACTCTTCCAGAAGAGCTCGATGTTGATGGCGTTCGGCGCTTTAGCCACTCTCTCTCTGTGAGCCTGAATCAGGTCTGTGTTTGCCGACAGCTCTTCCTGAAAACACACACACACACACACCATTACACACCTTTATAATGGATGACAATACTGTATGTTTTCCATCTCATTCTTACAGAGCCCCTAAAGGGACGTGGTGATGAAAAATAAATAGATGGGAGGAAAGATGATGTTAATGCTTTGTGTTCTCCTGCAAATGTTTGACTTCTCCGAGAAACTTTGAGTTCGCTCACAAAACCTTGAAGTTCAGGAGGCAAAAGCGTAGGAATATTTTCTTTTCTCACATCCCATATTTTTTCCATCATTATGTCCCTTTAGGAGATTCTCTCACATAATAAAGTAATCTATATATCAATATTTTATATCCATGCAGTGTTTTTTATAGTA